>NC_134091.1:61173494-61483693 GCF_000715075.1 Nicotiana tabacum | reverse complement strand
CTGTTTATATGTGGTCCGTCTACTATGCACGTGAGCTGGGGTGCTACAATTGTCTCTGGTCCTTTTTTTCTTTCTTTCCTCGTTTTGTTTTCCTTTGCTCACTTTTTTGTTCTTTTCTTGGGGGATTTGCCTATGTACTTCGTTTTGGATCACTATTATATAAAAATTTATAAGATTATTGATTCTAGGATCAATTTTAGATTTAGTGAGTCTGAAGTTAAAAAAATTCGCATTTAAAGTTGCAAACTTAAGATGCATTTAAACTGTTTTAGTCTAAAGTGTGGCTAATTTTGACATGCACTTAAAAAAAATTTAATCTGAAGTGTAAAAAATTACACTTAAGATGCACTTAAGAATTAACTGGTCCGACAAAAAAAAAAAGAATTAACTGGTCTGAAGTGCAGCTAATTTTTGCATGTACTTAAGACTTTTTAGTCTGAAATGCATATTGCCCAAAAACAGATACTTGTTCTTCGAAATTCAATAATCTATATGATTCGATACTCAAATCTATTCTAAGTGAGTTCAAATTTAAAATAAACCTTTTAAATATCATAAAGAATAAACTCTAATCATCAATTCATCAAAACAACGATAAATCTAACAAACTCATTTTGCAATTAAGAGAAGAACGTCACAACAACAATAGCAAAGAGAGGAGTGTCACAACAGCCTACTACTATAAAATATCATAAACTACCTTAAAACCTGCTCACTAGTACCATGTAAATCCATTGTCACCTTTGTTTTCATGGTACTTAAGAAGAAGAAAATTAAAAGGAGGAGAAAAAGGTCAGAAGTTGTCTATACTTTGGGTACTAGTTAAACTCTTTTTTAAAAGTTAATACATTTTCAAATGGGAGCGCCCTATTTGAAAATTTTACTCTTTTATTTCCTCTGCCAAATACATCATGAGACCCTCAAACTAAATAGGACATTTTATTTTGACGATTTATTTTTGTGTGATATGTATTGAACATCTTATCTTACTAATATTGCATATTAAACACATTTAACAGCTTCAAACTAGCTTAGTTGCTTGAATGTTACTCTCTTCTAGTGTAGAATGCAAAAATTAGTAAAAATATAAAAAAGACACGTATGAAATAAAAAGGTCAATGCAAACGATCAATTTTGACTCTTCCTTTTTAAAATTAAATTTTCTATGCTTCCTAGTTAGTAATCATTTAGTAAAATATATTCAAATATTTTGTTAATTGTCTAAAAGAGTTATTACATTATTTCCAACATTATTATATATTATTCAAGAAATAATAACTATTAGTCTTAATAATTTATTATTTATTATTATGTTAATAAAATTAATTTTAGCATAATATAATATTATTATTTTTCATTAATAAATTATCCATTTTATTATATTACATAAGTATGTATTTTAGTTATTAATTTGAAATTTCTTTAATGATTTATTTTTCTATTTCTATCTATGCAACTGCATGTACTTATATTAATTTTTACCTACAAAATATATAATATATTTTATTATAAATTATTTAAATTGTGGAAGAATAGTTAATTTAATTTAAAGCAAAATGGATTTTACAGGTAAAATTGGCTATTATTGCAAAGTTCAAATGTAAATTTAAATGGCTATTTTTAAAATTAATTCCTAACATTTTCAGCTCAAATTTTGGCCAAAATTTCAAGCCCAATAGAGCCCATACCCGATCCGAGTCAGATTGTTCACTAACACCCCAGTCCCATTTATCAATCCAAGCAACTTCCTTTCCACTGATTAGAGCTTGTCACGTCACCAATCCTTATCAAAAATGTCACAACCCACATCCCATTATAAGGGTCATGATGGAACCTAGTTTCTAAAATTAGGTAAGCCGATCACTTATCAATTTTTTTTGAAACAATAAAGACATGATATACTGAAAAGAGTTAAACATAAATGCGGAAATAAAGGTGATACAAGTCAATACGGCAATAATAACAATATATCCCAAAACTAGGTAGTACAAAGTCACGAACTCTAACTGAGTACGTAGAATATCTCAAAATATAATACTGTACGGATAGAGAATTGACAGTATAAATGTAAGGAAAGGACTCCAAGGTATTGCGACGATCAAAACAGCTCTACCTTGAATCCTCGCGATCAAAGAAACTCTCACAACCTGGGTCCGCTATCTCCAATACCTGGATTTGCACAAAAATATGCAGAAGTATAGTATGAGTATACCGTGATCGGTACCCAGTAAGTATAAAGACTAACCTCGGCAGAGTAGTGACGAGGTTCAATTCAAGACACTCACTAGTCAAATAACCTGTGCAAAAATATCAAGACTGACAACTGGAAGAATAACATAAGGCAATACTTGTAATATCTTCGGAACAACTAATAATAATCTAATACAAGTAAAGGCTTTGTTTTGACAACAATTCATCAAATAGAATCGCAAACATAAGGCACCTCATGCCCACATTATCAATTACCATTCGCACGACAAATACCTCGTGCCACAGCATAAGTCACATCCCTCACAACAAAGACCTTGTACCACAATATAAGTCATATCTGCACGGCAAAGACCTTGTGATACATAATAACCCGATTCCATATCATTTGCCAATTAACACGTTCAAGAGAACTTTTCAAGAATCAACATAGTAATGCATAATAACAACTTTCTTTTTACTTCAATTTGTTATGCTATCAACAACTCGATAGAATATAAGATGACACCACCACGCAGGTAAGTCCAGCTTGACAACCAAATCATCAAGTAATAATAGAGACATGATTTAACATGATAGGAACAATGCAACAAAATATGGTATGATGCATGACACACACAAAGAAGTCATAATCACAAACAAGAATACCCCATTTTCACTACCACAAAAATATCATCAACAAAACGCCCCCAGACCATCACATATCATCCCTAAAAATATCACCCTTATCTCACCACATGTGCAGCACTAAAATAAATGCTCGCCTTATTTCGCCACACGCGTATTAACAAATCATCTCACCTTGTCTCGCCACATGTGCAAACCCAAAATATATAGCCCGCCTTCTCTCGCCACATGTGCAATATCAATAATAACAATAGCACGACATAAAATATCGTACTAATACATGAACAATCCGCCCAACAAGTCCACATGTGACACAATCATAACAACACAACATGCCTACAATTGTCAACAAAACATAAATTTATAATCTACCAACGTAAGTGCACAAGGACAACTCAATAGGAAAGCGCGGATGTGTGTTCAACATATAAGCATGAAAGCTAACTCAAATTAGCAACAATCTGACAAACGCCCAACTTGCCCAATTAACGAATTAAAATCCTAAAACATGATCTCTATCATGGAACATAAACTCAAGTAAACAACCAAAGTGGAAACACGTAAAGCAGAGACCTCTCAATCAAAACAAAGTGATAAAAGCAACTTGTCACGACCCCAAATTCTCATCATATGATGTCGTGATGGCATATAGTCTCTAAGACTGGGTAAGCCTAACACATGCTGAGTTAATAATAGAGTCGAACTATTTAATCATTAAATCATAAACCAGTAAATGATATACATAACCGCAATGGCCAATAGTTATACATTTCCCAAAACCGGTAGTACGGAGTCATAAGCTCTACTGAAATACACTAGAATTTCTAAATACTATATTGTTTTGATTACAATCTAACAATAGCATAAGGAAGTAAGATGGTAACGCATGTGAGCGTCAAGATGGTATACCTTGAAGTCTCTGATGCGCAGATGCAACTTTCAACATCACGAAATACCTGGATCTGCACAAAAATATACAGAAGCGTAGAATGAGTGTATCACAAATGGTACTCGGTAAGTATCAAGCCTAACCTCGGTAGAGTAGTAACGAGACCGGGTCTAGACACCCACTAGACATAGAAACATGTACAAGATATGCATGAAGCTAACAATGAAAAGAACATCAATGTAAGGCTAACGACGGAAAGATTATTAATTTACAACCAACAACGAAATAATAGAAACGCAAATGGCAACAAGTAGTAAACGGGTAATAGAGAAGCAACATAACCAGAACACCGATGAGATATGAATGAACTCAAATAAGGAGAAACCAATGACAACTCAAATAAT
This sequence comes from Nicotiana tabacum, assembly GCF_000715075.1. Classification (NCBI taxonomy): domain Eukaryota; kingdom Viridiplantae; phylum Streptophyta; class Magnoliopsida; order Solanales; family Solanaceae; genus Nicotiana; species Nicotiana tabacum. Next base: position 61,479,565 of record NC_134091.1, on the reverse strand, counting down.
CAAATCGTTCCCAGCGCATGGGCCTAAACAAGAATTACCCCGAGACGCCACATGTCGTAAATCACAAATCATGGACCATAATTTCCAAATCTTACATGTATGCCACCTCGTGCCCACAATAATAATTACCTCCACGCGGCAAGGCCCACGTGCTACCATGTACATTGCAACTGCAATAAATAAAATGACTGAGAGTTATATTTAAACACCATAAAGCATAATAACAATCTTGAATAAAGTAAGGTGTCAAATGAAATAATGAGTTTATTTTAGAAATCAATTAAAGTAAAATAAAATAAAATATATACAAAATAGAGTATCATATGGGTTTAGTTTAGAAATCAATAAAATCGAGTAAAATATCATATTTAAACAAAGCAAAATATCAGTTAAATTAATGAATTAAATATATATTCAATTAAAAGAGAAACGTAATAACAATTTTAAGTAAGGTGACCAATCAACAGGGTGTTGAGTATAATTTGAGAACCGGATTATAGTAAAAGGGCAATAACCATTTAAAATGATAAGGCAGAGTGAGATAACGATTTCTATCTTAAGAAGCTCATAGAATAAATCATGTCAATAATTATATAATTTAAATCGCTGTGTTACCAACAACTCAACAAAATATGATATAATGACTCAACACAATTAAATTCACACTGGCAATCAATTTAACGAAGGTACATATTAGCATGTTAAAGCAATACAACAAATCACGTAGAATGCATGACTCACACAAAAAGGCACAATCGTTCCAACACCAAGATAACAACGAATAACCAAACACAATCAAAATGTGGATGAATGATTGAAGAAAAAACAATAACCATTCAAATCAACAAGTTGTCCCAACATAGAATGTACAACAAGAATCAAAATCGAAGTACCGCTTCGAAATCACATTTCACAAGTCCTAATCATAATCTTTCCTCATATCACCGCGTGAGCCTTATATTTAGTTTTGAAAATTATTTTTTTCGAAATAACTACACGCGTTTTAGCCCACCTTATCTCACCGCGTGGCTTCAAGTAGTTCCCTTACTAGCAACACGCGTATCAAGCCCATCTTATCTCACCGCATGTGTATCAACCCCTAGCCTTATACCACCGCATGCGTATCAACATCTAGCCTTATCACAACGCGCACCACAAGTGCCCATATGCCACAACTTGTCAAAAAGTCAACAACACCAATGTTACCACAGCACATAGCCCACAGCTCAACCACAACATGTACATGAATCTTAATAACAACAAAATGAACCGAGAATAACTCAACAAAGAAAGGTATTCCAATAACCAACAATTTCAACCACAAACGTGTCAATAGCTCTCAACAACTACAACTTCCATAAACTCAACAATGAAGGTATTTTCATGAAATGGCAACTTCAAACTCAAATGCATAACATAAGCTCAACAACAAGAGAGGTAGCATGAAATAGCAACTACGACTAAATGCATGAGAATAACTCAACAATGGAAAGAATAGCATGTAACAACAACTACTAATAAATGCATATAAGAGTAACCTCGACAATGAAAACTAGAACATATAATAAAAACTTCAAGTAAAGCATGTAAGAATAAACTTGACAGCAAATGATAGAACAATTAACAACAACTTCAATTAAATGCGTATAAGTAACCTAAGAGTCTAAACCGGTCAATTTTCATATATAAGCTCGTGTACACACTCGTCGCATCATGTACACGTCTTCCACATAATTCAAATAGTACAATCAAATCCAACCCTAAAGGGTATTTTTCCCACACAAAGTTAGGAAAAATACTTATCTCAAAGAAGCTAAATCAATACTCTAAGAAGCCCTTCCCATGTGAAACAACCTCCGAACGACTCAAATCTAGCCAAAACAACTTAATATCATAAATAAAATCCATAGGAAATAATTTCGGATAATAAATCTTCGATCTTTTAATGAAAACTAAAAAGTCAACCCAAAAAGTCAACCAATGGCTCACACCTCGGAACCCGACAAAACTCACAAATTTCGAACCATTCCGATGCGAGTCCAATCATATCAAAATCATTCAATTTCGACCTCAAATCGGCTTTCAAACCATCAATTTATGTTTTAGTAAGTTTTTACTAAAATTCTCAATTTTTCCAATTCAAATTATCAATCAAATACTAAAATCGAGGTTAGAATCATGAAATAATAACAAATTCGAGTAAAAAATATTTATCCCAATCCAAGTAGTAAAAATCTCCTCCAAAATCGCCAAAACCCCTCCAAAATCTTGTGAGAAAAAGTAACTAATCTGAAACAAGAAAAAACTGCAGCAGCTATCCCAACTCGGTTTAGGTCTTAGATGATCCTGAAACTTACGTTTAATAAGCCAACACGATCCTTGCGAGATTAAAAGAAATCTGAAAATTTTAATGGTATTTTTGTAATTATTTACACCAGAAAAAAAAACAGCAATAAGAAAATCTTCGCTTTAGCACCCAAAACTCATTCGGAACCTCCCGGACACAAATTATATATATATATTTCAATAACAAAACACGTTACGAACCTGCTCGCGCACTCAAAACACCAAAAGAGGTCATTTTGATTTGATATTGACCATGGTCAAACTTCAAATCTTTTACCTAACTAGTTTCTCAACCAATGTTCCAAAATACACCCGAGACCCTCGGGGCCCCATCCAATCATACCAACAAGTACAAATACATTATACAAACTTATACAAAGCCTCAAAACACCCACATGAACATCACAACAAATAATTGGGGCTCAAACCTAATAGAATTTCTCTTAATTTGTTAAATCTTCATTCTTTCAAAAGAGTGTGTGAATCAGAGTAAAACACCTCGGGTTACTTTCAAACTTTGCACACAAGTTCAATTCAACTATATAGAACTATCGAAAGTCTCGTAACACCAATTGGAGTCCAATAACACTAAAGTCAACTCTTGGTCAAACTTATGAACTCTTAAATTTTTCAAATTGTCAACTTTCGACAAATAGTGTCGAATTCTTCTAAGAACCTTCGAAACCAAATCCGAATACACGTACAAGTCCAAAATTATCATAGGAACCTTTCGCAACAATCAAAACCCGATTTCGAGTCCGCTTACCCCAAAATCAAACCCTGGTCAACTCTTCTAACTTAAAGCTTCTAAAACGAGAATTCGAATCGCTCGGAACCTGAATCCAACCATACATGCAAGTCATAATATATAATATGAAGCTACTCAAAGTTTTAAACCGCCGAGTGGAATGCTAAAGCTCAAAACGACACTCGGGTCACTACATTCTCCCCCACTTAAACATACGTTCGTCCTCGAACGTGCCAAGATTTGTTCCGAAGCCATCAAATCGCCATATAACCTCACCATACACATAACCACGGGTTATCCCATGTCACCCAAATCCATATAATCCTGACACCCCCACCTAACAGAGGATCCTTACCTCAACCTTAGTCTATAAACCTTAAAACCCAAAATCCCCAATATCCGGAACTCATTATATGACTATATTCTTGCATCTATGCACTGTATAACTATGAACAAATTGTATCAATCCATAACCATATCTCAAACATAATCACATGATATACCACATAACTCAAATACTCATAGCAATAACTTCCGACCGCAATAGCTGCTCGATAACCAACTCGACATTGGTGACAAATCTCATATCAACTAAAACCTTGTTCTGAACCTTCGTACACTGCCAATGATAAAAGAAACATACATAAACTCATAACCATCCATCAGATCAACAAGTCGTAGAGCTCTCTTGCCCGATAAGAACCATAGCCAAAATGTAAGCCGACTAGTGACACTATTCTTCCAAACATATCTTAATCAAATCTAATGACACTCATTTCAGGACCAATAACCTCACCTCGTCCAGTACAAGCTGTCACACCTCCTTTTTTCCCGAGGGGATAGGGAGTTTTTCCAATTTAAGTGATATTATTCGGAATGAGATTATTTATTTATTTAGAGTCGCCACTTGGAATAATTTATGGTGTCCCAAGTCACCGATTTATTTTAAAATCTCAAATCAAGAAAATTGACTCTATTTATGGTTCGCGAACACATAAGACCGGGTAAGGGGGTGTGTTAACCCGGGAGAAGGTGTGAGGCACTCCCGAGTTCCGTGGTTTTAGCACGGTCGCTTAACAATTAATACTTGGCCTAATTATCTGATTTTTTTATATTGTTTTTTTTACTTTTTAATTATCTGATTTATTCCCTGTTTTAAACCGATTGTGCATTTTACCTCTGACCACTTTAATTATGTATTTAAATCGTTTTTTAGTATTTATGGAGTTATTTCTTGAACAAGTTACGATGTTGTACACTTATCGTTTGGTACACATTGCAAACCGCGCCATGTGAAACGCACCCACGATTTACAACATGCTTATTATTATTATTTGAAGTTATGGTCAAGTCGCGTGAAACGCGCACTCGAATTGGGATTTACGTATCGTGACTATGCCGCGAGAACCATACCCATGACCACGATAATTTATTAATCGCGCCTAAAGCAAGCTACGAAATTTATGAATTATTTGTCTTAAACTAATTTGAGATTTGTAAAGTCATAAGAGTATGTCATTATAGAAAAGCATGAAATAGATTAAATTAATTATTCAAGAACTACAAAAGGGGGCCATTGTATGAGATTAATGGTCCTAGAAGATTTCAAGTTTTGGCCCAAAAATAAAATAACTTTCTTCATTAGCTTATAGTAACCTCACAACTCCACTTCCTTCAACAACCCATGTGTCTAGGCCCAAACATTGAATCTTCACCAGTGACATAATTCTAGTTAAACTTATTTAACAACTTAACTCTATACTTTAGACAATAGACAGCTTAATTTAAAACAAAGATGGAACTACTAAAGCTCATTTATTAACACATGAATGACTAAATAACCAAATAGAGACATAACATTGCTTGAGCTTCTATTTCAATAAGATTTTTTTTATTATAAAGAATCACAACTCATTTATCAATTAGCAAATTTTATTAAACCATTCATGGATGAATCCTTTTTTTAAGAGAACATGCTAATGAACTAAAATAAATATACAAAGAGCAAGCTCAAAAATTGGCATGTTTAACAGAGAATAGTTTCATTCATTCAAGATATAAATGAACACCAAAAGAAGAAAAAAAAAGCAACTCATATCATTAATCAAAATAAGATAAGAAGTGGACCTCAAAAGTTGAATCTGAAACTTTACGGTTTTACAACTTTGAATCTTAAACTCATTCAGATCGCACGCAAGACCTTAAACGGAGCATCGAAACTCGCCGACGACCTCAACTAAAAATCTCACTGTTTCGTCTGGGTTTGGATGGTAATTTATAGTATTAAAAAGGCTTTTCTATGGAGGTTTAAAGGTTATTTTTGGGTGGTGAAGCTGTTGGTTTTTTTCGAAAGAAAAACGAAAAAAGAATGACACAAGTAGAAATTCTCTTATTCTAAAAAAAGAAAATAAATTTCTCTCAATTCTCTCCTCCCTTTTTTCGTCTCTCCCCCCTTTTTACTCACATTTCTCTTCTATTTATAGATTATTTTTTTGGAATTTTCAGATTTTTTATTTTTATTTTTATTTTTAATTAAAAAGAATTTTCACTTCCCATTTTTCTTATTTTTTAAAAAAAGTAATTCCCCACTTTCCTTTACTTTTATTTTTTAATTTCTTACTTTTTTTACTTTTATTATATTTAAATTCCCACTTTTATACTTTTCTTTTTTTATTTCCCACTTATTTTACTTTTCTTTTTTTTTTATTTCCCACTTATTTTACTTTTAAAAAAAAAATCAGCTACCCTTACTTTTATTTTTTAATTTCAACTTTCTTTTACTTTTCATTTTTTTAAATTTTCACATTCTTTTACTTTTATTTTTTTAATTTTTCACTTTCTTTTACTTTTTTATTATACAATTTCCACCTACTTTTACTTTTACTTTTTAATTTTATATTTCTACTTTCACTATTTTTTAAATTCCCATCCACAATTTTAAAAAAAATAAAAAAATAAAAATTAATTTTTATTTATTTTCGGGCTTTTAATAATTGACCTTTTAAATTATTATTAATTTTTACCCTATATAAAAAAATATAACAAAGTTAAAAAATATATATATTAAATTTCTGAGAATATTTACATAGTAGAAGGTGATAAAAATTTAAATATAGTCAAAAATTAAGTGTCAGAGCTGCCCCTCTTTGATTGGAAACATGAAGAGTTTTTAGGCAAAGACTAGGTGAGCCATATGACTAATTTTTTATCAAACCATTATTCAAAAGGAAAAGAAATAAAAGATAGGGTGTAACCGAGTCCTGGTTTTGGACAGCCTACATATTCCGGGTTATAGGGGAATCAGGTCACGTGTAGTTCAAGGAGAGTGGTGTAATGATGAGTTGATGAGTCGAGTGAGGTTCCGTCGACGCTCCAGTCCACGGTCCTGCTATTATATCAAAATAAAAAAGAAACTAAACAAGCCTATCAGTTATGAGTTACAAGATTCCTATCTATGAGTCTTCAGAAACTTGATCTTGAGTCTTGACTGGTTCTTCATGCAGACTCTGATCTAAACCTTGATGCTCGCTAGCTGTAGGTTCTAGTTCATTTTTTTATAGCTTCTTCTAATTAAAACGGGACTCCAATGCTTGTGGCTTCAATCATGTCTTGAGCATTCCACATCTTTTCAATTGCTTTTGCATTTTGGATTCACTTATTTTTTTTTTCTTTTATTCTGAATTGAGACTTCTTCTTTTGGTCATCTCGAACCCTGTGCCTCGAGGTAAAACCTACTCAGACACCAAAACAAACAAACGAACGGAATATTTCTGCCCCAATTTGCGCTAGAAAAATTTCGTGAGTTATTGTAACAAAATTCTAAACTACTTCTTTATTGAAAGCAATAAAAGGCCAGAAGTGGTGTACCCTGAAAAAGTCATGTTTTTTTTTTGGATGGTGTTCTTTTATTGTCAAAAGGATGTCTCACCTAAGGATTGGTGTACCATATGTTGGGAAAATGTGGCCATGGAATGGGATACCCTATATTGGCAAAGATATCAGGGAGTGGTGTACCCTGCATTTAAGATCAAATCAACTAGGGAGTGGAGACCCTATGTTGGAAAAACAGACTAAGGAGTGGAGACTCTATGTCTAAAAATAAAATCAACTAGGGAGTGAAGACCCTATGTTGGAAAGGAGACTAGTGAGTAGAGACCCTATGTCTAAAATAAAATCAACTCGTGAGTGAAGACCCTATGTTGAAAAAGAGACTAGGGAGTGGAAACCCTACGTCTAAAATAAAATCAACTAGGGAGTGGAGACCCTATATTGGAAAGGGTGACTAGGGAATGGACACCCTATGTCTAAAATAAAATCAACTAGGGAGTGAATACCCTATATTGGAAAAGAGACTAGGGAGTGGAGACCCTATGTCTAAAATAAAATCAACTAAGGAGTGGAGACCCTATGTTGGAAAATAGACAAGGGAGTAGAGACCCTATGTATAAAATAAAATCAACTAGGGAGTGGAGACCCTATGTCCAAAATAACTTCAACTAGGGAGTGGAGACCCTATGTTGGAAAAAAGACTAGGGAGTGGAGCCCCTATGTCTAAAAATATCAACTAGGGAGTGGCGACCCTATATTGGAAAAACGACTAGGGAGTGGAGACCCTATGTCTAAAAACATCAACTAGGGAGTGGAGACCCTATGTTGGAAAAGCGATTAGGGAGTGGAGACCCTATGTCTAAAATAATCATCAATTAGGGAGTGAAGACCCTATGTTGCAAAAGCATACTAGGGAGTAGAGGCCCTATGTCTAAAATATCATCAACTAGGGAGTGGAAGCCCTATGTTTAAAATATCATCAACTAGGGAGTGGAGACCCTATGTTGGAAAATCATCAACTAGGGAGTGGAGACCCTATGTTGGAAAATCATCAACTAGGGAGTGGAGAACCTATGTTGGAAAAGAGATTAGGGAGTGAAGACCCTATGTCTAAAATATCATCAACTAGGGAGTGAAGACCCTATGTTGGAAAATCATCAACTAGGGAGTAGAGACCCTATGTTGGAAAAGAGACTAGGGAGTGGAGACCCTATGTCTAAAATAATCATCAACTAGGGAGTGGAGACCCTATGTTGCAAAAGCAGACAATGGAATGAAGGCCCTATGTCTATAATATCATCAACTAGGGAGTGGAGACCCTATGTTGGAAAACCATCAACTAGGGAGTGGAGACCATATGCTGGAAAAGAGATTAGGGAGTAGAGACCCTATGTCTAAAATATCATTAATTAGGGAGTGGAGACCCTATGTTGAAAACTCATCAACTAGGTAGTGGAGACCCTATGTTGGAAAAGAGACTAGGGAGTGGAGACCCTATGTCTAAAATAACTTCAACTAGGGAGTGGCGACCTTATGTTGGAAAATCATCAACTAGAGAGTGGAGAACCTATGTTGGAAAAACGCAGCTAGGGATTGGAGACCTTATACTAGCATGATTTTGAACTTTTTCTTCTTTTTTCTTTCTTTTCATCATTTTTATTTTATTTCAGAGAATGAGTAAATGCGGGAAATAATTTTTTGGAGGAGACTTCCCTTTTGGAGTGGTTGCTGCAAAACTGTTTCTAGCCTTTGCGCAATTTCTTTTTGGTTGCACCTGCTTCTTGCAAGGTTGCTTTTGGATTGCACTTGTTTCCTTTGAGAACCTCTGGCTTTTCCAGACTTTGCCATGACGGTCAGTCACGTGGGACTTAACCTTTCCAACTTTATTTTGCCTTTGTGGGCATTTGACTTTGAATTTTCTCTTTCAACAGTTTTTGATTTTGAAGCATCGGCCACCATGGCCAGTCAGAGTCGACTTGATGCCCCTGCTGAGGCTGGGTGCCTTTTTTGCATATTGGCTTGTATCAAGTGAGAACCTTGTAAATCAGTCTTGCCATTCTTTCTTTGTCTTAGTTTCGAAATAGAGTTAGGCCGAAAGGATTCAAAGAAAAGCAAACAATGGAATGGACAAATGAATTTAGACGAGAGGTATCCCTTTCGGGGAAAAGAAAGAATGACTTATCTGGAGTGTATACGGACTTCAATGAACATAACATGCCTCCTGGACTAGATGCCTGATCTGTGTAAACCGTCCAACTCTCAGAAATTCATCACAACTCTTGCCTTGAGACTGAGAAACTTTGCCCAGGACTGTGTCGATGCCAGTTACATTAAGGATCCTCTTTTCGATTAGTGGTGCCCTTTGCGGGTTTTCACCAGCTGGCCTCTCTTATTTCTCTTCTCACCATCACCTTATAGTATTCTTTGCGAGTTTTCACTAACAAGACTCTCTCATTTTTGTATTTCTCTGCTTACCATCGCCTTACGGTGCCCGTGAGGGTTTTCACCGATAAGACTCTCTCATTTTATTTCTCTCATTTTGTTGTATTAGATCCGGGTAACTGTATCCTCCCATTTTGAATCTCTTTGTCGATTGATCGGAAGGACTTGAATAGGATTTGGGTAAAAAGGATTTTGATTGAATTACAACTTTGGAACCTTTCAGACAAAACCATCGCCAAACCATTATAAAATCTGCCCCATTTTCAACTTTTGGGGAATGTGAATTTTTATTTTGGTGTAACTGAACCCCAGAGAGAGGCTGCCTACGTATCCTTTCGGAATCAAGTCAAACGTAGTTCAAGGACGAGAACTTTGTTTTTGATTCTCTTTTGTTTTGGTTTTCTTTTCTGTTCTTGTTTCTTCTCTTTCTTTTTCCTTTCCTTTTTTTCTCTTTTTTTTTTTCATTTTTCATTTCATTTTCTTTATTTTTTCTTCCTTTTTTTTAGATTTCTTTTTCTTCTCTTTTCATTTTTTTTATTTTTCATTCATTTGTTTTTCAATAATGACTTCCAGGTTCCAACGAGGGTAATTAAAGAATGGGAGCTGACTCAAAAGGGTTTGCAAATGGTTAAATGTTTGGATAGTGAGAAAGAAAGCCTTCTTCATCCCAACCAGAGAACATTAATATTATATAGAGGATCCAACATAGTACCTTTTGACTGCACCTGTGTTGATAGTTGTTTCAGGGACATTTTCTTCGATATGTCCCAAGTACAACGCTCTCTTTTGGCAGTACTCTTGTGCAATGTATGGACCTTTCCAACCTGAGGCCAATTTTCCTTTAGCTGTTCTGATTCTTTTTTTTTATTTCATTAAACCTATCTTCATTGCATTTTGATTCTTGATTCATTATTTCGAAGTCTGACAACGTTTTAGGATCGGGGCATGAAGTCCGCAAGCATGTCATGTTATTGAAATCTGCATTTAACAGAACTGAAAAAAAACAAACAAAATTAAGAAAAGAGACATTCCTAGACAATGAAATATTAATTTTATTTGTTTTTTTTATTTCGATTGTTTTTTTTTTGAATTTTAAATATATATGGGTTTACACCGGAAAGTAAGACAATAAAGTAAAATATCCGGATCACACCCTGAGATAATCCAGAGGCAGGAAGGATAGCAAGACTGGCTACTGAAACTCCCATCTGATGGGGAACTTTCAGGCTTGGCGACCATTTTTGGCTTTTCCTCTGTCTCGGCAAGGGCTATAAGGGCCTTCAGTGCCGGATCAAATTTCTCATCTCTCCTATTTTTGTTCATCAAACCCACTGAACCACTCTGAACGGCTTGTGATGTGGTCTTAAAGGTAGCATGACTCAAGATTCGGCCCATTTTTAAAACTATTTTCGACCATCTCCCCAATTTTGATAGCCTCGGCGAACGGTCTACCCATATGAGACATCATGTTCTGAAAGTAATCCGCCTCTTGGGCCTGTAGGAAAATCGTAACCATTTCTTCTTCGTCCATTGGAGGCTTTACCCTGGCGGCTTGCTCGCGCCATATGACAACATATTCACAAAAATATTTCACGATTTTTTTTGTCAAACTGGACACATAGTTCTTTCTTTTTGGATTTTTCACTCTTGCTTTCTCTTTTTATTTTTTCTTTTTTTTTTTTGTTTTTTTTGGTCACTCTTTTCTTTCTTTTTCTTTCTTCTCTTTTTTTTCACTCAATTTATTTGATGTCAATGATCGAATCCGATGGGGATTGCCTACGTATCATGATACCGGATGAATCAGATCTTGCATAATTCGGGAAGATTAGGAATAAAGTAAATAAACTCACCCTTTTTTCAGGATTTTGATTTTTTTTAATTTTCGAAAGACTTATAAAGAAGAAAGAAAATATTTTTTTGATTTCCATTTGTTTTTTTGTTTTTTTTGAGAATTTTTGAAAAGAAAGAAAATATTTTTTTTGGATTTGGTTTTTTTAAAAAAAAAAATTGGGAGAAAGACTTCTAAAAAAAAGTAGAAAATATTTTTGGATTTTGATTTGATTTGTTTCTTTTTTCAAATGAAAGACTTCTATAAAGAAATAATTTTTTTTGGTTTTAAATTTTTTTTATTTGTGATTTTCCAAGTAAAAACTTCTAAAGAATGAATTAAAAAAAATATTTTTGGATTTTGACTTTTGTTTTTCAGTTCCCAAAAGAAACACTTCTATAAAAGAAGGGAAAAAAAATTGGATTTTATGTTTCAAAGAAAAACTTATAAAGAAGGAATTAAAGAAAAATATTTTTAAATTTTTAAAAATTGGGGCCGGAACCGATGAGGTTTGCCTAAGATTAGGAATTGAGATTCACTTATTTTTTCTTATTTTATTCTGAATTGAGACTTCTTCTTGGGGTCATCTCGAACCCTGTGCCTCGAGGTAAAACCTACTCAGACACCAAAACAAACAAACGAACGAAATATTTCTGCCCCAATTTGCGCTAGAAAAATTTCGTGAGTTATTGTAACAAAATTCTAAACTACTTCTTTATTGAAAGCAATAAAAGGCCAGAAGTGGTGTACCCTGAAAAAGTCATATTTTTTTTTGGATGGTGTTCTTTTATTGTCAAAAGGATGTCTCACCTAAGGATTGGTGTACCATATGTTGGGAAAATATGGCCATGGAATGGGATACCCTATATTGGCAAAGATATCAGGGAGTGGTGTACCCTGCATTTAAGATCAAATCAACTAGGGAGTGGAGACCCTATGTTGGAAAAACAGACTAAGGAGTGGAGACTCTATGTCTAAAAATAAAATCAACTAGGGAGTAAAGACCCTATGTTGGAAAGGAGACTAGTGAGTAGAGACCCTATGTCTAAAATAAAATCAACTCGTGAGTGAAGACCCTATGTTGAAAAAGAGACTAGGGAGTGGAAACCCTACGTCTAAAATAAAATCAACTAGGGAGTGGAGACCCTATATTGGAAAGGGTGACTAGGGAATGGACACCCTATGTCTAAAATAAAATCAACTAGGGAGTGAATACCCTATGTTGGAAAAGAGACTAGGGAGTGGAGACCCTATGTCTAAAATAAAATCAACTAAGGAGTGGAGACCCTATGTTGGAAAATAGACAAGGGAGTAGAGACCCTATGTATAAAATAAAATCAACTAGGGAGTGGAGACCCTATGTCCAAAATAACTTCAACTAGGGAGTGGAGACCCTATGTTGGAAAAAAGACTAGGGAGTGGAGTCCCTATGTCTAAAAACATCAACTAGGGAGTGGCGACCCTATGTTGGAAAAACGACTAGGGAGTGGAGACCCTATGTCTAAAAACATCAACTAGGGAGTGGAGACCCTATGTTGGAAAAGCGATTAGGGAGTGGAGACCCTATGTCTAAAATAATCATCAATTAGGGAGTGAAGACCCTATGTTGCAAAAGCATACTAGGGAGTAGAGGCCCTATGTCTAAAATATCATCAACTAGGGAGTGGGGCCCTATGTCTAAAATATCATCAACTAGGGAGTGGAGACCCTATGTTGGAAAATCATCAACTAGGGAGTGGAGACCCTATGTTGGAAAAGAGATTAGGGAGTGAAGACCCTATGTCTAAAATATCATCAACTAGGGAGTGAAGACCTTATGTTGGAAAATCATCAACTAGGGAGTGGAGACCCTATGTTGGAAAGAGACTAGGGAGTGGAGACCCTATGTCTAAAATAATCATCAACTAGGGAGTGGAGACCCTATGTTGCAAAAGCAGACAATGGAATGAAGGCCCTATGTCTAAAATATCATCAACTAGGGAGTGGAGACCCTATGTTGGAAAATCATCAACTAGGGAGTGGAGACCATATGTTGGAAAAGAGATTAGGGAGTGGAGACCCTATGTCTAAAATATCATTAACTAGGGAGTGGAGACCCTATGTTGGAAACTCATCAACTAGGTAGTGGAGACCCTATGTTGGAAAAGAGACTAGGGAGTGGAGACCATATGTCTAAAATAACTTCAACTAGGGAGTGGAGACCCTATGTTGGAAAATCATCAACTAGGGAGTGGAGACCCTATGTTGAAAAAACGCAGCTAGGGATTGGAGACCCTATACTAGCATGATTTTGATTTCCCACTTATTTTACTTTAAAAAAAATATTTTCAGCTACCCTTACTTTTATTTTAATTCCAATTTTCTTTTACTTTTCATTTTTTTAAATTTCCACATTCTTTTACTTTTATTTTTTTAATTTCCCACTTTCTTTTACTTTTTTTATTAAACAATTTCTACCTACTTTTACTTTTACTTTTTAATTTTATATTTCTATTTTTCCTATTTTTTAATTCCTCTCCGAAATTTGTTTTTTAAAAAAAAAATTAATTTTTATTTATTTTTGGTTTTTAATTTATTTTATTTAAAAATAAAGATAAAAATAATAATAAAAATAATACTAATAGTAATAATTGACCTTTTAAATTATTATTAATTTTTACCCTATATAAAAAAATTTAACAAAGCTAAAAAAATATATATTAAATTTCTGAAAATATTTACATAGTAGAAGGTGATAAAAATTCAAATATAGTCAAAAATTAGGTGTTTATACAAGCTACTCGATAGATTTGTCACACAAATCCTACTTAGAGCCACATACCATGCAATCTGTGCACCAACAAACAATAACTCAGATATACCCAATGACGGAAAGAGAATGGAAATGAAGGAACCGTCCCACGAGCTCAACAAATACTACCACGAAGCGCAACGCTATCAATCCACCACACAAGGGGAAACATAACACACGAAATAAGCATAAAGGATCATATCCCAACATAACTCCATTGCGATGCATGACCCAATCCGACACCAGTGCACTTGGAATACGTCGAACCATGATACTCACAATCAACAACCATAAGCATATTAACAACAAACATACGAAGCGCGTGACCATAACCATGGAGATACGGATATCACTATATACCAGAAACATGAAGACCATAACCCAAGCACAATCAACTATTCAACACCCTAAGAGCAATCTCGCTCGAATTTTGCTACAAATCCCAAACATAACCGCATCGTATGTAAGTAGTCAACAGTCTCACAAACTGTCATGGCGTAGAAGAGTAACACATAGAACACATTAGAACATGAATAAGGTCAACTCTAACCGATGACACCACCCGCGACAATAACTATGCCGAGTAAACAACTCTGGCCCGGTGTAGAATATACATTCTCGTTAGGCTTACCAGCGGCCTTCAAATCAATTCTGATCCTTCTGAAATAGGTGGATAGCCTCCGAATATATATATATATATATATATATATATATATATATATATATATAGAGCACATATCATCAGTCGTCAATCTTTTAGCATACCTTTACCGTCCGCAACCATGGAATAAGCTACCTCTTTGAAACTTCTTAGTCTTCTGATCCATAGAATGCCAGAAACTCCATATCTGATCCCAACTGCACTACTCAAATGACTGACACATTCTTCAAACACGATCATCCCATTATAAATACTTCCATAATTCCTTCGTGCCATATAGTAAAATCTGAACATCAGCGGTGGATCAATCAGGCGATTACCGTAATACTAGTCAAGCATCCACAAGTCGAAGTACAATGCGCCTTTTGGAGTGCGTACCCTTCTTAGGTTGTACCAAATAATGCTAGAATTATTTTAAACATCTAAAATCGTCCATGCTTTCTAAAACTTGTGACCCCATCCAAGCAAAAATCGTAACACCTAACATGTTCCTTATATCGGTAGCAGACATCTAGTTCAAGTCGTGGTCGACACTATCAAGAACTCTTCGAGACCCGTCCGCCACCACCAAGCCATCAGAACTGAACTTCCTCAACTCAACTAAGTCACTCAAGCTGTCAAATCCAAGAGTATTGTCACATACCATATCAAAAGAACCAATTACCTTTATTACCATGCTGACCCGACTCCGCCAAGCTAACCCACTTCCCCGAACCTTCCTCGACTTGTCTTCAAGTTAACATTTCTCCTCGTTGGTACACAATGATTCCAAATCAAAGCTCGTTGCGGGAGATCCTAGCACGAACCACGCCGTCCAAAGGCCCATAAACCGTTGTGTTTCCTCTTAAGCACCCAACAATGCTGCAACCGAGATACCCACTCTAAAGAGACCTTATGTGAATTTGAAGATGCTTCTCTAACCTCTATGATACTGAAATGTAGATTTAGCAGTAATACAAATATAACACATATATACCTCAGACCCAAAGCTGATATAACACTTGCCCATGCAATCTGATCGTCGATAGTAAACTCCCTCACTTGGCGCGAAGCCATAGGACACAACATCTGATGATCCACAATACCAGCCTTCATAAGCTCGTACACCACCAATCATATACAGAAACTCGTTGCATCCCACACCTGAACAACTAAAGATCTACCAACACGTCCCGCGTCCCCATAATGGACAACACCTCTAGACAATGATCGAGCATCCATAGCCTACTCGTAGCCCATCCGCAGTATTCTGAACCGTCGGAGTATAGCTCATATTGAGTTTGCATCATCATATATGAGTGGATGTAAAGGAATATAAGATATATGCTTCAAGCTGAATTAATGTCGCACGATAAGGAATGAAAGGAGTGTGTCACGACCCAAAACTCAATCTGTCGTGATGGTGCCTATCATGATACTAGGCAAGCCGACAATTCATGCATACCAACTCTTTCAAATTAAAAAAACAATACACTAAAGCAGATTTAAATAAGTGAGAATTTCATAAAACCGGATGAAAACGTCACAACTCAATACAGAAGTTTCCCAAAACCCAAGTGTCACTTAGTACATAGCATATATACAAATACAAAGTTTGATACATTGTCTAAGAAAATAGAAACTGAGTAAGTAAAACTGTGGAATAAGGGAGAAGAGTCAAGGTTTGCGGACGCCAGGGCAATTACCTCAAAAATCTCCGAACGGCTGGAAACTTTGAGATCAACAACCACCGTGCCCGAAAACACCTGGATATGCACACGAAGTGCGGGGTGTAGCGTGAGTACAACCAACTCAATAAGTAACAAGTCTAACCTTTGTACTGAAAGTAGTGACGAGCCTCACAGGTACAAACCATTTATAGAAATACAGTACAAAAAATGTAGACGTGCTTTCAAGTTTAATAGTTAAACTCAGAAAAGATAAAATATGTCAATTCTGAATGATACGAGGAATAAGACATCACTAAATCTACATGCCAATATGCACATCGTATGTGATGCAACACAATGAAAGCCTCGCGTACTCGTACTCTCGGAGTACTCAACCTGACTATCTCAGCTCACACTCATCACACTCAATCACTCAACACTATACAGGGCAGATCCAACACAGGGCAGATCCAGCCCGAATCAAATATCGCGAATCAATAGCAACTGCGCTCACTGTGGGTGTGCAGACTCGGAGGGGCAGATCTAGCCCAAGTGCTATAATAAGCCAAATCCTGGCGTGAATCAATAAAGCATGTTGGGGCGTGCAGCCTGATCCCATAAATATCACTCAGAAATAGGCCCTCGGCCTCACTCAGTCATCAATCGCTCCAGTCTCTCGGGCTCACAACACTCATACTAAGCAAACCAATTCAATGATACAAGGTGTGACAATATACGATAGCAGAGAATGATACATGATATGCAATGATGAATGCGACTGGGAACATAACTGCAATTAAGCATATAACTCAACAGCAAAGTACAAACATTATGGGTCCCAATAGTACCGGTATATAGCCTAAATATGATTTATAGCATAAATCATAGCTCAAGTGCTCTAGCACATAGAGTACAATAATAATGTTCAGATAAGATAGCTACACAGTTCCATGGAATCGACTAAATCACAATTACTACGGTGCACGCCCACACGCCCGTCACCTGGCATGCGCGTCACCTCAACACCAATCACATAGCACGTAATTTCAGGAATTCATACCCTCAGAACCAAGTTTAGAAGTGTTACTTACCTCACACCATGCAAATCTCTACGCCAATAAGTCCTTGCCTCGCGAATCGGCCTCTGAATGTCTCGAATCTAGCCACAAACAATTCGATACGATCAACTCAAGCTATAGGAATCAATTCCATATGAAATTACTAAGTTCTTAATCAAAATTCAAAAAATCAACTCAAAAGTCGACCCTCGGTCCCACATCTCAAAATCTGATAAAAGTTACAAAATTTGAAAGCCCATTCAACCACGAGTCCAATCATACCAAATTTACCAAATTTCGACACCAAATCACTAAACTCCCCAAATTTAACTCTCCAAATCCCTAACATGAAACTCCCAAAATTCCACCTCAAAAACATACAAACTAGGTGGGAAATTCAATGGGGAAACAATATTATTGAATAAACATGATCACAAGTGACTTACCTCAAGAAACCCCTCAAAATCTCTCTCAAAAATTGCCTTAGTCCGAGTTTGCAAAGTCCAAAATGATAAAAATCACGAAACCCTCGAATTTAACATTCTGCCTAGTTCTTTCGCAACTGTGGGCCTAATCTCTGCACCTGCGGAATCACTTTTGTGATAAAAGTCCCGCTTTTGCGGAAATCACTTAAGTCTACAAGGTCTGCACCTGCGCTCAAAGCTCCGCACCTACGGAAGCGCTTTTGCGATCTTCATCCGCTTCTGCGAAGACAGTACATCCCTCCATTCTCCGCATCTGCGGAGACTTGCTCGCACCTGCGAGCTCGCAGATGTGGATGAACCCCCGCACCTGCATCACATACCAGGCCAGCCCCGCTTCTGCGCCACATCTGTCGTACCTGCGGCATCGCACCTGCGACTAATCCCTTCACAGGTGCGATTACACCAGAAAGAAAATTCCACTAATGCTTCAAATCCATCTTTTGTTCCGTTAACCATCCGGAATCCACCTGAGGCCCTCGAGACCTCAACCAAACATACCAAAAAGTCGTAAAACATCATACAACTCGCTTGAAGCGTCAAATCACATCAATCAATACTAAAACCACGAATCGCACATCGATTCAAGTCTAATGAGCTTATTAACTTCTAACTTCTACATTCGACGCCGAAACGTATCAAATTAAGTCCGATTGACCTCAAATTTTGCACACAAGTCATAAATGATACAACAAACCTACTCCAACTCCCAGAACCAAAATCTGAGCTCGGTAGCCATAAAGTCAACTCTAGGTAAAACTTTTCAATTTATAAAGCTTTTAATTTTCCAACTTTCGTCATTTCAAGCCTAAATCAACTACGAACGTCCAAATTACTAATTGTCTTGGCTCATTCTGGAACATCTCCAAAATGAACCAACTACTCTGCCAAGTCACATAACGACAATTAAGCATAAAATAAGCAGTAAATGGGGAAATGTGGCTACAACACTCAAAACGACCGGCCATGTTTTTACATCTTCCCCCTCTGAAACAAATGTTCATCCTCAAACGGGTCTAGAAACATACATGGAGTCTTAAATAGGAATGGATATCTGCTCCGCATATCCCGCTCAGTCTCCCAAGTAGCCTCCTCAACTGGCTGACCTCTCCACTGCACCTTCACTGAAGTTATGTCCTTTGATCTCAACTTTCGAACCTACCGATCCAAAATGGCCATCGGCTCCACATCATAAGTCAAATCACCATCCAACTGAACTGTGCTAAAATCCAAAACATGATACGGATCGCCGACATACTTTCGGAGCATAAAAACACGAAACATTTGATGAACACTCGATAGCCTAGGAGGCAAGTCAAGTATGTAAGCCACATCTCCAATCCTCTAAAGCACCTCAAACGGCCCAATATACCGAGGGCTCAACTTGTGCTTATTACCGAACCTCATAACACCCTTCTTGGGAGAAACTCTGAGTAGTACCTTTTCCCCAACCATGTAAGCAACATCACGAACCTTCCGACCAGTGTAGCTCTTCTGTCTAGACTGCGCCGTGTGAAGTTGTTCCTGAATCAACTTAACCTTGTCCAAAGCATCCTGAACCAAGTCAGTACCCAATAGTCTAGCCTCGTCTGGCTCAAACCACCCTACCGGAGATCGACAACGTCTCTCATGCAAAGCCTCATACAGATCCATCTGAATGTTTGATTGGTAGTTGTTATTGTAGGTAAACTCTGCGAGCGGCAGAAACTGATCCCATGAACCCCTAAAATATATGACAAAAATGCGTAACATATCCTCTAATATCTGAATAGTACGCTCGGACTGTCCGTCTATCTGAAGGTGAAATGTTGTACTCAACTCTACCTGTGTGCCCAACTCTCGCTGCACTGCTCTCCAAAACTGCAATGTAAATTGTGGGCCCCGATCTGAAATAATGGCCACCGGAATACTGTAAAGGCAAACAATTTTGCGGATGTAGATCTCAGCCAACCGCCCCGAAGAATAAGTAGTCCCAATTAGAATGAAATTCGCGGACTTGTTTAACCGATCTACAATCTCCCAAATAGCATCAAACTTCCTCGAAGTTCGTGGGAGATCAACTACAAAATCTATGGTAATACTCTCCCATTTCCACTCCGGAATCTCGAGCCTCTGAAGTAATCCCCCCAGTCTCTGATGCTCATACTTCACCTGCTGACAATTTAGGCACCGACCTACAAACCCCACTATATCCTTCTTCATCCTCCTCCGCTAGTAGTGCTGCCTCAAGTCCTAGTACATCTTCGCGGCACCCGGATGAATGGAGTACCGCAAACTATAGGCCTCCTCAAGAATCAACTCACGTAGCCCATCTACATTAGGCACACAAATTCGACCTTGCATCCTCAACACCCCATCATCCACAATAGTAAACATCTTTGGCATAACCATGCTGAACCGTGTCCCTAAGGATAAGTAAATGAGGATCATCATATTGGCGCTCTCTGATACGGTCATATAAGGAAGACCGAGAAACTACACAAGCTAGAACCCAACTGGGCTCCGAAATATCTAATCTAACAAACTGGTTGGCCAAGGCATGAACATCAGCTGCAAGCGGTCTCTCACCAATAGGAATAAATGCAAGGCTACCCATACTCACCGCCTTTCTACTCCAGGCATTGGCCACCACATCGGCCTTCCTGGGATGATACAGAATGGTAATATTATAGTCCTTTAGCAGCTTCAACCATCTCCGCTGCCTCAAATTTAGATCCTTTTGTTTGAATAAGTGTTGGAGACTCCGATGATCCGTAAATACCTCACAAGACACACCATTGAGATAATTCCTCCAAATCTTCAATGCATGAATGATGTCTACCAACTCCAAATAATGAATATGGTAGTTCTTCTCATGAGGCTTCAACTGGCGAGAAGCATAAGCAATCACTCTACCCTCCTGCATCAAGACACACCCAATACCAATTCGAGAAGCATCACAATACACTGTATAAGAGCCTGACGCTGAAGGCAAAACTAGAACTGGAGTTGTGGTCAAGGCAGTCTTGAGCTTCTGAAAGCTCTCCTCACACTCATCCGACCACCTGAAAGGAGCACCCTTCTAGGTCAATTTGGTCAAAGGCGCTGCAATAGACAAGAAACCCTACACGAAGCGACGATAATAACCGTCCAAGCCTAGAAAGATACGAATCTCTGTAGCTGAGGACGGTCTGGGCCAAATCTGAATCGCCTCTATCTTCTTTGGATCCAACTTTATCCCCTCACCGGACACCACGCGCCCCAAGAACGCCACCGAACTTAGCCAAAACTCACACTTGGAGAACATGACATAAAACTTCTCCTCATTTAGCCGATGTAGTACAATCCTCAAATGTTGGGCATGTTTTTCCTGGCTACGTGAGTACACCAGTATATCATCAATGAATACTATGACAAACGAGTTGAGATATGGCTAAAATACACTGTTCATCATATGCATGAATGTTGTCAGGGCGTTGGTCAGCCCCAAAAAAATCACAAGGAACTCATAGTGACCATAACGGGTCTTGAATGTCGTCTTTAGAATATCCATGTCCCGAATCTTTAACTGGTGATACCGAGACCTCAAATAAATCTTAGAGAACACCCTCGCTCTCTGAAGCTGGTCATATAAATCATCAATGCGCGACAAATGATACTTGTTCTTGATTGTAACTTTTTAAAACTACCTATAATCGATGCATATCCGCATAGTACCATCCTTCTTCTTCACGAACATAATCGGTGCACCCTAAGGCGACACACTGGGCCTAATAAACCCCTTATCAAGAAGTTATTGAAGCTGCTCTTTTAATTCCTTCAACTCAGCTGGTGCCATACGATACTGAGGAATAGAAATGGGCTGAGTGCCCGGCACCAAATCAATACCAAAGTCAATATCCTTGTTGGATGGCATGCCCGACAAGTCTGCATGAAACACATTTGGATAGTCTCGTACCAATGGAACAGAATCAATAGTAAGGGTATCAGCAACAACATCCCTCACAAAGGCCAAATATGACAGACACCCCTTCCCAACCATCCGCTAGGCCTTCAAATATGAAATTACCCTGCTGGGAACATAATCTAGAGAACCGCTCCACTCGATCCTTGGAAACCCTGGCATCTCCAACGTCACAGTCTTAGCATGACAATCCAGAATAGAATGTCATGGAGACAACCAATCCATACCCAAAATCATGTCGAAATCGACCACACTAAGCAATAAGAGATCAACTTTAGTCTCCAATCCCCAATAGTCACTACACACGACTGATACACATGGTCCACAATAATAGTATCGCCTACTGGCATAGATACATGAACAAATGAAACTAAGGACTCACGGGGCATATCCATATAACGAGCAAAATATGTTGATACATACGAATAAGTAGAACTAGGGTCAAATAATATAGAAGCATCCCTATGACATACTGAGACGATACTTGTGAATATTGTGTCTGAAGCAACGGCCTCTGTCCTGGCAGGAATAACATAGAATCGAGCCTGACCGCCACTTGATCGACCTCTCCCTCTAGGGCGACCCCTAGCTGCCTGAATCTTGGACCGAGCTGGCTGGGTGAAATAACAGGTGTTGAAGTCGCGGCGTGACTCCTCTGTTGAACTGGACCTCCCGAAAGGCGGGGACAATACTTCTGCATATGACCCAACACTCCACACTCAAAACAACCCCTCTCAAAAATTTGTGGAAAGTACTAAGGCGGACCCCGAGAACCAGAATAACTACCATAAGAACCTAGTACAGATGAACCCTGAACTGAAGGTGCACGAGATAAACTCTGAGTTAGGAGTGCACTGAGATATGACTGACTCGATCGAGCACTGTATGAACCATGGCTAGTTGATGCGCCACGATGAACTGGATGAGCCATCTGAGCGGGCCTATAAGGATGACCTATGCTGTGGTAGGACCGACCCCCAAACCACGAGGCCTCTTGGCCTCCCTCTCCTCACGCTCCTGACTATGGACCAACTCTAGCCGCCGAGCAATATCAACCACCTCGTCGAACCTAGCACCTGATACACTCTCCCGAGTCATAACGAATTGCAACTGATAGGTGAGGCCATCAATGAACCTCATAATCATCTCCCTCTCAGTGGGAATCAACCAAACTGCGTGACGAGACAACTCTGAAAATCTCATCTCATATTGGGTCATGACAGATATGCCCTCCTAACATAGCTTCTCGAATTGTCTGCGCAGCTCCTTCTTGCGGGTCTGTGGCACAAACTTCTCCAAGAAGAGAATGGAGAACTCATGCCATGAAAGTGGTGCAGCACCGGTTGGCATGTTCCTCTCATAGGCCTCCCACCATCTGAAGGCATCCCCTGATAGCTAAAAAGTAGTAAAGGAGACTCTACTAGTCTCCAGAATACACGCCATGCGAAAAATCCGCTGGCACCTATCCAAGAAGTCATGAGCATCCTCTGACTTAGCCCCACTGAATGATGGAGGTTTGAGCCTCCCAAATCTCTCTAGCCTCTTCTTCTCCTCATCAGACATAATAGGACTCACCTAGGCTTGAGCAACAGCAACCGGCTAAGCTGGTAGAACCCCAGTGTCTGAAGTCACTGCACCACATGCTCTGGAGTATGGCTGTCCAATAAGACGGGACCAAATAAACGGGACGGGATGACAATTAGCTGGGACGGTGGCGGGACGGGCCTAAACGGGACGGGATAAATGGGATGAAACGGTAGTCCCATCCCATCCCGCTAACAAACGGGATGGGACGGGACGTGACAGTTTCGCGGGCCTTAAGCGGGCTATTTTTTAAAATTATTTTTAATTATTTAAGCATTAAGTTTGGGAATGACTAGTTTTTTTTATAATGACTAAGTTTTTAAAGTTTGCAACGACTAGTTTTTTGACTTATTTAATAAATTTAAAACTTAATAAATTATAAGAAAATTAGGAAACTAAGTAAAGAATTATAAAATATTAAAACAAAAGACTTGTAATGAAATATTTAATTAATTATAATAGAGTTGTAATTTATTTAATATAATTTCAAGCTATTAAGTAACTAAGTAAGAGTGTAAGACAATTCATAAAAAAATTCAAGGCGTAGAGCCTTTTATTTTATTAATAGAACATTCAAATTTCACATATAAATATAATTATTTTGAAGAGCACCTAATCTACGCATCCACCTTCTAGGAAGGGTTCTGTTTGAACTAGGCCTCTTAGTAGCCAATTACAAATTATCATACTAATATTTGTAAGCTCCTATATAGCTTTGTTGTAACTTATCTATAACTTCTCTCGGACATTGTTCTGAAATTGGCAATGTTGATTGATGTTCCATGAGTTCGATGCCATCATCGGTCTTAGTGCTAAGTATCTCATTATATTATTCTTCTTCCCTAGTGGTTAACTTTTCAAAACCAAGATTTTTTTTTTCTAAATTAATCCAATCTCTGAATAATACAGAAATCTCTAGGGTATATTAAAAGTTTGGGGGGTGGGGGTGATATTTTTTTAAGGGGGGGGGGGGGGCAAATATGGCTGTTTATAGCCGTTTATGGCCGTTGGCCAACGACTATATTTCAATCACTCTACCCTCTTGCATCAAGACACACCCAATATCAAACCAACTACCCTGACAAGTCACATAATAAAAATTGAGCTTAAAATAAGAAGTAAATGGGGGAACGGAGCTACAACACTCAAAATGACGGGTCGGGTCGTTACATCCTACCACTCTTAAACAAATGTTCATCCTCGAACGGGTCTAGAAACATACCTGGAGTCTCAAATAGGCGTGGATATCTGCTCCGCATCTCCCGCTCGGCCTCCCAAGTAGCCTCCTTAACTGGCTGACCTCTCCACTGCACCCTCATTGAAGCTATGTCCTTTGACCTCAACTTTCGAACCTGCCGATCCAAAATGTCAAATCACCATCATACTGAACCGTGCTGAAATCCAAAACATGAGACAGATCGCCAACATACTTCTGGAGCATAGTAACACGAAACACTGGATGAACACTCGACAAACTAGGTGGTAAGGAAAGCTTGTAAGACACCTCTCTAATCCTCTGAAGCACCTCAAACGGCCCAATATACCGAGGTCTTAACTTGCGCTTCTTCTTGAACCTCATAACACCCTTCATGGGTGAAACTCTGAGTAGTACATTCTCCCCAACCATGTAAGCAACATCACGAACCTTTCGATTGACATAACTCTTCTATCTAGACTGCGTTGTGCGAAGTCGTTCCTGAATCAATTTAACTTTGTCCAAAGCATCCTGAACTAAGTCAGTACCCAATAGTCTAGCCTCACCCGACTCAACCACCCTACCGGAGACCGACACTGACTCCCATACAAAGCCTCATACGGAGCCATCTGAATGCTCGATTGTTGGTTGTTGTTGTAGGCAAATTTTGTGAGCGATAGAAACTGATCCCATGAACCCCTGCAATCTATAACAGAAGCGCGTAACATATCCTATAATATCTGAATACTGCGCTTGGACTGTCCGTCTATCAGAGGGTGAAATGTGATACTCAACTCTACCTGTGTGCCCAACTCTCACTGCACTGCTCTCCAAAACTGCGATGTAAACTGCGTGCCCCGATCTGAAATGATGGCCACCGGAACATTGTGAAGGCGAACAATCTTGCGGATATAGATCTCAACCAACCGCTCCGAAGAATAAGTAGTCCCAACGAGAATGAAATATGCGGACTCGGTCAACCGATCTATAATCACCCAAATAGCATCAAACTTTCTCGAAGTCCGTGGGAACCCAAATACAAAATCCATGGTGATACGCTTCCATTTCCACTCTGGAATCTCGAGCCTCTAAAGTAATCCTCCCGGTCTCTGATGCTCATACTTCACCTGTTAATAATACCGAGCTAGAAACCCCACTATATCCTTCTTCATCCTCCTCCACCAATAGTGATGCCTCAAGCCCTGGTACATCTTCGTGGCGCCCGAATGAATGAAGTACCGCGAATTGTGGGCCTCCTCAAGAATCAACTCACGTAGCCCATCTACATTAGGCACATAAACTCGACCTTGCTTCCTCAACACCCCATAATCCCTAATAGTAACATCCTTGGCATCACCATGCTGAACCGTGTCCCTAAGGACAAGTAAATGGGGATCATCATATTAGCGATCTCTGATGCGTTCATGTAAGGAAGACCAAGAAACCACACAAGCTAGAACTCGGCTGGGCTCTGAAACATCTAATCTCACAAACTGGTTGGCCAAGGCCTGAACATCAGCTGCAAGTGGTCTCTTACCAACATGAATAAATGCAAGGCTACCCATACTTACCGCCTTTCTACTCAAGGCATCGACCACCATATTGACCTTCCCGAGATGATACAAAATGGTAATATCATAGTCCTTTAGCAGTTCCAACCATCTCCGCTGCCTCAAATTTAGATCCTTTTATTTGAACAAGTGTTTAAGACTCTGATGATTCGTAAATACCTCACAAGACACACCATAGAGATAATGCCTCCAAATCTTTAATGCATGAACGATGTCTACCAACTCCAAATCCTGAACAAGGTAGTTCTTTTCATGGGGCTTTAACTGGCGAGAAGCATAATCAATCACTCTACCCTCCTCCATCAAGATATACCCAATACCAATCCGAGAAGCATCATAATACACTGTATAAAAGCACGACGCTGAAGGCAAAACTAGAACTGAAGTTGAAGTCAAGGTAGTCTTCAGCTTTTGAAAGCTTTCCTCACACTCATCCGACCCCCTGAAAGGAGAACCCTTTTGGGTCAATTTGGTCAAAGGCATTGCAATAGACGAGAAACCCTCCACGAAGCAACAATAATAACCGTCCAAGCCGAGAAAGCTCGGAATCTTAGTAGTTGAGGACGGTCTGGGCCAACACTGAACCGCCTTTATCTTCTTTGGATCCACCTTTTTCCCCTCACTGCACACCACGTGCCCCAAGAACGCCACCGACCTAAGCCAAAACTCATACTTGGAGAACTTGGCATAAAGCTTCTTCTCCCTCAACCGTTGTAGTACAATTCTCAAATGCTGGGCATGCTCCTCCTGGCTACATGAATACATCAGGATATCATCAATGAATACTATGACAAACGAGTCGTGATATGGCTGAAATGCACTGTTCATCAGATGCACAAATGTTGTTGGGGCATTGGTGAGCCCAAAAGACATCACAAGGAACACATAATGACTATAACGGGTTTTGAATCCCGTTTTTAGAATATTCGAGTCCCGAATCTTCAACTGGTGATACCCAGACCTCAAATCAATCTTATAGAACACCCTCGCTCTCTGAAGTTGGTCAAATAAATCATCAATATGTGGTAAAGGATACTTGTTCTTGATTGTAACTTTGTTCAACTGCATAGTCTATGCACATCTGCATAGTACCATCCTTCTTCTTCACGAACATAACCGGTGCACCCCAAGGCGACATACTAGGCCTAATAAACCCGTTATCCAGAAGTTCTTGTAGTTGCTCTTTCAATTCTTTCAACTCAGCTGGTGCCATACGATACTGAGGAATAGAAATGGACTGAGTGCCCGACACCAAATCAATACCAAAGTCAATATCCCTGTCGGGTGGCATGCCCTGCAGGTCTGCAGGAAACACATTCGGAAAGTCTCGCACCACCAGAACAGAATCAATAGTAAGGGTATCAGTACCAACATCCCTCACAAAGGCCAAATATGACAGACATCCCTTCCCAACCATTCGTTGGGCCTTCAAATATGAAATCACCCTGCTGGGAATATAATCTAGAGAATCTCTCCACTCGATCCTTGGAAACCACGGCATCGCCAACGTCACGGTCTTATAATGATAATCCAGAATAACATGACATAGAGATAACCAATCCATACCCAAAATCACGTCGAAATCGACCATACTAAGTAATAAGAGATCAACTCTAGTCTCCAATTCCCCTATAGTTACCGTACACAATCGATACACACGATTCACAATAATAGTATAGCCTACCGGCATAGATACACGAATATGTGATTATACTTAATGTTTGTACCTGCGTTTTAGAAAGACTATTTTGCCCAATTGTTTCTTCCCCAACAACATTAAGTATAATCACATATACAACATTAAGTATAATCACTTGTTCGTGTATCTACGCCCGTGGGCGATACTATTACTGTGAACCGTGTGTATCGGTCGTGCGTGGTAACTATTGATATATATGAGACTATAATTGATCTTTTATTGATCAGTACGGTTGATTTCGATATAATTCTAGGTATGAATTGGTTGTCTCTATGTTATGTTATTCTGGACTGTCACGCAAAAACCGTGATATTAGCAATGCTAGGGTTGCCGAAGGTCAAATGGAGAGGTTCGCTAGATTATGTTCCCCAGCAGGGTAATCTCATATTTGAAGGCCCAACGTATGGTTGTGAAGGGGTGTTTGTCATATTGGCCTTTGTGAGAGACGTTGATGTAGATACTCCTACTATTGATTCAGTACCGGTTGTGCGAGACTTTCCGGATGTATTTCTTGCAGACCTGTCGGGTATGCCACCCGACATGGATATTGATTTCGATATTGACTTGGTGTCGGGCACTCAACCCATTTCTATTCCTCCATATCGCATGGCACCAGCTGAATTGAAAGAATTGAAAGAGCAACTTCAGGAACTCCTTGATAAGAGGTTTATTAGGCCTAGTGTGTCACCTTGGGGTGCATCGATTTTGTTTGTGAAACAACTGAACAAAGTTACAATCAAGAACAAATATCCTTTGCCGCGTATTGATGATTTATTTGACCAACTTCAGGGAGCGAGGGTATTCTCCAAAATTTATTTGAGATCGGGGTATCACCATTTGAAAATTCGGGATTCAGATATTCTAAAGATGACATTCAGGACCCTTTATGGTCACTATGAATTTCTCGTGATGTCTTTTGGGCTGACTAAAGCCCCAACATCATTTATGCACTTGATGAATAGCGTATTCCATCCATATCTTGATTCATTTGTCGTGGTATTTATAGATGATATCCTGGTGTACTCACGTAACCAGAATGAGCATGCACGTCACTTGGGCATTGTATTATAGAGGCTAAGAGAGGAGAGACTGTATACCAAATTCTCTAAGTGTGAATTCTGGCTTAGTTCTGTGGCATTCTTGGGACACATAGTGTCCAGTGAAGGAATTAAGGTGGATCCAAAGAAAATAGAGGCAGTTCAGAGTTGGCACAAGCCATATTTAGCTACTGAGATTCAGAGTTTTCTTGGCCTGACTGGTTATTATAGTCGCTTTGTGGATGGCTTCTTGTCTATTACATCGCCCTTGACTAAATTGACCTGGAAGGGTGCTCCATTCAGGTGGTCGGATGAGTGTGAAGAGAGCTTTCAGAAGCTCAAGACTGCCTTGACCACAACTCGAGTTCTAGTTTTGCCTTCAGCTTCAGGCTCTTATACACTGTATTGTGATGATTCTAGGATTGGTATTGGGTGTGTCTTAATGCATGAGGGTAGAGTAATTATTTATGCTTCGCGCCAGTTGAAGCCACATGAAAAGAACTACCCTGTCTATGATTTAGAATTGGCAGCCATTGTTCATGCATTGAAGATTTGGAGGCGCTACCTCTATGGTGTGTCTTATGAGGTATTTACAGATCACTGAAGTCTTCAACACTTATTCAAACAGAAGGATCTATATTTGAGGCAGTGGAGATGGTTGGAGCTGTTAAATGACTATGATATCACTATTCTATATCAGCCCTGGAAGGCCAATGTGGTGGCTGATGCCTTGAGTAGAAAGGCGGTGAGTATGGGTAGCCTTGAATTCATTCTTGTTGATGAACGGCCTTTTGTAGTTGATGTTCAGACCTTGGCTAATCAGTTCATGAGGTTAGATGTTTCGGAGCCCGGTCGGGTTCTAGCCTGTGTGATTTCACGGTCTTCCTTATATGACCGTGTCAGAGAGCGCCAGTATGATGATCTCCATTTGCTTGTCCTGAAGGACACAGTTCAGCATAGTGATGCCAAAGATATTACTATTGGAGATGATGGGATATCAAGGATGCATAGTCGGATTAGTGTACCAGATATAGATGGGCTGCGTGAATTGATTCTTGAAGAAGCCCACAGTTCACGGTATTCCATTTATCCGGGTACCACAAAGATGTATCAGGACTTGAGACAGCATTATTGGTGGAGAAAAATGAAGAAAGATATAGTTGGGTTTGTAGCTCGGTATTTAAATTGACAACATGTAAAATACGAGCATCAGAGACCGGGCGGATTGCTTCAGAAACTTGAAATTTCGGAATTGAAGTTGGAGCATATTACCATCTACTTTGTAGTTAGGCTCCCACAGACTTTGAGAAAGTTTGATGTTGTTTGGGTGATTGTAGATCGGTTGACCAAGTTCGCGCATTTTATTCTAGTCGGTGCTACTTATTCTTCGGAGCGATTGGCTGAGATTTATATCCGTTAGATTGTTCGCCTTCACGGTGTGCTAGTGTCCATCATTTATGATCGGGGCAATCAGTTTACATCACAGTTTTGGAGAGTAGTACAGTAAGAGTTAGGCACACAGGTACAGTTGAGTACAACATTTCTCCCTCAGACAGACGGACAGTCTCAGTGCACTATTTAGATATTGGAAGATATGTTACGCGCTTGTGTTATAGATTTTGGGGGTTCTTGGGATTAGTTTCTGCCACTGGGAGAGTTTGCCTATAACAACAGTTATCAATCGAGCATTCAAATGGCTCCGTATGAGGCTTTATATGGGAGACGGTCTCGGTATCCGGTGGGTTGGTTTGAGATGGGTGAGGCTAGGCTATTGGGTACTGATTTGGTTAAGGATACTTTGAAAAAGGTTAAATTAATTCAGGAATGACTTCGCACGGCGCAGTCAAGACAAAAGAGTTATGCTGACCGGAAGGATCGCGATGTTGTTTACATGGTAGGAGAGAAGGTACTACTCCGAGTCTCGCCTATGAAGGGTGTTATGAGATTTGGGAAAAGGGGCAAGTTGAACCCTAGGTATATTGCACCTTTTGAAATACTTAAGAAGATTGAAGATATGGCTTATGAACTTGCTTTGCCGCCTAGTCTATCGGGTGTTCACCCAGTGTTTCATGTATCTATGCTCCGGAAGTATGTCGGAGACCCGTCTCATGTTTTGGATTCAGTACAGTGCAGTTGGATGGTAATTTGACTTATGATGTGGAGCTGGTGGCCATTTTGGACCGGCAGGTTCGAAAGTTGAGATCAAAAAATATATCTTCAGTGAAAGTGCAGTGGAGAGGCCAACCAGTCAGAGAAGCTACTTGGGATACTAAGCGAGAGATGCGGAGAAAATATCCACATATATTTGAGACTTAAGGTATAATTCTAAACTCGTTCGAGGACGAACGTTTGTTAAAGAGAGGGGGAATATAACGACCCGGCCGGTCATTTTGAGTATTACAACCATGTTCCCCAATTTACTGCTCAATTTGTGCTTTATAGTTGTTATATGACTTGCCGGGGAAATTGGTTCGGGTCTGGTGAGGTTTTGGAAGGAATTGGAACACTTAGTTCCAAGGTTTAAAGTTTAAGTTAAAATAGTCGTTTGGATGTTGATTTATGTGTAAATGACCCCGGAATAGAATTTTGATGATTTCAATAGCTCCGTATGGTGATTTTGCACTTAGGAGCGTGTTTGGAAACTTATTTGGAAGTCCGTATTTAAATTAGACTTGAAATGGCTAAAATAAAAATTTAAACTTGGAAGTTTGACCGGGGAGTTGACCTTTTGATATCGGGGTCGGAATCCAGTTTTGAAAATTTTTATAGGTCTGTTATATCATTTATGACATGTGTGCAAAATTTGAGGTCAATCGGACTTGATTTGTTACGTTTCGGCGTTGAATGTAGAAGTTGAAAGTTCTTAGTTTCATTAAGCTTGAATTGGGGTATGATTCGTGGTTTTAGCGTTGTTTGATATGATTTGAAGCTTCGACTAAGTTTGTATAATATTTTAGGACTTGTTGGTGTATTTGGATGAGGTCCCGGGGGCCTCGGGTGAGTTTCGAAGGGTTAACAAATTGAAATTTGGACTTAGATAGTTGGAGGAAATTTTGTCCTTCTGGTGTAACCGCACTTGCGGAATTTAGCTCGCAGAAGCGAGCTTGGTTGCGCAGAAGCGGAGGCAAGGGGAGCTGGGCATGATCGCAGAAGCAAGTCCGCAGAAGCGAAGCATGCGCAAAAGCGGCAGCATATCCGCAAAAGCGGGAGCGCATATGCGGTTAGTTTTCCGCAGAAGCGGAACCCCTAGACATATTACAAAGCAGAGGGGTTCCGACATTTTTGTCATTTTTGGACTTTAAAGCACGGTTTTTGGGCGATTTTCAGAGGGAATTCACGGGAAAACTTGAGATAAGTCACTAGTGATCATTTCTACTCCATAATATTGAATTATCATTGAATAATCCGACTAGATTACGTGTTTTTGAGGTGTAAATTGGGAATTTGGACATAGGTATTTGGAAATAAGATTTGATGATTTGGAGGTCGAGTTTATGTCAGAATTTGATAAAATTTATATGGTTAGACTCGTGGTTGAACGGGCGTTCATATTTTGTAACTTATGTAAGGTTTCGAGATGTGGGCCCCACATGCGATTTTGAGTTAAATTTCGGATTTTGTTGGAAAATTAGTATTTTCATATGGAATAAATTCCTATGATTTGTATTGACTGAATTGAATTAATTATGACTAGATACGAGGTTTTCGGAGACCAATTCGCGAGGTAAAGGCATAGCGGAGTAAAAATATTACACGATTTGATGTAAGTAACACTTCTAAACTTGGTTTTGAGGGTATGAACCCCTGAATTTGGTGTTATATCAATTGTTTGAAGGCGATGCACATGCTAGGTGACGAGCGTATGGGCGTGCACCAGAGAAATTGTGACTTAAATAAATTATGTGAAGTTGTAAATTTAAAGAATCATGTTAATATCCGAATATTCTCCACGTGTTAGGAAATTGAGCTGAGACTCAAATTAAAGATCACGTTTAGGCTACGTGCCGATATTTTGGGACCCATAGGGTCGTGTTGCTGTTGAATTTAATTATTTTAAAATATACATTTTATACTCAGTCATGTTCATCAATTGTGAGGATATTTATGGAAACCCCCCCCCCCCCCCCCGAAGTGTGCACCCCCCACAATGAGCGTAGATGATTTATATATATACGGGATGGACTTTCCAGGGCATGGACTTGCCTTACTTATTTATAATTATGATGAATTTCTCTAGACATGGATCTTGTCCAAAATATTTACATTTGGGGATAAATTACCCGAGGGCTGGATTGGCCTTATATGGTACTGAGTGACTATATGTGTGTGTATGTATGTGTGTGTGTGTATGTATGTATGTATGTATGTATGTATGTATGTATGTATGTATGTATGTATGTATGTATGTATGTATATATATATATATATCCCCGGGCTGGATTGGCCATAAACAGTACCGAGTGACCGAGCGATTAGTGATCAGGAGTACACGAGGTTTTCCACTGAGATGCTATATCCCTCATATCATGCAGTATTGATCTATCTTACTTGTACTAAGTTTAACTATTGAACTTGAAAGCATGACTACATTTCTGTACCGTTATTTATATACTAGACTGTACCTGCGGAGCTCGTCACTACTTTCATCCCTGAGATTAGTCTTATTACTTATTGAATTGGTTGTACTCATACTACACCCTGCACCTCGTGTGCAGATCCAAGTGCTTTCGTACATGGCGACTTCTAGATTTGAGAGTGCTATCAATTGGAGACTATCAAGGTAGCTGCCTGGCGCTCACTGACCTTGACTCTCTTTCTTTGAGTTATTGTATTGTTCTATACTTTCGGACAATGTTTTTATCAGTCAGACTTTGTATTTATTTAGATGCTCATGTACTTAGTGATATCGGGTTTTGGGAGTGTTTGGTATCTGTAATTGTGAGGTTTTTCTATTGGATTCCAATATTATGTTTTCAAGCTTAAAATATATTGTGTTTTATTGAAGTTGTCGCCTTGCCTAGTATTGAGATAGACGTCATTACGACATGCAGATTTTGGGTCGTGACATTAAGATTCCTTACTTTAAGGGAACAACTGACGTGGATGCATACTTGGTGTGGGAAGCAAAAGTGGAAAGGATTTACAGAGTTTATAACTACTATGAGGAGAATAAAGTTCAAATGGCAGTCACTGAATTCAAGGGATATGCCTCTGCTTGGCTTGAAAGAACTGAGCTAAGATAAAGATTTTGATGACTACATTGATTATGCTCATCAAGGCTTGATAGGGGGTAGGAGGAGCTACACATGGCAGAGGATTTGGGATGCGACAATGGAATCAACACAACCGAGATGAAGGAGTTGACAGAAACTTGGGTAGCATTAAGATGAAGATTCCTTCCTTTAAGGGAACTGTCACGACCCAAAATCTATTATAGGTCGTGATGGCGCCTAACGCCACCGTCAGGCAAGCCAACAGTGCTTAATCAACTTAGTTACTCATTTTATTATTTTTGAAGTCATGAATCCCATTAAATAAGTAGGGCAAGGTCTGGTACTCACAAGAAGCCCGTGATTTTTATTTCTAACTTCCGTATAAAATATAAACTACTAGGTGAAATGATAATAATTACGTGAACTACAATAATGAACATCCAGTAGGAACCCCCAAAACCTGGTGTGTGATTTGAATATTTTTTGGAATGTACACAATACCCCCGGAGTAATAAGAAAGAGCTCTCTTCTCTCTCATGCAAAACCCCTAAAAACTTGAAGCCAAAACCCTACGTCAATGGCCTCTCCGGCCGGCGGCCAGCCTCCTCTAACGGCTGGTATGCCTCCCCAACCTTCCCCCATCGTTCCTAACCCTACTACTTACTCAAAAACACCCCTGGATTACTACCACATACTAAAACCTAGCACCATTAATGCAGCCATGCATGGACGTCTCATCTGTTGAGCCTATTCCATTGAGACGAGCATCGTTTTGAATGGACAACCATTAGTCAAGTTTACGGAGGCAGAAGTTGAGTGAATGAATGTTATAGAAGGACTTCAATATGTTGTGGTTAGAAAATTTGCATATGGATGGCCAGAGTTGCAAAAAATCCGTCGCATTGTACCTGCTCAATGTGGAATCAAAGGGAGAATGTAGTATTGGATTTCTTAGAGATAGGCATGTGCTCATTCGACTTACTTTATGGCAAGATTTCATTGATTTTACGTCGAAGGGTGCTTATTATGTCAAAGACAAGAATGGTTATGAATATCAGTTACGTCCACTCATCTATGATGCCAAGTTTAAAGCTGTAGAAGAGACTCCAATGGCCATGGCATGGATCTTTTTTCGAGGCTTGTTACCCACTTTCTTTGTGAAGGAATGTTTATTTTCACTTGCTTCAGCTGTTGGGAAACTACTTCAACTAGATATGGCTACAATCAATAAGACTAGACCTAGTTGTGCAAGGATTAAAGTGCTTATGGATTTGTTAGCTGATCATCCTAAGAAAGTTAGGATGGATATTGAAAACGAATCATCTGGAGAAATAAGGACATAGTGGGTAACAATTAAGTATGATATGCTTACTAAGTACTGTCAGCATATTCATAACATTACGAACTCAAATATATAATTTATTCCCAATTCTATGTCCAATTTCGTGGTCAAAATCCAAAAATACCAAATTCTAGGTTTCCTACCAAAATTCTATTATTCCCATAAATTTTCATCCTTAAATCCACATATAAACCATATATTTAGCTTTCAACAAGTGGTAATTACTTACCTTGTATTGCATGATGAAACCCCTCTCAAAACAACTCCCCGAATTCGGCCACCCAAGAGAAAAACGAGAGCTAAGTCTCGATTTAAAAGCACCACTGCCCTGCGACTTTCGCACCAGCGGACCACTAGCCGTACCTGCAGACAAACCCATCGCAGGTGCGGTTCTCCCTAAGCCCAGGATATTCTGCTTTTGCGGACCAAAGTCTTCTCCTGCGTTACTGCTTCTGTGGTCCAACCTCCGCTCCTACGCACTTGCTCCTACACACTCGCACATGCGGAGCCCTTTCGCTTCTGTGACTCCAGTCTTGCCTAGCTCCTTCTGCTTCTACTATCACTTCTTCGCATCTGCGGCTTTGTAGATGCGGAAATTTTCCTCGCACCTGCGCTCCCAGGTCCCTTCCACCAAAATCGCGCCTGCAATGGCCCCTATGCACCTGCGTGACCGCACCTGCGGCCGCTCCTTCCGCAGGTGCGATGACACCAGACTTCAGCAGCAACAACATGTCCTCAATTCCAAGTTTCAATCCATTTTCAATTCGTTTCAAACCCGAGGCCCCCCAGGACCCCATCCAAACGTACCAACACAACCCAAAACACAATAGGGACTTAGTCGAAGTCACAAATCACGCCAAACAACATCAAAACTACGAATAGACGATCGAAACCTTTCTTTAAACTTTCAAACATTCCAACTTCACCGAATGCGTCCGAATTATGCTTAAACATCCCGGAATGATGCCAATTTTTGCGTGCAAGCCACAAATCATGATACGAACCTATTCCAAGGCTCGAAACTCAAGCGGAAATCGATAACACCAAAATTCATTTCAAATCAAATTTAAAAAATTCTTAAACTTCCAAAATGCCAACCTTCCATAATAGACGAAGAAATCCTCTCAGACCACCCGATACTCAATCTGAATATACGCCCAAGTCTGAAATCATCATACAAACCTATTGGAATCTTCAAATACTGATTCTAAGGTCGTTTACTCAAAAGTTAAACCTTGGACAGGTCTTCCAACTTAAAACTTCCGAATTGAAAATTTTTCTTCTGAAACCACTCTGAACTTCCCGAAATTCAACTCTCACCACGCGTACAAGTCATAATGCATGAAGTAAAGCTACGCAAGGCCTCAAACCACCGAACAAAGCTCTAGAGCTCAAAATGACCGGTCGGGTCGTTACATTCTTCCCCGCTTAAACATACATTCGTCCTTGAACGTGCCAAGAACTGCTCCGGAGTTGCCCCAAATCGTTGTTCAACACCTTATGCACCTACCCATGCCACCACAACCTAGTTGAGCATATTAGCTTGAGCCAGACTGAAGATCCGCCTTTTTTATTAGTCAATAAGCCTTAGAGCCAAATTCCAACCTCTAAATTTCATTACAAGACCTGATTCTAACATACGAACACCGTATCAATCTCCACACGCTGAACTCACACATGATCATGCACCCATGCTGACGTCACACAACGCACCGCATAACTCATTTGCCCAAGGCAATATCTTCAAAGCACAACAACAGCAAATTCACTAACCTAAAGCCCTTAGTATACCTCATAACACATATAAGCTCGGTTTCAAACTTCACAATACTGCTACAATGAAAGAGATGCGCAGGAACTCATAATCACACATCAAATCAATAACTCACGGAGTTTCTCCGTTTTGAAAGAACTGTTACCATATTCATAACCGAATAGTGACGCTTTCTCTTTAATACACCTTGCATAAACCCGATCACACCGATTTCAAATCCAATCACCTCGTCTCACCCAGTACAAGCTACTATGGCAATGAGCCACCACAAACACTAACCAAAATCTCATATGAAGCCATCAATGCGTCAACAAGCTACAACGTGAATATAACACATAAGGAAGAACGAACTCCGAAAAAAAAACTACCCAGCCCGCGTAACAAATAAAACGGTCGAACAGACGCTATGAACCCTTCTCAGAGAATGAGAAACAAAATACACAATAATAGATATAGGGAACCGTGCTCAACGTCTCACTGTTATGGTGTGCAACCCGATCCACATATTAACATCGTTGCGGTATGCAACCCGATCCAAATAATATGCTCGTGGCGGCGTGCCACCCGATCCACACATAACAATAAATAAGGAAGTACCCATCAAGCCATAATGCTTATACCTATGAATCACCCGGATATCGACCACAAGCATGCCAAGTGCAAAAATACAGCCCCAGGGAGATGGATAGCGCCATGCGCTACAAAACTCGAGCTCGGCTAAGGTGCAATAACGACAAGCTACACCAGACCACAACACACGTGCGAATAAACAAGTCATCTCATAACCCACATGGCAAAATATATAATTACATAGGATAGCCGACGCCATGAATAACATCTAACACCCAAAGACTTCTCCATAATAGTACTATACTGAATGAACACATCCGATCTAATGAAAATCTACTAGCGGACCTCAAGTTGATTCCACTTATCCCATATTGGGCTAATAACCTTTCAAGGATCTACAATAACCATATTCATGACACATAAGGACATCTGTCAAATCCGAAACAAACTCACATAATCCATAACCAAAGGAATAGAGCGCCTCTCATTCATAACCTCTCCCATTAGTGACAATACCAAAATCTCCATACCTGTTTTTAAACCTCTAACAATCGAATGACTAACACGTCACATTTATACGATCT
Source organism: Nicotiana tabacum (assembly GCF_000715075.1). Classification (NCBI taxonomy): domain Eukaryota; kingdom Viridiplantae; phylum Streptophyta; class Magnoliopsida; order Solanales; family Solanaceae; genus Nicotiana; species Nicotiana tabacum. Next base: position 61,441,220 of record NC_134091.1, on the reverse strand, counting down.
TATCGTGGGATATACCCCCACAACATTCCGCACCAGGTAGTAAAATCTGAACATAAATGGCCATCGACCATGCTACATCCATGGTGCTAGTCAAGCATCCACATTTCAATACCCAACATTTATTCCACAAACAAACCATCCTCAGATTGCCCGAAAATAATGCTAGCATACTCTAACATCTTAAATATTCCCCTGCTCCACCGAGCTCGTGACATTCTTATCAACCCCAAACCTCGACCTTGGTCCTCAACCTCCAAATTTCCATACAACTCGTTGCACTTACCATGCCGCTACAGGAGAGTACAAGAATTTCATCATATCTCCTAAACCACCAATAGAATAAACACTTCATCATATAGAAACCTTTCACTTAACCCATTTCAGAATAACCATTGTAACATGCGACTAAATTCTCATAACCGCAGAAAATACAAACCTCAAATCGTGGTCTAAATTGTCGTAACTCTTCCGAAAATCCATTTACACAACAAGGCCATTTGAATCGAATACCTCCCAAATCAATCAGATTATGGTGGCTGTCAAGCCCGCACGTACAAACACAAACCACATGTATAACTTAACATGCCAAAGGAACTGATCATTATCACAATCCTGCTGATTCAACCATTACTAACTGACCCAATTTCTTTCAATTTACTCTTGACTTGCCTTAAAAATAATAATAGATCCATTTAAAACATAATGTAACCCAATAACTCACATCTTGAGTGACCTAATTCATGAGACCACGTCGTCTCAATACCCATAAACCATCTCATACCCTCCTCAAGCGCACAATAGCATCTCCAACTGGTACACCCATTCTGCAAGACCTTCCGCCAATCCGAAGTTATTTCTCTCATTACTCCAATACTACCCCGCAGACCTGATGATAACATAGAAAATTCCCCGAGTATTCTTCACACTCTGCCGCAAAACCCCAGTCTTAAGCCACACAACGAACCCAAAATCCTTAGACATCACGCTTACACCCTTGAACCCATTGGAACCACTGTTGAGAGTCAACCAATCTGACTTGGTCCCGAATATAAAACCAAACTCTAGTGTGCTATTAGCACATGAACACTCCCAAGGAAGTAACCGAATAAATTCTTTTCCTTATACATCACATCCACAAGAAGCATAAACTCTGAATCTTCCCATAACCTGCACATTAATCGATAAGGCAAAATATAGCACACGTTCATCAAGTTCTTTACTCGAATTACCCCTAATGTTTTCTTTTCTTAGTCATAAATTATCCACCAATGCACCGATAACCAGAAACCGCAAGATCAGACAACCACGCGATCCAATCGTAGACGGTGGGCTCCCTCACTTAGCTTTAAGCTACCATCACATAAATGTAGAACCTACAAAGATTTCTCCTTCTCAATTTCCATGGTCTCACACCGTCAACCCGGCAAATTTCTCTTAATCTCTTATTAAACCTTCATGAACATTCCGAATTTATCAGTCACAATCGCATACTCGACCTCCTGCTGGGTAGTAAGTAGAACTCTTCGTAGAAATTTCATCAAAATCACGCAACCGCTAACCTGTTCACATGAGATAGCCCACCTGTGAAATTCCATACCGATATCTTCCTATGACATTGCACGAGTACAACTACCACGAAATCAGTAAACCTTCCAGAGCCCATGCTCACCCGCCAGCTGAAAGAGTATGTTCTTTCCCCATAGACATCAATTGAAAGTCCGACAATACATTCCAAACTTGAAGTCACGTTGCGTCCTAAAAACAATAATCAAGTTTTTACACCCCTCTTTATTTCAAGAAAATTCTAAGACGTCCTCTTATGGTCTCGAATGAATTTATTTGAAGACGACTACAACGGTGAGATTCCAATTGTGAGGGTTAGAAGGTTGAAAGAAGAATGGGTCGGATTGATCTCAGTCAACATGGAGAAAATGAGTGGTGTACTCCAGAATAATATGCTTGGATCGAAAGGAGATCTGATTGCCTGGCCGAGTCGAGAAGGGCTCACGGGTCTGGAAGATGCGAAGGCAGCACTACAAGTTTACAATGAGATATTACCACGTATCTTCGTTACCCCTCATATGTACTATCAGGTGGTGCCAAGATTTGTGGATTACGTGATACCATCGTTTGACGATGAAGATATGGTAGAATATATAGAGGAAGACCCGAAAGAAGACCTAGAGGAAGACCCTGAAGAGGATCCGAAAGGAGACAATAGAGCCATCATCATTAGATTTCTATTGTTGTTTTACAAATTTTCTAAGGGTGCCTTCACATCCATTCACCTTATTACTATAATGACCAGTTTCTGGATTATCTTGTAAGCCTTTCAGGCTGTACTTTTGTATTATGATGGCATTTTTCTATTTCTGGGACACCCTTAGGGTAGTATTTTGGAAGAATAATTTGTTGTACCTTTGATGAAGGCCTTCAGAGTCGTTTTATATCACTTTTTGTACCAACCGGGAATCCTCTTTCATTAATGAAATATTCAAGTTTATTCTGAGTCCGTAATGTATCAAATAACTTGGATTAATCTATTATTACCACCCAATATGTAGTTCTACTTCTGGAAAATAGGCCATGTACATATTAGGAGGCGCTATATTTGCTATCGCTGCTTATATGCAAACTTGATACTTTATTTTCATTATATGATATTATGTGATAAGATATGCTTATTTTATCTCGAGACTAACTTTTACTCTCTATTTTTTGTTTCACTCATTTTATCTTTTATTTTATCCCCCCAAAACAGAGGTTAATTTGTGTTGATTGCTAAACTGGACGAACCACATTACAATCTAAGGTCCAATCGGAAGATGGTTAACACATAAGCAAATGACCCGCTAAGAAATGCTTTGGTAGTGACAGACGTTCCCAGAGGTTTAGGAGAAAGGGATCATATACAAAATTATGAATACGTCTCGTTTGGAGTAATAGATTGAAATTCTAAGGGGAGAAGTGCAGTTAGTTCGAGACTTGGAAAATCTCACTGTAACAACCCTTCCAAACACACCTTGCTTTCTATAATTAGATTCACCGGTCTATGATTATTTTCCGTTATCTACTCAACCACCAACAAGTACCCATGTTACCACGACTAGCACGATACCTCTTGTCACTTATCGCATTATCACCCCAGCCAATCCACCGAACCCACCCATAAATACACCATACATCCCAAACAATGTTCACACCCCACAAGTTCCTCTAATTGCAACCAATTGTATACCAGTGGTATATGTTGTCATTTTTCATGAGCGATATGTTCCACTATTATATGCGGTAGAGGTACCAACCTTCACCACATCTGCCACAGTCAGATTTCTAGTCGAAATGGATCACTACAATGAAATGGAGAGAGATGCAAGGTCAAAGGTAGATGATGAGGCGGCCAACTAGTTACGTAGTCTAAATAAGAAAATGAAGAGTCTACAGTTTGCATGGGGAAATGAAAGTCTTGACTATGACGCTTTATGCATACATCCAGATGTTGATACACCGGTGGGGTACAAGCCATCTAAATTTGACATGTTTTATGGAACAGGTGATCCTCATGCTCACTTGAGGGCTTACTGTAACAAGCTTGTGGGTGTAGGAAAAACCTGAGAAATTGAGGATGGAGTTTTTCATGAGTTTGTCTGGTAAAACGCTTACTTGGTATACTAGACAAGATCCTCGAAGTTGGCGATAATGGAAAGACATGGCTAAAGATTTCATGAATGGCTTTAGGTTCAATAATGAGATAACACGAGACAGATTTTCCCTAGTAAACATACAAAAGAAGCAATCTGAATTATTCTAAGAGTATACACGTCGCTTGAGAATTGAGGTACCTAGAACTCAACCACCGTTAAATGATATAATTGGCCAAGTACTTCATCCGTGTTCAAGAAGGTATCTACCTCGAGAAAATGATGGGAATGGTGGGCTAGAAGTTTTCTGAACTGGTCAGGATGAGAGATTAAAGTTATCAAATCGGAAAAAGTCCAGCCCATGGCCATACTGCAAGCCGTTAGCAAAGCCATTCAGTCAGGTTCCATTGGTGGAACAAAGAAGAGAAAAGAAGAATTGCTTGATGTTGTACAATTTTACAAATAAGGTTGAAACACACCAACCTTGGAAGGCCCGCGCGAACCAATGTCCGTACTTAGACCTTACACCATAAAATTTGGGCCAACAAAGCCTTCGAATAAACATTCAAATGATCACGACTGAATGTGGGAGAAATCTTAACATTGGACACACACACACACAGATATATATATATATATATATATATATACACACACACACAATCATTGTCAACATGGTCATTACAACATTTACTTTTACATACTTCCAAACACTGGTATGCAAGCCTCTAGAGTACCATAACACACAACTTGGTCGGGACAGAGCCCCACCGTACCAAAAATGACTGGAACATACACTCAGTACCTATCAACTTATGAACAGCTACTTCAAAGAATTGGAGTGCAACAACCTACAGCTGAATGAACACCCTACTGTGGAGAGTGTCATCGGATCTATCTGTATCTATGGGCATGAACACAGCTCCCAAAGAAAAGGGTGTCAGTATGGAAAATGTACTGAGTATGTAAGACTAAGAAGACATGTAAATCAAAGACAAAACGTAAGAGATATGAATTGCATAATTTTAACCTGAATACCGAAGACAAGCCACCGGGGGCGTAACTGTGGAAACCATAAAACTTAAAAGTGTGCAAGCTTTATAAAAGGTTAAGCCACTCCTAGAGACTATGCGTTAAATATAATATCATATTACTCGGCCACTAATTGGGGCATATCATTTCATATCGTACTTCCCTCGTAGAGGACTCGGTAAAGTTTTATTCTTCCATCACGTTGTACCCGGCTTCATAAGGTCTCGGTATTACCCGGTCACGCAAGGGCTTGGTGATATTTCATAGTACATCATTCAGTACTCGGCCTCATAGAGAGCTCGATTGTACCCGGCCACCCAAGGGCTCGGTAGTATTTACCCATTGCATCTCATCGTACCCAACTGTTCAGTTGGTTGCATGCCTTACCCGGCCGTCTATAGCGCGGTTCAGTAAGTAAAAATAGATACATATATATAAATGCCATGAAAGATCATTTTCAAGAAGTACTAAGAGTAACTCATAGTGAATCATATTTTCCGACCTCAAGATACTAACTGGGAACATCTCAGACTTTAAGGAAATATTACCGGTAGAATATACTAGAACAGAAGCAACGTTATTGAGAAAGCTTAGAACAAACCAATCTTTCAACTCAAGAATCCTTTAGAGAGAGACACTTAACCCAAATCATGCCAAGAAAGAAGGTTGCCTTACATACCTTTTTGAAGAACTAGTTACGCTTTCTGAATTTTTATGCTCATATGGTGATTAACTCTGCCTCTAATTAATCTTCAAAAATTGATATAACAAAATAATTGATATTGGAGTGACGATTTCAAGATTCTTCACGCTACATCCCGCGAGGTTCGCCTCTGATTCCGCCTTAGACTGTTGAGAATTCTAGAGGGGGTTTGAGAGTGTTTTGGGTGAGTTAAAGTGGGTGACATCTCCTAAAATGAAAGAGAAGAGATATGTTCTACCTTTTATAACTAGTCTAGGAAATTCCACCACCCAAAATACCAAATGGGATGCCCCTTACCGGCCACTGCACCCGGTGGGACAGCTAGCGCAATTTGGCCAAATGAAACCGCCTCTTGTTCTTATGATGTGCTGCAGGCTAATTGATTGTGCCAAAACTCCATTAATCTCCAACTTCACAGGTGGAGGGAAAAGCGTGGGGTGTAACATCATCTCCCTTCGGAACATTCGTCCCCAAATGTTGAATCGTATTCACTCCTTGCAAACTTCTCTAGTCGTCTTAGGTTGTGCCTGTTATAGTGGTCTCATTGTTACCTCCTGTAGTATGGAACAAATAAGGGTACTTGGATTTCACATCCTCTTCAGACTCCCAAGTCATTTCTTCTATATTATTATTCCTCCAAAGTACTTTAACTGAAGCCATCTCTTTGGTTCGCAGCTTACGAACTTGACAATCTATGATAGCCACCGGAATTGTTTCATAAGATAGGTCCTCTATGACTTGAATATATTCAATAGGGGTAACATGGGGGGATCACCCAAGAACTTGCGAAGCATGGACACATGGAATACCAGATGCATTGCTCCTAGTTTCAGGGGCAATTCAAGCTTAAAAGCCACTTGACTAATTCTTCGAATAATCTGATATGGTCTAATATACCGGGGGATATTTTTGCCTCTATTACCAAACCTCATCATGCCTTTCATAGGTGACACCTTCAAGAATACCCAATCTCCCACAACACACTTCAAATATCGTCATTTGTTATCTAAGTAAGATTTCTGCCTGCTTTTGGTGGTCAATATTTGACTTCAAAGTGTCTTCACTTTTCTACAGCTTGTTGCACCAACTCAGGACCTAATAACTTTATTTCACTAATTTCTAACCATCCGATTGGAAAGCTGCACTTTCGTCCATATAGGACTTCACACGGTGTCATCCGAATACTAGCATGGTAGTTGTTGTTGTAAGCAAATTCGATGAGTGGTAGATGGTCCTACCAACTTCCTTTGAAGTCCAAAATGCAAGCTCGTAACATGTCTTTGAGCGACAAAATAGTACGTTCGGCTTGGTCGTCTGTTTGTGGGTGAAAATTTGTGAAAAGTTCGGCTTGGAATGATTTCCAAAAATTAGCCGAAAATTGGTGTGATGACCCATAGGTCATTTTGAGTTTTAGCATCTATTTTCGTATTCTGATACCTCGATTAGATCCGTTTAGTATTTCACACTTTGCGTGTGCAGTCCGTGTCTTATTCTGAAAAATTTTATGTGAAAAAACTAGAAAAACAAATATGAATTTTAGCCTTAAAAATAATTTGAGTTGACTACAGTCAATATTTTGTATAAAAGAACCCGGATCGGTATTTTTACGATCCCGGTGGGTCCGTATCATGATTTTAGACTTGGGCGTATGTCCGAAATTGAATTCGGAAGTCTCTAACTTATTTTGATGTGATTTGTTGAAAACTAGTAAATTGAATGTTTAAAGAATTTTGAAGTTTGACCATAGGTTGACTTTATTGCTACCGGGTTAAATTTTGGTTCCGGCACTTGGTATAGGTTCATTTTACTATTTAAGATTTTCCTGCAAAATTTGGTGCAAAAGGGAGTTGATTTGATAGGATTTAGGCGCTCGGTTGTGAATTTGAAAGTTCTTGAGTTTATTTGAAATTTCATGCATTTTGATGTCTGATTCGTAGTTCTAGGTGTTATTTTGGTGTTTTGATCGCGCAAGCGAGTTCGTATGATGTTATTACACTTGTGTGCATGTGTGGTTTAGAGGCCGAGGGGCTCGGGTGAGTTCCGGATATGCTACATGTCATTTTGGACTTAGAATTCCAAGTTTCAGTCATTGTGTTGGTGTCTGGTGCAGTGCACTTTGTGATCGCGGAGCCATTATCATGATCGCTAAGGGGAACTTGGGGCTGAGGTGGTTTTCTTCTATGCGAGCTGTCACGAACGCGAAGCATCAGAGAGATTAGCCTTCGCGAACGCGATGGGTTAAGTGAGATTCTGGGGGAGGCAGGGGTTGCTCTACGCAAACGGGAGCCCAGGCTCGCGAACGCGAAGGACATGGGGGACATTCCATCGCGAACGCGAAGGCCAATAGGTTGGAATGCTTCGCGATCGCATCAGGTGTATCGTGAACGCGATGAACACCTGACGCCCAGTCTTTAAAACTTCTAAAAATCGGAAATCATCCTATTTTTTAGCATTTTCAAGTTTGAGCTCGGCCTAGAGGCAATTTTGAAGAGGTTTTGCACCCCAACTTCATATGATAGTAGATTTTAACTTGTTTCCTTACATTTCCATAAACACCCATTGATTTTAACCTTTAATATATGCTTTTTCATGGTAGAAATTAGGGATTTAGGTAGAAATTAAGGATTTTGAGAAATTGAGATTTAGAGATCAAATTGAGGTCAGATTTCGAAACTAATCACATAATCGGGCACGGGGTGAATGGGTGAATGGGTGAATGGGTTTTGGTCCGAATCTCAAGTTTTGACCAAGCGAGTCTGGGGTTGACTTTTGTTGGCTTTTTCTTAAAGACATTAAAGATTGAATCTTTTTCACTCGTTGGTAGTTTCTAAAGTTTTTTTTGAATTATTTGAACTATATTTTGTTAGATTTGATTAGTTTGGAGGCTAATTCTAGAGTAAAAGACGCGGTTGAGCATTGATTTGATTGCAGAGTATAGTAAGTGTCGTAGTTAACCTTGACTTGAGGGATTAGGACTTGTTGGTCTACTTGATACGTGTTTTGTGTGTGGGGACAACGTATATGTTAGGTGACGAGTACTTATGCGTTGTCATTGGGTTAAAACATGCATGTGGAACTTGTTTCTTTGTATTTTATTTTTTTGTTAATTATGATATTCATGCTTAGGTTAGATTATTACTTCTTTGACTATTCGTTTCATAACTATTGCTTATCTCAAAGTTGTTGAATATTTTTGGAAGTTGAAGTTTGATATCATGGCACCATATTTGAAGTTAAATTATTCTACGCATTGTTTATTATTCGAATTCATATTATTATTATTATTACATGGTGAGGATGAGAGTAAAAGTACGAAGGGTGATATCATTCCATTTCATTCATATTATTATTATTACATGGCGAGGATGAGAATAATTCATTCATATTATCATTATTACATGGTGAGGAAAAGAGTAAAAGTACGAAGGGTGATGCCGTGCCATTTCATTCATATTATTATTATATGGTGAGGACGAGAGTAAAAGCACGAAGGGTGATGTCGTGCCATTATATTCATATTATTGCATGGTGAGGACGAGAGTAAAAACACGAAGGGTAATGTAGTGCCATTTTTATATTATTGATTTGACTCATTTTCTCAATTTTTTGGTGATTTACTTGATTATTTCGTGATTTTATACATGTCGTATTTGTTATATCTTCGCCTTTTAGCATGTCCCCTCCCAGTTAGTACGTTATCATTCTCTGTTATTACTGCTGCTTTATATACACTTGTACAAGTTTATTTACGTAGGTGTCTTGTTGTAGCTTCGTCACTACCTCGTCGAGGTTAGGCTCGACACTTGCGGAGTACACTGGGTCGGTTGTACTCATATTACACTTCTACACTTCTTGTGCAAATACTGGTATTGATCCTAGCAGCTCTCAATAGCTTTCTACTCGGATTCAGTCACAGTTTGAGACTTGAGGTATAGTTGTATTGCGTCCGCAACCCTGAAGTCCCCTTCCCTTCTATCTTTACTGTTTTATTGAGTTTCAAAATAATTGTACTTTGTTCAGACTTATTTGTAGCATTCTAAATGCTCATGTATTTGTGACTCCAGGTTCTGGGAGATGTTTAGATTTCGTTGTTTGGTGTTATACTACTATATTTCAAACTTTTGTCGTCATCGTTGTTAATACTTTGTTTTCAACTGTTAAAATAGGTTAATTATCTATTTCACGCCAGTTTTCCTAACAAGTGGATGTTAGATGCCATCATGACCCCGAGGTTGGGATTACGGGTCGTGACAATTGGGTACCTTTGTCCGATATGATAGAAAACGGAACCCCATGAAGTCGAACTATTTCCTTAATGTATAGCCTAGCATAATCTTTAGCCGAAAAAGTAGTTTTAACTAGTAGGAAGTAAGCTGGCTTGGTGAGTCGATCAACGATAACCCATATGGAATCAAACCTTCAGCGTGAATATGGTAATCCGGTTATAAAATCCATGTTAATCATCTCTCATTTCCAGGTTGGATTTCTCTATACTAGAGTCTAGTCTTTGGTGTTCAACCTTAAATTGTTGGCAATTTGGACACTGTGCGACGTATTCAACAATGCTCCTCTTCATGTCATTCCACCAATATAGCTGTTGAAGATCGTGATATATCTTGGTTGACCCCGGATGAACAGAATACCCGAACAAATGAATTTCTGCCATGATCTGCTCTCCGAGTCCCTCGACATCGGGCACACACAATCGACCCTTGTATCTAAGGACTCCATCCTCGAAAAATTCAAACATTTGCTTTTGTTGAAAGGGAATGCTTTCTTTTATTTTCACCAATGCCGGATCGTCAAATTGTCGTGTTTTTACTTCTGCCACTAATGAGGATTCAACGGCATTCTGAACTATGGCTCCTCCGTTACTGGTATCAAATAATCGTACACTCATATTGGCCAACCGGTGCAAGTCCTTAGTCATCTCCAACTTATGTTTCCCCACATGTCGTAGATTGCCCATGGATTTACGACTTAACGCACAAGCCACAATGTTTGCCCTCCTGGGGTGGTATAAAATATTAGCATCGTAATCCTTTAATAATTCAAGCCACCTCATTTGCCTCAAGTTCAACTCTTTTTGCTTGAATATGTATTTTAAGCTCGTGTGATCCGTGAATACATCAACATGGACTCCATACAAATAATGACACCATATCTTCAAGGCAAAAATAACAGTCGCTAGTTCCAGATCATGAGTCGGATAATTTTGCTCATATTTTCTCAGTTGCCTTGAAGCGTATGTAATAACTATATTATGTTGCATCATAACACTACCCAATCCTACTCTAGAGGCATAACAATATATAGCATAGCCTTGGGGTCCTTCAGGAAGAGTTAGAACTGGTGTCGAGGTCAGCATGTCCTTTAATTCTTGGAAGCTCTTTTCACAAATGTCAGTCCACCGGAATTTTGCTGCCTTATGTGTCAACTTCATCAATGGAGCAGCTATAGAAGAGAAATTTTCTACAAATCTTTTGTAGTAGCCGGTAAGCCCAAGAAGTTGTGCACTTCTGTAGGGGACGTGGGCCATAGCCAATTCTTGACTGCTTCGATCTTTTTACTATAGACTTTGATACCCTCGTTTGATACTATATGCCCGAAAAAAGTCACTGAGTTCAACCAGAACTCGCATTTGGAAAATTTAGCGTACAACTTATGTTCCCAAAGCGTGTGTAAAACCATTCGCATATACTCTACATGCTGGACTTCTAATCGTGAGTACACCAAAATATATCTATGAACACAATTATAAAGATATCCAAAAATGGCTTGAACACCTGATTCATCAAATCCATAAAAGCCATTGGTGCATTGGTCAGGCCAAAAGACATAACAAGAAACTCGTAATGGCCATATCTGGTCCGAAAGGCTGTCTTTGAAACATCTTTTCCCTTGATTGAATACTTACGACTCAGTTCTACCGCACGATCTAGATAAGAATAAAAATGTATTCACCCTAGATATCCTGCAATCTCCTATTTATAAGTATGGTGCACGACATACTCATAAACATAACTCTACTGGATACGGCTTGCAGACTCTCTAGGGCTGATTTGCTCTGATACCAAGTTTGTCACATCCTAACCTTGTGAGGTGTGACCGGCACACGGTGCCCAAAGGCCCACGCGAACCAATGTCCATGCTTAGACCTTACACCATAAAATCTGGGCCAACAAGGCCTCCGAATAAAAAATCAAATGATCATGACTAACCATGGGAGAAATCTTAACATTGGATATACATATATACACATACGTACACAACTGTTGCCAACAGGGTTATTACAATACTACTTTTACATACTTCCAAACACTAGTCTGCAAGCCTCTAGAGTACCATAACATACAACTTGGTCGGGACAAGGCCCCACGATACCCAAAATGACGGGAACATACACTTTAGTACCTATCGACTTTTGAACAGCTACTCCGGAGAAGTGGAGTGCAACAACCGACAGTTGAACGAACACCCTACTATGGAAGAGCGTCACCGGGTCTATCTATACCTGTGGGCATGAACACAAAAGGGAGTCAGTACGAAAAATATACCGAGTATGTAAGACTAAGAAGGCATGTAAATCAAAGACATAACGCCAGAGATATAAATGCATGATTTCAACCTGAATACCGAAGACAAGCCAATGGAGGGGGGAGGGGGAGGGGGGAGGGGTAACTGTGAAAACCATAAAACTTAAAAAAAGTATGCAAGATTTATAAAAGGTTAAGCCACTCCCGGAAACTGCGTTAAATATAATACCATATTGCTCAGCCACTATTTGGAGCATATAATTACATTATTGTACCTGGCCTCGTAGAGAACTCGGTAAAGTTTTATTCTTCCATCACGTTGTACCCGGCCTTAGAAGGTCTCAGGCTTCCCGGCCACACAAGGGCTCGGTAGTATTTCATAACACATCATTATGTACCCCCGCCTCATAGAGAGCTCGGTCGTACCCAGCCACTCAAGGGCTCAGTAGTATTTCCCTTATTGCGTTTCATCATACCCAACTAATCAGTGATTGCAAATTACATGTCGTACGTACCAATCATCTTTAGCGTGACTCGATAAGTAAAAAAAGAGGAAAATATATATATATATATATATATATATATATATATATATATATATATATATATATATATATATATATATATATATATATATATATATATATATATATATATGCAAGATCATTTTCAAGAAATACTAAGAGTAACTCAAGGTAAATTATATTTTTTGACCTCAAGATACTAATTGGGAATATCTCAGACTTGAAGAAAATGTTATCGGCATAATGTACTGGAACAGAAACAACGTTATTGAGAAATCTTAGAACAAACCGGTCTTTCAACACATGAATTCTTTAGAAAGAGACGCTTACCCCAAATCATGCCAAGAAAGAAGGTTGCCTTACATACCTTTTTGAAAAAACTAGTTACAATTTTCTGAATTTTTATGCTCCTATGGTGATTAACTCCACCTCCAATGAATCTTCAGAAATTGATATAACAAAATAACTGATATTACAGTGATGACTTCAAGCTTCTTCATGCTATATCCTGTGAGGTTCGCCTCTGATTCCGCCTTAGACTGTTGAGAATTCTAGAGGGGATTTGAGAGCATTTTGGGTGAGTTAAAATGGGTTATATCTCTTAGAATGAAAGAGAAGATAACTGCTTTACATTTTATAACCAGTCTAGGAAATTCTACCACCCCAAATACCAAACGGGTTGCCACGCACCGGCCACTGCACCCGATGGGACAACTAGCGCAATTTGGTCAAATGAAACTGCTTTTTGTCCTTATGACTTGTCGCCGACTGATTGGTTTTGTGAAAACTCCATTAATCTCCAACTTCATAGGTGGGGGGAAAGTGTGGGGCGTAACACGGAAGAATCCTCTCGACCTAACTAATACCCCACAAACGCTCAGTTCTTTTCTCAACCTTATTAATATTCATGCTTACATCACACAACCTTACTATAACACACCACGAATTACCACATATCAAATCCCCCACAACCTTACACTTTTGTCCCAACACTAGTCTATCAAAATAGGTCAGTCTTTGCACCAAAACCACACCAAAATTTTGAATCCAGAAATACCCGAACCTACAACCTAATAGCCGAATCCATAAACTAATTATTTGAGAGGTTAATGATAGCACACTTGCTACATCCAGTTGAATGAAGGATTCCCGATCTACTCCCTAAACACTTTGATTCAAACAAACATTGTGCATATCACTCAGGGGTTCAGGGACATGACATGGAAGAATTCTTTAGTTTAAGGTTCCATATTGAGTCATTGATCAAGAGTGGAGCGATCTGATGCACCCCTGACATTCCCAAATAGGAACATCAATATGTTGTCGAATCATAAAAACCAATGAATGAACATGATAATCCTGGATGAAGAGTATGATTTGAAAGGAACCATTATAACCATTAGGAACACATAGGTGACTATTGCAACCTCTTCGGTAGCTCCAATAATCACAGTACAACTGAAATCACCAGTAATGGTCCACATATACTAGCGTAAGCAGGTGGTGACCACTATGATCATATGCGAGTTGAACTATGACCCCAAGTAAGGTTGAGATTATGGAAACCACAACCACACACTGGATAACTATGTCACGGAGATGTTACACCATTGAAAATCTAAACAGTGAAGTTCCGGGTAGAGAGCAAAATTAAAGAAGGAACAACACTGATGTAGAGACATCAGAATTCTAGAACAAGATGCAAACCGAAGGTTAACCAAAGACTACTCGATTGAAGAACAATTGAGAAAAATACCTACACATATATCAATTATGGATATGTTGATGAGCTCTAAAGCTCACGAAAATGCTTTAGTAAAACTATTAAGTAAAGTAAGGATACAGAGTGAGACCACAAGTGAAACATTGGCTGCAAAAATTTGACGGATTGTAGAAGCTAGTAAGGCATCATACTGCAAAGATAAACTCCCACCAAAAGGAATGATATACAATAAAACACTCTACAACACTGTGAAATATGGGAACAAGATTGTATCAAGGGTACTGATCGGTTGGGGTTGTGGACTCAATATTTGTCCTTTAACCACTTTGAGAGAGTTAGGAGTTGATATGAGGGAAAACCACGTGAAAATCAGAGCCTTTGAAGGATCGCATAGGAACTAGCCTTTGAAGGATCGCATACAATTATACACATCTAAATTTTTGATTGCTCGCGATGTTTCTTTATCAAAGGCCAATACTTCATTTAAACACTAAGGGTATGTTTGGTATGAAGGAAAATATTTTCTGGAAAATATTTTCCAATTTTCTCATGTTTGGTTGGCTTAAATATTTTGGAAAATATTTTCCTTATGAACTTATTTTCCTCCAATTGGAGGAAAATGTTTTCCTTATCAAGAGAAGGGAAAACATTTTCCAAAACTCCTTCTCAACCTTTCCCACCCTCACCAACCCACCCCACCCCCTCTCCAAAAAGGCTTTTTTTTTAAATTTCAGTTTTTTATTTTTTCAAATTTCAGTTTTTTTTCATCACCACCCACCCTACTACCCTCCCCCCCGAAAAAAAAATAAAATTTTTAATTCCTGTTTTTTCGTTTTTCTGCACCCCTACCCCCACACAATTATTTTTTTAACTTTTTGTTTTATATTTCAAATTTATGTTTTTTCGTTTTTCTGCTCCCCCCCATAAAACACAAGTTTTTTTTTTTTAAACTTTTTTTTTGTAATTTCAAATTTATGTTTTTTCGTTTTTTTGCACATACCCCTCTCTCTCCCCCCCCCCCCCCATATATTTTCAATTTTAATTTTTTCATCTATCGGTTTACATGTTCGAAATTTTACAAGTTCCAAAGTTATGAGTTTTGGGGTTTATGTATTTGGAAGTTTGCGCATACCAAACACCGAAAAATGAATAAGATTACTACTTGTTTTCCAAGAAAATATTTTCCGTTATACCAAACGCACCCTAAAAGTCATATTTTAACTTCTTTGTCTTGTTATCGTCAAGATTGCAAAGAATATTTACTTGATTACATTTTTTATATGAATTTACGTATGTAAAACTATAATTGAATTATGAAGCAAGTAGTTGAACTATGCATCACATGTCAAATACATTAAACTCAAAATTTATAAGTCCAATAGAAAATCATGGCATTTTAAGACTTTATTCAACGAGCTAGCTATTTACTGCATACAAGTGATATTCTTGTGAATAGTGAATGTGCAATGCTTTTCTTATTCGATTATGGTCGAATAAAGCTTCATATTTTTACATTTCATCTATGTGGATAAGAACGATGTCGAGAGGGAAGTAATTTTTACATGTCTAATTGCAGCATCCCTAGTTGTAGTGGAATTTTACACCAATAAAGCTAACTTTGATTTGTTGGGAAATAACTTGCTCGGTTTTTTTTTTGCTAGTCGAAGGAAATTTTCAAATATAATTCAAGTATCAAATCAAATTTTGGTGTTTTATATTTACGAGAATTAGATGATCCTTGTTAGCTAATGACGACAATGACAAATTTCGATACTTGGCAATATATAGTGGTGGCTGATAGTGGTAATCGTTAGTATGGTGGCAGTGAAATAATGATAGTTGGTGGTGACGACTGTCTGGGATAATTGGCAATGATAGTGGTTGATGGTAGTAGGTGATAATAGCAGGCATTGGCGGGGTTAGTGGTGAAAGTGGCTAATAGTATTTTAATGATAAGATTTCGTTATAGGTCTTAATCATTAAGACCTATAACAACATATACTTAATGTATGAGATCTGAATAGGTGGTACTGTATTCTCAACATTATCATACAAGGAAATAGTGAATCTTTCATTAGTAAAAAGGTCAAATATTAAATATAAGGAAATGATAAAGTTTATAAATATTACTTGTACATTTTGATATAGTTCTGATTGACGAGATATGAGGCGGTGTTGACGAAAGGGTAGAGATTTGGAGACAGACCCTTGAGTCTAGAGGTTTCAAGTTGAGCAGGGCTAAAACAGAATACTTGGAGTGTAAGTTCAACGACATGACGGAGGAAGCGGGCAAGGACGTGAGGCTTGATTCACAAGTCATCTCCAAGAAATGGAGTTTTAAGTATATTGGGTCAATTATCTAGAGGAACGGAGATATCGACGAGGATGTCACACACCGTATATGAGCGGTATGGATGAAATAGAGGTTAGCATCTGGCGTCTTTTGCGATAAAAAGGTGCCACCGGAGCTTAAAGGCAAGTTTTATAGAGCGATGGGTAGACCGGCCATGTTGTATGGAGTAGAGTATTGGCCAGTCAAGAATTTCCGTATCCAGAAGTTAAAAGTAGCAGAAATAAGGATGTTGAGGTGGATGAGCGGGCATACTAGGTTGGATAAGATTAGAAATTAAGATATTTGGGCGAAGGTGGGGGTGGTGCCCATGGATGATAAAATGCGGAAAGCGAGACTTAGATAGTTCGGGCACCTGCAGAGGAGAAGCATTGATGCCCCAGTTAGGAGGTGCGAGCGGTTGGCCTTGTCAGGTATGAGAAAAGATAGAAGGCGGCCTAAGAAATATTGGGTAGGGGTGATCATGCAGGACATGGTGCAACTCCAGCTCACCGATGACATGACCTTAGATAGGAATATTTGGAGGGCGAGCATTAGGGTCGTAGGTTAGTAGGTAGTTGAGCGTTTTTCTTCTCCAGGCTAGATTGTTAGTGTCTTTCTTTAGTTTGATAGTGGTACTTGTTGTGTTCGTACTGTTTTTCAGCTCTGGTTTCTTAGTGCCTTTCCAGTTTTCTGACTAGTGATACTGTCTTTTTCATTTATTTTTCTGATTCTTAGGTCACTGGTACTGTTTTCGTGACGTATGTTGTTGTTAATGTTTCATTGCGTCTTTTTCATCTCCTTGTGCTGAGCGTCTTTCAGAAACAGCCTCTCTACCCCCAGGATAGGGATAAGGTCTACGTACACACTACCCTCCCCAAACCCCACATGTGAGATTATACTAGGTTGTTGTAGCTGTAACTTATAATATTAAATAAAAAACTATAAAACTTGAAAAGAAAAATTAATGCATTCATATGTCACTATAAAATAATATTAAGTTTTGTATTAAGTAAAAAAAATATAAACTTTTATTTACAATTATCTAATATATGATAATAAATATTTTATCAATTAATGAGTTTGACTTCATACTAAGTTAAAAGCTTGAAAAATTAAAATAAAAAATCAGAGACTTTAGATAATTCACAAAGAATAGAGAAAGAAGGAATATATATTCCAACAGAAAATAAATTGTGATGATGATGATGATGATAAAAAGTTAAAGATGAGTAGATAGCTACTGCACTGTTTTTTTTTCAAAAAATGGCAAAGGAGTATCCTTTTCTCCGAGGAAAAATATATATATTTTTTAATTCGAGATTGAAATGTATATGTGATATTGCTATAAAACGTATTAACTTAATAATAAGGTTATTAATCAACAAAGAAAAATAAAAATTCTTAAAAAATGAGATAAATTCAGAAGCCCTTATTTATTAGTTTTAAATATGGCATACAAAATTCCATTGTTCTAATTTGGTAGCGTAATATAGGTTTTGACTCTATCTAACAAACATATCAATTTGTAACCTCCAAGGAGTCGTATGAGGTGAAAATTTCACGTACGATTTTGTAATAGCAATGGGCACAATGATGTTATCATCGACTATGATCATCTATCAGTTTAAGTATAATTGAAATAGTAAAAGTACAATCAAAATATAATTTTTGGTGGTGAAATTTGTGGGGATGAAAATAAGATTTTATGCAATCCTAATACTACCATACAAGAATTTGTTTTATTAATTTAAAAGGTCAAATAATAAACAACAAAATATTAAAGTTTTAAAAATTAACTATCTCTTTTTAACAGATAGGAAGACACTCCAACTTTTGTGGTAGATTAAATATTTTGGAGAATTTAAAACTAATGCAACGTGAGAAATTGAAGTAAAAATTAAAAATAAATTAATTATGTAACTAAAATCGACATCATTTTCCTAAAAGAAGCACTTACTATGCAGATCATTTATTACACTAAAAACTAGATGTTGTATAGTCTTTAGATTAAACACACTTTTGTTGTCATTGTAGAGAAAACAAATTATTACTAGGTTTTATACACTTTTTTCAATTGTTTCCTAATTTGTTTTAGTTGATAAAAGTTTCCAATAACGAAGTTTGATTTCCATATAGCAACCATGATTTTTGCTTGACAAGAATTGTAAAGATAATGAAGTGGGTGTAATATTTCCAATAGCTTGAGATCATTATCTTTTCTATCAAATAAGAAGAACTTAACTTACTAATCAAATGTAAGATTTTTCAAAATTATAAAATGACAAAAACGATCACGTCTATAATCTTACTTTATAAAAACTACAAATATGCATTATTCCAACCTACAGAATATATACTTAATACTTATTTTCATGTTGACATGTTAAGATAAAATTTAAAAAATACACCAAAAAATTATTGCACTTTTTATCAAATCAGGGATTGAGTAAACTCGTCCATTAGGAACATTCAATAAAAAACTCAAGTGAACCCATAGAAATTTAAATGTAAATAAAGTATTTGAAAATTAGAAATTATATTTCGACATTAAATTCACTTAAAATAAATTATGAAAGTTTAAATTTTTGTGAGTGAAAATATTATATCACTTAAATTACACATTTAAACTAGTACTTCAATAGTTAACTTGAAATTAAATATTGAAAGTTTGTATTTGAAAATAGTTATGACTAAATTAGTCACAAATGCTAAATTCTCATTATTTGAAATGGAACCCATTAAATCTCGCTAAATTCTTGAAATCTCCACTCAATCGCCCATAGGAGTAGATACATGAACAGATGAAACTAAAGACTCATAGGGCATATCCAGAAAATGGGAGAAATACGAGAAAACATATGAATACGTGGAACCAGGGTCAAATAATACAGAGGCATCTAATCAGAAAATTTATTTTGATTCAATCTCAAAAAGCAAATACCTCAAATTATTATTAGAAAAAAAAATAAAAAATAAATAGCAGCTTATTTATGGCGGTAAATTACAGAATCCGGTGCGAATTCTCATGCAAAAAGGTCAAAAAAGATATTCGTCCTATTCTCTCTATACCATTTGCCACGTCTTTTTCTTTTTTAAATAGCCTCCTTCTATAGTGCCCAAGTGTATTATATCACGTACTTAAAACCGAAACAAAAAAAAGGAAAAAAACTAAAAACTTCTCTCTCTATCTCTCTCTAACGTTACCTGTTCTCTGTTCTACCGAAAATCGCGACTCTTCCAAAAATCGAAATACCTGAAAAAAAGCAAAAAAAGAAAAAAACGGATCCAAAAAATAGGCCCCGACGATAAAAATATTACGCCCCCAAAAAACAACAAACCCTAACCCTAGCTTTCCCTATTTCCCACGAACTATCCAAACATCTTTCTCTATTTCTCCGAATAGGAAATTACAAATCTGAGAGCGTTATCTTATCTTTTATATAGGTATAGATTTGTGTGGAGATAAGTTTTTCCGGTTGTCGCGGCGGCGGAAGTGGCGGTAATGGAATGTTGGAAGGGTGGTTGTGGGAGTGGATGGTGGCGGCGATGACTGGTGGTGGTAACGGTGGCGGTGGGGGGAGATGTCTGCGGCCGAGGAAGATGATGGGTAGGGTATTTACGGAGGAAAAGCCATGCCTAATATCTATCCCTAGGGTTTCGAAAAATGATGAAATTACAGAAAAGCCCTCAGAGTTTGATAAAATTACGGAAATGCCCCAACAACCAGAAAAAACTGAAAATGCGATAGACTTCTACTCCCAGGCGAGAAAAGCTTTGTGCCAACGTAGTCCTTTCGATACTGAGGATTCTACTTCTCAGTCACAGCCATCTTCTTCCTCTACCGTGCACCTTACTTTACCCAATAACTTAGCGCAGTTGTTAAATAAGCATTCTGATAGTAGAAAACGACACAAGAAGTCTCATGGAGGAACTGAAACGAAGAAGAAGAAGTTGTCTTCGCGGCAAAAGGGTGGTCGTAATAGTGGATTCTGGGACGAAGTTGAGGAATACTTTCGTGAATTATCTGTGGAAGATATTGATAGATTGTATAAACTTGGGTCGTTCGAGTTTTTGGGCAATGATAATCAGAAATTATTGTACATTCCTACCACATTTGACAATGTGGGTAGTGGTGTAAGCAATAGTGGAGTGTTGGTTAAAGAAGAAGATAATAAGGAGAGTGATCAATTTATGGATGTGGACAGTGAAGGAGGAAGGGAAACTGAATTGGTTAAAGAAGAAAAGGATGGAAATGTGAATGTGAAGCCATGTTCATCGTCCTCTTGTTTGCCACTGAGTGGGTTAGAATGGCTATTAGGTTCTAGGAATAAGATATATCTTGCCTCTGAACGACCCTCAAAGAAAAGGAAGCTTTTGGGTGGAGATGCAGGGTTGGAGAAGCTTCTAGTTGCTCGTCCCGTAGAAGGGTCAGCTGAATTTTGTGACTATTGTAGTTTAGGTGACCATGGTGATGTGTTGAACAGATTGATAGTTTGTAGTGTTTGCAGTATGGTTGTTCATCAGAGATGTTATGGTGTGCAGGATGATGTTGATGGCAGTTGGTTGTGTTCTTGGTGCAAGCAAAAGACTGATGAGATGGTAAGTAACGGCAAGCTGCCATGTGTTCTTTGCCCAAAAAGCAATGGTGCCATGAAACCTTGTAGGAAAAGAGAAGAATCTTCTTGCCTGGAGTTTGCTCACTTGTTTTGTTGTCAGTGGATGCCTGAGGTATATGTTGAGAATACTAGGATCATGGAACCGATAATGAATGTTGATGGTATAAAGGATACGCGGAAAAAGTTAATTTGTTATCTCTGCAAGGGGAAACATGGGGCGTGTGTTCGGTGCAGTAATGGTATGTCTTGCTGCTTCCTTACTTTACAATTCCTGCATTTCTTCATTAGATGGCTTTCTCGAAGACGTTTGGTTTATCGGGAGCTACTAGTTGACATAGTTAGGACTCTTTCTGTTTCATAGCAAGTGACTTCATGCTGTAGTCTTTTACTGAAGAATTTCTGTTTGACATATCTTGTATATGCTCCTCTCAGTTTTCTTGGGCTGTCATGTTATATGATCAATCATTTGTACCTGAGCAAGAGTTAAGATTAAATAAATCTTAGTATTTGATTGCAGTGTTCATTATACACCTTTTTTGTTGATTGGAATATGTCTGAGGACCAACCGCTATCTTCCAAACTCGGGGACAATGGGTCGTCGCCCCTCTACCCTTCTCCACTTAAATGCCAGGCTTAGCTTGTTTTTTTGTTTGACCTAAGTCGCAAGTCCCTCATAATTCTGTTCTTCTTCTTCCCCTCTCTCCCTACAAATCATGTAAAAGAGTGTGGTTTTTTCCTGATATTTACTTCTTGAAACGCGGCTTTGGAGTTTCAATGAAGTAGGAAATCAGGATAGAGCTATGATTCAGTACAATGTGAACTTGATATATCTGTTATTTTTTCTGATTTGTTCTTGGAGCTGTTAACTTTCATTGTTTAAGAGAATGTGGAAAGTTTCCGGCAGATTATACTGTTTATGTTGTGATTTTTCCTTGTTTTCTGTTTTCTCATTTTGTCTGTGGGAGTTGGGGTGTTTTTCTCTTTTATTCGTGCTTTCACCTTTCTGACCAGTTACCAACTGGTGTTGACCTAACTTTTCTCAAATATTTTGGTCAGTAGGATATGAGGAGGTCATTGGATCAGAGAATTTGACCAGTAAATCTATAAAAGTTACAGCTCAGAGTTGAAGCTGAAATTGCTGCTTAGCTTTTAAGCAGACCCTTGAATAGCGTTAGTGGTTGAAAGGCTCATATAAGGAATACTTTCTTTCCAGTGATGGGAATTTGCTTGGTGTCCGTCACGCAAAGGCTTTTTGCAGTTTGAGGGGATTTGTAGTACTTACTACTTAGAAGTTGTATGTTTTTATTTCGCTTTTCCAGTTTAATAGACATCAAATTGATTGATTCTTACATATTCTCAACCTGCCAAAGAGTCTCATAGACACATAAGGGAAAATTGCCATGTTTTCTTTGTTTCAAGAAGTTGATTATGATTTGAAATGGAAGCTAATGCTAAATACTTTGAGGATAAGATATGCCTTGGATCCGCTTAGTTTGCTTAATCTTGACCTTTCAAAGATCCATTTTGGTATATTCTCCCGTCTTCAAAGATTGATAAACTATGGCTTGATCTCCCCCCTCCCCCCTACGTGATGTCCTTCTTGGAAGGTAGATGCTTCCCAATTATTGGGCTGAAATTTTTAGCTTTGGGGATGAGGGGGTTTGAGTCTCTAAAAGGAGTCTAGGATGCAACTCCGCATCATGGAGAGACTGTGCGATAATACCGCACCGTCAAAACTAGGTGATTGTTTAGACTTTAAGCTTGTGGATGAACATATATTGCAAACAAAGAGCTTATTAGAAATATTTTCTATTTTCATTCTCTCTTTTGGTGTAAAAGGAAATACCCATGTGTATATAGATCCTCGGGATAATTGGTTGATGATTGTGGTTAACCTTACCTCACATCATGTATTTAGTTGTCGACGCATAGTTAAATTTTTCTAAATATAGAAATGTGTCATTCTTTTTGAGACAGACTGAAAAGGAAAGTATGCCACATAAAATGTGGGAGTATATGTTATGGTATGTGACCTTCAATTAAAACTTCAGTTTATTTACTTTATCAAGCCAAGCTTGTATACGAATCACAATGAAGCTTGTTAGTATTTAAATTGTGCTCAAGCTGGGTTCCTATAATGCTCAAGTTGAGCTCGAACAACCAAATAACTGTTGGAGTATGTACAGTTGAGGTGTTGATATTAACATTCAAGTGTCTTTATTAGCCCTCGGGCATTCCTCTAGTGTTAAGAGCACAATGGGTTAGGCGAAATTCACGGGCTTGAACCTAGCCGCAAACAAAAGCCTTGTTTAAGTGGAGAAAGATAGATGGTTAGGCTCATTATCCACCGCGTTTTGAACCGTGCGCCACTCGCGCTCGTTGATTTCTCTTTTATTAAAAAGTATCTTTCCAAATATTTAATAGTTTAAAGACTTATGTTTGGAAGAACGGATGAGTTTTCATATATGAATCCAAGTTCTTACAAAAACACTACTAATTGAAGGCAATGAATTAAGAATTAGGGCAATGACTGAATTGGCTCTACAAACATTAGAATCCCTACAAGATTAGTTGGGGCATACTTTTGTTTTTCGTTCTTTTGCTATATTGTATGGTCCCAATCGCACATCCTTTGTGCTGTTTTAATTTATAAAATTACTTTACCTTCTTTAAAAGAAGAATTAGGGGAATGACTATTTATTCTTTGTTTTTCCACCTTTTTTAGTTGAAGAGATAATTCCAAAATGTTTGGTTGCTATTGATAGTTGATTCTAACTCTTAAAAAGCCTTAAAAACTGAATGTAGTGAAGACAGAATGGGAGAATATCTTCTATTGACTATGGTCATCTCGTTTTGCTAATTTGGATCTTTTGCTTTCTGTGGCAACTCGCAATTACACTCCTTTTACCTTTTTTTGGGGGGCTGGGGGGGGGGTTGCTCAATGGTCGAAAGATCTGCAATGATGGGTTTTTGAGCTATTCTAAATAAAGGGAGGCATTACGGGCCGACTACAAGAAAAGCAAAGCTTCGTAGACTCGGTCAAGTCGCTTATAGAATACCAGCGACTATTTTTCACTTAATTAATAAGTGAAGGGGAGAGGGAAGCGAGGCTTAGCGAGCTTTATAAGGCCGACCACAGGAATGAAAGCAAGGCCGAGAGGGGGAGAGAATGGAATACTAGGGGAGAATCCTAGGACTTCAAGAAAGTCAGGCGAATGGTGCCTATACCTGAAAGCACATAAGCTCGCATTCCAAGACTTTGAATGCAAACTAAATCGAAAGCTAATGGAAGGCTGAGGGACCTGGCCCACTAAACTAAAGGATAGGCGGTATTTTTACTTGTAATAAAAAAAGTAACTAACTGGATAATACATTATCATTATACTTAATTATAAAGTTGAACATTTGTTTAGTCAATTTTCATTATTATGAATTTCTGAATAATGAAAAGTCACTTCTTGAATCACCGAATATTCCTATTTTCCGCTAAACCATGTGCGCGTGATTTCTCGCCTATAAGGGAAAGCGAAGGACAGAGACCATTTCACTCATGTTGGCAAACCAGAGCTTCAAGAAGAGTGAATTGAGGGAATCATCGATGTTAGAGTAGGTGTAGTTGCAGGTGGTCAATCAACTCATGTTTCTTTCAAATTTTAGACTGGTTCTTCCAATATAACCATATTTTGGTCCATTGGAGTATCAAATTTTGCAGATGGAATTTTACAGTCTTTTCTGTAAAAACACTCTCGTGGTTTGCAATCTTTATAAGTTTTTTCTCAACGATGGAATGTAATCTCTAACTACTGGACAAACTATTTACACTGCAATGCAATTTCTGCAACAGACGGCGATCAGTTTCTATCCGTCTAAGTCGGATTTTGGATATTTGTTCTGTCAGTGATTAAGTTGGTTCAGTTAGTAGGTGGTCACCTTACATGCTAAATATTTGGGTAGAGTTGAATATCTTTTCATTTAAATTGTTGATGCAGTTTGCTTCTCTCTCTCCCCACCCCCTTCCCCCACTCCCCTTGCATTATTGGTCAATTTCTGCCCCTACATTGCTTGGAGAGAAGAAAATCAAAATAAACTGAAAGATCCTGTCTAACGGAATTGTTTGCCCTATACTATTTCTATAGACTTTTTGAGCTTGTTCCTTGTTAATTTCTCCTCTTACTGGTTGTAGGATCTTGTAGGACTTCTTTCCATCCTATATGTGGCAGGGAGGCAAACCACAGAATGGAGATATGGGGGAAACTTGGATGTGATGATGTGAGTTCTATTCTTCTGGTCTTTTGCTTTGCGAAATTGTTAATCTTCCTGTAATGGCTTTTTTTCCTGCCTGTAATGTTGAACTGCTAATTTTTTTTTTCGTTTTCGATTTTGGTGCTGAACTGATGTCATTTTGTACTAGATG
Source organism: Nicotiana tabacum (assembly GCF_000715075.1). Taxonomy (NCBI): domain Eukaryota; kingdom Viridiplantae; phylum Streptophyta; class Magnoliopsida; order Solanales; family Solanaceae; genus Nicotiana; species Nicotiana tabacum. Next base: position 61,415,699 of record NC_134091.1, on the reverse strand, counting down.
TACTTTGATCCATTTCATTTTGCAACACACATATTGATTAAAATCTCTTCCTTATTACTTTTTACCTGTTGTGTCCAATGCTTTTAGGTTGAATTACGCGCGTTCTGCTTGAAGCATTCAGATTTCCAGGTCAATAGTAGCAGTCAACAAGTTAGAGACATTGCAGTAGATGTTTCTTGCTCCACAGATAACAATCAGTTGGCAGCATCAGTCACAGCCAAACCACACAAGTTAAAGCTTGGCTTAAGAAATGGAGACAAAAGGGTGCTGCACATGGACAATTCTATCTCGGGTTTAGATAAGTTGAATGATGAAGAATTACAACAGCAAGAGCTGCTAGAGAAGGACTTGAACCTTAAACGTCAAACAGAATGTGGGATTTCACAGCAGCCTGTTAATAGGGATTTGTGTGTAAACAAAGATAGTGATGTGGCTGATCAGCTAAATTTCACCGTGATATTAAAAAAGGTATTGTCGCATCTAGACTAAGTAGCAATGGTACATTCACAGACTCCTAGATCATGTTGGCAAATTTTGAAAACTGCAATGAGATGATACAAAATTACAGCTATGGCAAGCAAATATATTAGTCTTCGCATGTATGTTTTCTCGGGTAAAGCCTTAACCCTATCTCCATTTCCCCCTTCCGCCACCTAAAAAAAAAACAATAGTAGTTTTGTATACTCAAAGAGCATAAATACAATTTAGTGCCCAAGTCCATCTGCGAATTCCATCTTCTTTCTTTCCATTTCAGAGCCTTGGTCTAAGGAAAGGACAAGATAATCCTATAGTTACTTTTCCATTTACTCAAAAAAGAAACCCTATTTATTCTTCTAAGAACTTTTGACTAGGCTACCAAGAAAACACATTGAACAGAGCAGAAAACAGGGAAGCAGAATTACATTAATGCCCATTGGAGTTGCAGAAGTGTCTAAGTAGATATTGGCGTGCCCAATACAAAAATTAAATAAGATATGATGAGCTTTTGGACCTTGTGTGACTGATTTGTTCTGGGAATTAAGTATGACTTGGATATGTGACATAAGATTTGGTATCTGCGCTTTTAACCTGTGGAAGCTATCTTTTTGATCTTTTTATTCCAGTTTTATATGCCACTTTAGTTTATAAAATACTGAATCTATTCATTGTTTTTTGTAGTTAATAGAGCAGAAAAAAGTTGATGTAAAAGATGTCGCTGTGGAGATTGGTGTATCTTCAGACTTGTTGGACTCAATGCTCAAGGTAATATCCTTTTGTTCTACTAGTCTCTCTCTACCTTTTTTGTATTATACACCTGATGAAAAACTGAAGCATTCTGTTTCTGCTGAAGTTATTGGTCGAGCTGATTTCTTTTTGGTAACGCACAGATACTTTTCTTGATCTACAATTCTGCTAATTGCAGGATGATAAAATGGTTCCTGACATACAGTTCAAGTTAGCTAAGTGGTTGAAGAATCATGCTTATATTGGAAGTTTACAGAAAACTCTAAAAGTTAAAATTAAATCCACAATAGCTCCAAAAGTTGACGCCGGTGTGGTGGATGGTTCGGATTCCATTAGAGTAACAGAACCCGAGATTACGGACTTCGTCCGCGTCAAGTCTGTACCACCTCGGAGAAGAACCAAAAACAATGTCAGGGTTGTGAAAGACGGTGAATCACTTTTTTCAGCTAAGGAGACACTCACCACTGATGGAGTATCATCGGATGAAGCTAAAACTAGTGTGGTTGGAAGGGAAGATTCAAGTTGTCCAAGAGAGTTTCCGTCTGCTGGTGTGCAGCAGGTATGAGAAATGTTTTATGATTTTGGTTATTTAATTATATTTGAATGAGGTCGGTTGAATCACATGTAATATGGAATTAGTTTCACTGAGTTGGTTAAGTATGGTTGGGGTAAGGCTGTAGCGCTTCTGCCTCCTATAGGCCAATGAGCAAGCCACCTCCCGTTGCTAGCTCGAAGGGCCCGGTAGTGATGACTTACTTGCTTTCGTAAAACATCAACTGAAAAGAAGCCAAATTTTCATGAGAGTGGCTTTGACATGACATTCGTTTGAGATTGACATTGTGTTCTGTACTAAGGTTAAAGTTTGGAACTAAACTGCACATTAGTTGCTGGAGTCAAGGTTCATTTTTTCCAGTTTAGGCTTTTGGTATGAATCACATTGAGTATAGTATTTCTGATTGAACACTAGAATCAGTGAATTTTGGAACAGAAAGAGAGAAGACTAAAGCATGAAAATGGAGCAAACTTGAGTTGCAAAAAGTTGTTACTTATTGACCATGCCATGCCTAAGAAATGCGACACTGGTATAATAAAACTTGTGATTACCGTGTTCTGATTTGTGTTATGCTATTAGGGCTTAAGTTGTTGGGCGATGGCTGTTAAGCTTGGAAAAGATAATCTGACTAGGAACTTATTAGTGTCTTTCACATCGATGGTAGCTGTAGATGTTCTTAAATTATGCTATCTTTCTTTGTAAGGTTATTTCCTTCTTTTCTGGCTTATTTAGCAGTTCTCTAGACTTCTATAGCAGCACGGTGTGAACGTTGATAATGGAGATGCATGGCAATGAATGGGGGGCTTTAAAATTCAAGGATTAAAGCATGCAATATTCGGTGTGAATTTAAACATTGATTCCTCGAGTTCTTTTTGATATAATATTTGGAAACTACTTAAAAAGTACTCTAAATTACAATATTTTATTCTTAAAAAAACTTAAGACATGCTTGAAAAAAATTGTAGTACAAGAGAAACGAAGCAATAATTGTGTCATACTATAATGAATTTCTATCTCTAGCTCCATATCTTTTCCTGGCTTCTTTCCTTCTCCCTCTGATTCTTCATATTCTTCAGCTTTCAACTGTTTTCTCCTCTGATATTTGTAATGCTCATGTTAAACATCGCAAAATTGAGGGCTCATAGGTGGGTAGTATCCTGCAAAGTAAAATGATAGTTTGATCTCTATACTCCCTGCAATTTGTGCGGATATGGGACAAATTTACGAAAACTCTCACGCCCTTCCTGTAATTATATCAGCAAGGAAGACCGATTTTTACACATATGAGACCAATTTACCATAACTCTCACTCTATTCCTATAATCAGTAAGGACTCTTGCTGCGCACCAGGAGAAGAAGCAATTCTTTTCGGCGTCTTCATACTCAAAATTGCCTTCCACACTTCTCTCATGATGCCCTCTTTAGTGAATCTCATATAAAAGGTTGTCATCGTGAATCATCCTGCCCTTGGTCCTCTCCAAAGTGTTCTAGCCTTCCCCACTCTCCCCTAAATTGTAGCTGTATCTTTTTTTGAAAAACCTCTTGAACTTACTTTATCTTTTAAAAATAAAAAGAAAAACCTCTTGACCTTATCCCCCCTCCCCCCCCCCCAAAAAAAAAAAAAGAAAAGAAAAAGAACTTCATAAAAAAAAACCTCTTGAATTTCCTCTCGTTCCTAGTCCTATATGTTCCTCTTGAACCTTGTATCCCTCAAAACACCTTGAAAGTTCCTCCTCGTAAAGCTGGATACTGTTATCTCACTATCGGTGGGAGTGGTACAAACCTTGGGATGCCTCCTTCTGTGATACTTCCCTTCACCATTGGTCTTGCCAAAAGTGTATCATGTCATTTTCATCTATATAGAATGTTATTACATATATATATATATATATATATATATATATATATATATATATAGTGGACGGCGTGCCTTCCATTTCTTTCGTAATTCCTTCCCATTGGCTCACACGTTGCGTTTTGTTGCCTTGCCGAGAACTACCCATCTCTTGATCTTCCCTGTGCCATAATAAATGTGGTCCCTTCATGCCCCAACCATTTTCCTTATAGCACCCTCTTGATTCTTGCATTGGATTTTAACAGGATAAGATCACTTTGAGACCTTTTACCTCCGTGAGAAAATGCTCCTGATGGGTCTACATTTCTCGTTTTTGCAATTGTAATCATGGTCTGTTTCGGTATCTGTAATGTTGGTGTTTGGCTTTTGAAGTACTTGAGAAATTATTCCCATCTTGACCTTATCAAAAACAAAAATTTTCATTTGGGAATATTCTGGTCAAGGTCTTCTGTTAATCTTATATTCCTTCTCAAGACTTGTTTGGTAATCTGCTGACCACTATATCTTTGATGCCCTTTGGTGATCTGAATCTTCCCTATGTAAGGGCACCGAGATTTTGTGACCTATTGAACTGATTTAGTCTGTGATTGATCATTTATTCTTGTTAAAGGGTGTGACTTTAAAGTAGTTAGAGGTAATGTTCTTTCCTATCTTGTTCCTGTACAGGTTATGCCCGAGATTGTTCCCTCAAAAGCCACTCTTGCGGGTAATTCCAACAATGATGAAGGTTTGCATTACAGATTACTGATTTCGGTCTGCATGTGAGGAATATGTAGCTTAACCTTTGTAGGAACATTGCCTTTTTTTGTTCATTTATTATGTTGCTGAAATATGATATCAATTGTCAAAGGTTCTGCGATTAATAAATGTCTTTTTATTTCACTGTATTTCTTGTGAATAGAGAATACCTGTTGTATAGATAGACGACAAATTAGATACATATGGACGATTATAGTGTCATAAGCATCTTGCATATACTTTTGACACTGGTTTGGTGTTCAGTATTGGAAAATGAAGGCCTTGGGTTGAGTCAGAGCCCGTTTGGAGTAGCTGAATAACAGTAGCTTTTAAGTACCAAGAGCTAACAGACACTTTTAGTGCTGGAGCTGATTCGTGTTTGGATAAAAGTGCTGAAACCGAAAATAAACGGTTGGTATGTTTGGTAAAAAGTGCTGGTAAGCATGTTTCTGTTAAAGTGACCGAATGCCCTTAAAGCCGTGGACACTAATAATGAGCCTATTATTGCAATATTTTTAATACTAAATTGGTTTAAATGCAAATTAATTTACAACACAATTTCAATTTAACTCTAAATTGATTAAATATAATTATTTTTAATAAATATTGATTATCTATTTACAAGGTAACTTTAGATACTTATTCAAATCATACTATAATATTCAGAAAACTATGCAGCTCCTTATTCATTTGATAGCTTATGCAGCATGTGCGTCTGGATATTTTTGGCTTTTTTGGTTTGATTTCGTTGTCTCAATGTTGCCATGGTTGATGGCACGGCAACTAAAATATTCACCTTGTTGACTGGATTTTCACGTGGCTACACCATAATGGTATCTATTCATTTTAACAATGATTGTAACAAAAAAAGCAGTGGAAATAAAAATTACGAGGGAATTTTTCCCTCGTTCTATTAGTTCCCTACGCAAATTGCAGCTGTAGAATGGAATTGTTTATTTGCAGAGATGGGAATGTAGTGACACAGAAAATTGAGAAGAAATGAAAGAGGAGTTATGGTTGTTCTTGTAATTTTGGGGGATGGGGGTGGGGTTTGGTAAACTATTTGGTCAAACCCAACTAGCTTTAAGTTAAAAAATCATAAGTTGGGGGTCCCCAACTTATGGCTTTTGGCTTGTTTTGGCTTAAAAGCACTTAGCTTACAAGCATTTTTGGCTGTCCGAACACTGAAATAAGCAAAAAAGTGCTTAGCCAGCTTTTGAGCCCATCCAAAAAAGTGCTCCAGTTAGCCATTTCCGAGCACTCGTCCAGGGCAGTCATCCTTCAGTGTACCTTTCGCACGTGGTTCTTACAGTGGGTATTCTAGTCGTCCGGGGCAGACTCAGTCCCAACAGCTCCGTCCGTAGAGAGCTTGTTTTGAGTGTGGTGATGTGAGTGTTGGTGCTTTCTAGTTTATTCCTATCTGCCTAAGTCTCTACTTATATTGTACTCGTGCCTCTTGTGGGATGTGCAAGATGAATATGAAGCTATGAATCTTTGAAAATGGTGACTTCTAAAAAGTTCAGAACGCGTCATCTTGTTGGATCTTCTGAAAAAGCCTATTTCATTTTTAGATAACAATGATATAAAATCTTTTGTGCACCTCAATTTTTTCATTGGGTACTTGTACCCCCACCACTATAGATAGCGGGTAATTCTACCATCTCTTCAGATGGGAAGAAATCACCTAGCTTAATTTCCTGTGATGTTATGTAAACCTTTGTCTCTGATGGTCTTCTTTCCAACTTTATTGACTGTTGTGCTACACCTTTATGTGCCTCGATTTTATGCTCTTTTGGAAAAACTTATTTCCTGTTTATTCTAGGTTTCCTTGTTCAAGTACTTTGGCCAACTTTACAAACTTATAACTAATGAGGATTTAGGTAAGTTTAGTTAGACAAATCATATATATGATTTTATTTATATCGAACTTACATAATATTCCCTCTGTCCCAATTGATGTGTCATACTTTTCTTTTTAGCCTGTTCCCAGAAGAATGTCATATTCCTTATTTAGAAACAATTAAACTTCAGATTTTACCCTTAGTGAGATGACTTATAGCCACACAAATGTCTATGGCTTATTTTAGAACACACGTTTCAAATGTCTTCCTTACTTTCTTAAATTCCGTGCCCAGTTAAACACGGTCACATAAATTGGGACGGAGGGAGTTGCATATCTATCACTATCTTATAATATTGCTAAAAAAGTATGTTCTTCCAGAAGAATAAGATGAAATATTAATGAGAAACAAGAAATTGCTAAAGCGGTTAATAGGTTTAAGATAATAGAGCTTGATAAAAAAGGCTTAAGATAATAAAAATAAAGCTGAGCAAAAAGCTTTTTGTATATCAACTCCTTTTTCACTTATATCTCTTGTTTATGGGATTTATCTTTTTTCCCCCTGTGGTCTTGGGCCTTGGAAACTAGGCGGTTCCATCTGAGGCTAATGCACGATCTTGCCAAGTTGGGTCCTCGATAAATGCCTGCAGAGGCTGTTGTGCAATTCCACCAACTAAATATATATACATATTTTCTTTGCGTGACTTCCCCATTAGATGCCGAGTTGGGATAGTTTATGTGCATCTTTAGTTTTTTATGGTCTTTTATGGGGGGGAGTGAATTCTGTAAAATGAACCAACTTAGATCCTGTAGCATGGTATAAATTTTGGATAACTAGTTATGTTTTTCCGTGATAGGTAAACTAAATTTCTTTAGACAAGCCTACTGGAAGAACTAATGCATACTTACCCATAAAATATAAATGCCTGAACTTCTCGTTAGCCCCCATCGTCACACAATCATGTAGTAAAATTTCCAGAGCCTTGCCATTTTACCGATGTAAAATCTCCTCATTCATGCTAAGATTGTGCTTGCTACTTTATATGTTGGGTTTGTTGTCATACCTTACGTGCACTACAAAACCTGCACTGTCTCTCCAGTCATTAGCTCCCAGCCAACCTTCTCATTCAAGCAGGTTCTCTGCTCTTTCAAAATCCTATATTTTATTCCATTCTGGGATTGGCGATGTTTAATTTCCAACTGTATCAATTTATTTTAACAAGTGGCGAGTTTTAGATTGCCTTTAGCGCTAAAAAGCTGGAGACTGTAATATCTTTCTTCGTTGCTGATATGGGCAAGAAGAAAGAAAAATCATTAGTAGACAAAAGAGTAGAGGAAGAGTAATTTGGCAAAGGGGAAAGAGATCCATGTTAATCCCGTAGCCCCAAATTGTATTACCTTGTTGACTTCCACTTAGAGGTCAAGAAAAAAAGGGTGAACGAGTTATTATATTTGAATATTAGTGGTTAATTTGTGAATTAGCCAAATAATTTTCAACCTTTTGAGGTCAATATATATGGTCATATAATTGTTGGAAGATGTGCAAAGGCTAAAAGATGCAACACTAAATAAAATTATCTGAAGTGTATTACTTCTAGATATTTTTGATAAAGAAATGTTACTTTTATATATTAAGCTTTACTTGGTGAAGATCTAACAAAATAGGCCATTGTTTGCTGAGGAACTTAAAGAAAATAATTCGATTAAGAGGAGGGAGTATAATTCTTTGTTGGGAAACTGCTGGAATATTAGGATAAAATCATACATATGTAAAAAAGAGTTTTCTGAGAGTTCAAGCGAGCATTTGACACTTGTAGATAGGATGATTAATTTCCTTGGTTCTTTTCACATGTAGCTATTGTACTGAGATGCACACGTCACACACTCTGTGGGTGCTATTCCCTAATAAAATTTTCATTAAATTTTCGAAAGCTAGCATATTGACACTTAGAATCCTGCAGATTAATAATTGAAATGATAGACTAAGGTAACCAACTATTGGTTGAAGCAGATGATAGTCAAGTATTTTTCTTGCGAGCTGGTTGCTTTTGTCCAGAGGTGACATGATAAAAAACAATATTAAACTACATACTGAAAATCCTAAAGACCCGTGTGAAATAATAAAGCATATAAAAGTCCAATCACTCTTATCATCAAAAACCATTTGATAGATGATCCCAGCTAGTATATGCTGGTGCTTATAGACAGAAAAGAATAGAGGATTCTTTGATGGTTTGTCAACTCCGAATCACTCTTTCGAGGCTAGATGCTTCTTGTACAATATCAACAACAACAAAAAAAACTAGATGCCTCTTGTATCTATTTAGTTGGTTCAATGTAACCCCTGTAGATACCCCTGTTTTTTTTTTTTTTTTTTTCCAGTTTCTTAGCTCCGTGGTTTTAGAATAGGCACCTTTGTACAAGGAGCTAATTTGCATTTCTTTGTGAGCTCAATTGTAATATCCTTGTACTATCTTTTTGCATCCACTTGATGCTAGCAACGAAACTTTTGCTTCATCAAAAAAATAAAATGAAAAATAAAGCATCTAAAAAATCCAGTGACAACAATTTGTGAAACTAATTGAATACAAATTACTCTTAGCAACATAACCAAAGCTGCCAGGTTTATTCTCCAGCTCTAGCTGCTTTATTTGAAAGATTGGTCCGCGGTCCTGTATTCTATCAGCTCATGGGTCACAACCATATAGACCATATTTTTCTCGTCTTCAAAGGGTAATCTCTTTTAGCTTATCAAGCATCCAATCCATGTGATCAGTTAGTTTCCTTGCTCCATACTCCTACTTGTCTGTCTTTTAATGTAGACATTTTGCTTATCTTATGCTATCTATTACTTTTCAACCTGAACGCCGGGGTTAGTTCTGTTTTCGTCTGAGCCTATTTTGGTATTTGAGTGCCAGTTTCGGTTGCTTATTGTTGAAAACTGACTTGGAACCAAATCCACCTCCGATAAAATCCGGAAATGGTGAAACTGTCTTTGCGTTATGCTTTACAATGTCGGTTAAATTTAATGTCATTGAAGAACTAGTGTTAAGTACTAACTATGCCTCTTTCTTGTTTACATCTGTACAGTGTTTGCTTGTGATGAGATGTAAGGAAAATTTCTCTTTAGTGAAGCTATAATGTAATAATGAGCTTGTATATTGACTGCCTTTTGCCATTCTCAAAATTAATCATTGAATAATTTGGCTGCAGAGCCATCTAAGGTTTCAGTCCACAGCCTTGACAATGGTCAAAAGGAGCAGGGTGCTTTATCTGATCAGAATCTTCTGACAGTTGCTGATACGAGCCGCACTATTTCTTCAGTTTCTTTTAACCACTTACCGGATGTCCTGTAAGTATTCTATACTTTATGTTTAGTTGTGACTTGTAGCTACTTTTTGAGCTACGTACGTTTTAACTATTGAGCTTTACCAGCATTTATATTTTCTTCATGCAGTAAACATGAAGCTTTCCATAGCTCCTGCATTCACCCTCTTATTCAGAATAGATTAAGGCAAATGGAGAACGGAGCCCCTTTGGATGGTAATATTCGTGATTATTATGGTAAAAGCTTGTGGATGTCACTTGTATATTGAACTTCATGTTATTCATTATGCTCGCAGATTTGAGACATGGAGAAGTTTCTCAAATTGAAGCATCTTCCAGTTCAGGAATCTGCTGCAGTCAACATTTTCAACAGTCAACTTCTGGTGACATTCTCAAATTGAATGGTGCATGCCTTGAACAGTTGGTGAAGGCGAGTAATATGGGCCTGTTTGAGCTTTCACCGGCAGATGAGCTGGAAGGAGAGCTCGTTTATTACCAGCACAGACTGCTTTGTAATGCTGCTGCAAGGAAACGTTTTAGTGGTCTCTGCTATAAACCCCATCTCATATTAGCACATATTAGATTATTGCCTCCTTTTCTTGTATGAGAATTGCAGAAAATAACATGCACCTCTTGCTGAGCTTTTACATGTGCCTGAACTCATGGATATTGTTGTTGAATTAACTGATGGTCATTTGATTTTCTTTGCAGATGATTTAATTGTTAAGGTTGTGAATAGTCTCCAACAGGAGACTGATGCTGCTAGACAACGAGAATGGGATGCTGTTCTCGTTAGCCAGTATCTTTATGAGCTTAGGGAAGCCAAAAAGCAAGGAAGGAAAGAAAAACGACATAAGGAGGCTCAGACTGTACTGGCTGCTGCAACTGCTGCAGCTGCCGCATCGTCTAGGATTTCATCATTGAGGAAAGATAATGTAGAAGAATCTATGCACCAGGAAGTTGTAAGTCTATTTACGTTAGGACTTGAGAGCCACTGAAATAGTATTAACAACTATATCAGAATTTCAATCTAGTTGTCGCCATACTGAGTTTATTTGTTTTTTTCTTCTTCTATGCTGGGTGTTTTGAAGATGAATGCTACCAATGAAAGGCTTAGGCTTTCTTCCCAACAGCATCCTCGGGTCAAGGAGACGCTTTCAAGGCCAACCAGTGTGCGAATATTACCAGAGACTAACTCTGATCTTGTCCAGCCAGGTTCAGATTTTTCGAAAGACCATGCCAGAACTTGTGATGTCTGCAGACGGACCGAGACCATTTTAAATCCCATCCTAGTTTGTACCAGCTGCAAGGTAGGAAGCACTACATTCCTATTCTTCCTTTTTAAATCTTTTCCTGAGTTCAAATTATCCTTGTTCATAGGTTGCTGTTCACTTGGATTGCTATCGAAGTGTAAGAAACTCAACAGGTCCTTGGTATTGTGAACTATGCGCGGATTTATTGTCATCTGGGGGCTCTGGAGCTCAAGCTTCTAATCTTTGGGAGAAGGAGAAACCTTGTTTTATTGCAGAATGTGGGTTATGTGGTGGTACTGCAGGCGCTTTTAGAAAGTCAAATGATGGTCAATGGGTTCATGCCTTCTGTGCTGAAGTAAAATGCAATCTTCATGTTTAGCTATTCATAATCACGCACTAGTTTTATTTACTTTGTTGCACTGATGAATGCACTAATTTCTTTTTGTTCTGTAGTGGGCCTTTGAATCAACTTTTAGAAGAGGACAAGTACAACAAATAGAGGGAATGGTACGTGCTTAGCAGAATTAAGAATGTCTTTTGCTCAATACAGTTGTCTTTAAGTTTGGAAAACTGGACTTGCATAGTCTTTGTAATAGTTACCGTATCAATCATTGTGATAATGGCAGGCAACTGTCCCCAAGGGTAACGATGTCTGCCTCGTATGCCAGCGGAGAAAAGGTGTATGCACTAAGGTAAAAGATGTGAAAGGGCTTTTTTTGCATTTTGAAATTGTGTTAAACTTAGTTTGTTTATTGGAATACTACTGTATTACTTGCAGTGTAGTTATGGTCACTGTCAGAGCACATTCCATCCCTCTTGTGCTAGAAGTGCTGGCTTCTTTTTGATCATGAGAACTAACGGTGGCAAGCTGCAGCATAAAGCATATTGTGATAAACATAGTTTGGAACAGAGACTTAAGGTTGGTGTTGTCTTTGTCCATGCAATGGGTGCAAGTTTCTCTAGTGATTAGTACTTGTGTCATATACTCATTGTGTATCACATCTGATCAGTCTGAGACTCAGAGACATGGGGTGGAAGAACTGAAGAGCCTGAAGCAAGTCAGGGTAAGTGATGATATTTGCCTGATTATCTATCATCTTTCAAGTTGCATAAGTTGTCTTGCTGTCCCGTTCATTTTTCTTTGGTTTTTCCCTATGTTTTTGATTTTTTGTCACTTTTCAATTTTCATCTCCATGGCTATTATTTCTGCTAAACACTAAATAGTGTATTAGACATAGTGCTTTCAATCATATTTTATGGTTGCGACGGGGACATAGACATCTGCTGCATGGACAGTGTAAGTAGGAGAATTGACAGTTAGTTGCACCAGTTCGATGTAAGTTTTATATGTTCACTTAGGAAATAGGATACTATTAAGAGGGTGCTGGACAGAGTAGCTGATGGGTCTAGAAATTGGGGACTGTTTTTTTTTCCGCTTTTCAGTTTTGATCTCCATGGCTATTAATTTGCACGCTACTTACATAGTTACATTTGGTGTCTGCTGTGCTGTGCATTATCAATGACCTGTTAATGTAGAAAGAGAAAAAAGAAGAGGCGGGTTGCAAGTGAGACGCTTTTGAAGGCTGTGTTTAATATGTAGACATGCATGAGCAAAAGCTACTGGAAATAAAAGCAATACTTGGAAAATAGAGAATCTACAAAAGTTATGCTGGACCAAAGAGTTTGAAACGTACACGCAATTTCACTCTTCATGCCAAAAAATAAAATGTGTACAACCATTTTCTTTAAGCTTGTGAGCCGTTCAGTTAAATCCTGAAAGCATTTCAGACAGCGTTCAGGGATGGATCACATACCGTAGGTGGCCTCTTCTTCCCAATCTTAGTAACGAGAATAGGTCCAGTATAACCCGGTGCCTAAAAGGAAAATAGAACAAGTGACTATACTAATAAGATCACAGATTCTTCTTTTTACTGCCTGAAAGTCTCTATTTTTGCCATGTCGTTTGCAAGATGTTGGAGCAAGAGAACTACCACAAAGAAAAACTTTTTTTCCCCTGAATGGTATATTGCTCTTGTTTTGGGAGTTGGGAGGACACCCTGTATCTTGATATGGCCTAGCTCCCTTTTGGCGCTAAAGAGAAGCTTGTGTAATTTAAGAGAAACTGACCCCGGGCTTATCAAGAAGATGGAGAAAATGACTCCTATTGGGTCCTTCCTAAGAAAGAAGTGAAGACTAAACCTTGGGGTTAAACTATAGACTAAGTTACTATTTGTCATGTAGTCGGCAACAGATTTCTTGTTTTCTTAAGTCCCTATTGTGCCTGCAAGTACAGTTGCTGTTCATAAATCCAATATTACAAATGATAGTTTGAGCAATTATACAGTTTTTTTAATCAGGAGCTCCTTTCTTTTTACCAGGATGTTTCTTTGAACACGTTACTGTTGTGTGATGTGAGGTTGGCTTAGTTGGCATGCAGGAGTTTCAAATTCAATATGATTTACTGTCTAAAATTTTAATCTGAACCAGGTTGTTTTAATCCAGTTGGTGTTTGAATTGGGTCCGACAAACCTTAATCATGTATTTTTTGTGATTTTGCTCTAACTTTTTGGTTCAACAAATTTAGAACATGGTGGAAAGCAAAGGAACATTAGTACTTGGAGCTTCTTTTTTTTTTTGGATAAGGTAAGGTAAGTATTACTAAAAAAGTGACACCGAGTAGGTGCATTGGGGTGTGCAATACAAAAAGCAAAGACTCAAGACATTACTGCACATAATTGAGGAATTCTATCAAAAGTAGCAACGTCATATATATTTGTCATCTTACACCAGTATGCTAATGTAAAAATACATCTGTATCTGATCTTCCTCAAACAGTCCTTTCTTCCTTAAAAGATCCTTTGGTTTCTCTCCTTCCAAAACACTCACCAAATAGCTGCAAGGATAGTGTTCCAAAGTGGTTTCATGTCTCTGTTCGTTACTTTTCTGTACAGAGGAGTAATTTTTTGTGCTTTCTGGCATACACCATTTCAGCTCTAAAAGATTCAGAATCCTGCTCTCCCTATTTGAGAAGTGACCTTACAGTGAATAAAAAGATGGTTCACATCTTCATATCCATCCTCACAAAGTACGCATCTGTTACAAATACTGTAGATTATGTTGAGTCAAACATGCCTCTTTGCTGTTGTTTTTCTTTCTTCTATTTTTCCAGAAAAGATGGAAGGGGTGGTTGATTTTAGGCTCTATGTGTTTATTCAATAGTTTCTCAGGACAATTTGTTATAGGATTGTATTCAGGGTTGGACGCTGCTCAAAGTGGAAATTTATGCTTTGGCTTGTAAATCTTTTGTGGCTGTTATCCCAGTCTATGAAGCTCCTTTCAATTATATGCTGCAGTTGTGAGCTACTGTTGGAATCTGATATTGAAGCGTTCTGTTTTTGTCTATTACCATCTAGAACATTTTTGCTCATACCGGAATGGCGAAGATCCTTATCCTTTCAAATCTTCTTGTGCAGGTTGAATTGGAGCGATTACGGCTATTATGCGAAAGAATTGTTAAGAGGGAGAAGCTGAAGGTACCTTTGCTTTCTTTTCCATGCTCTTTGCAGATTAATGTCTGTTGTGAATACTCTTCCTGCATTTTTTCTCTTTGATATCACTGTTTGCCGCTGCCTTGTCAAACTCATCACTTTTGTTGCATTGCTGGTACAAGCTTTTTACTTGTTCCGTTTGCATATTATTAGTTTGGTGTCTTGTATTATTACAATCTTATGATTGTGCTTTACTTTGTCTGGTGTGAATCAATTGTTTCCATGGTAAGAAACATTCTCTTTAGTACTATAGATATTGCACCTTTTTCAAAAGGAGGAGCACTTGGTTACCTTTCAGAGTATGGTGGCCAAGATCCAGATTAACTACCTACTCCTTAGGAAGTGTGATAGAGGTCTTTGCATGGATTGCACGGTTATTCCGAATGAGAATCTCTCGACCCAATATAGGCTCTTGGTGATGGACTTGGAGATCAGGAGGAGGAAGAAGAGGGTTGTGCATGGTCTACCTAAGATCAAGTGGGGAGCCTTGACTAAGGATAAAGCTTAGGTGTTGGGGGAGAAGTTGGTGGTTATGGGGGCATGGAGGAGCAGTGGGGATGCGAGTAGTATGTGGACCATGACAACGAAATGCATTAGGGAAGCTGCTAGGGGTCTCGAAAGGTTACTCTGGAGGGCACAAGGGGGAGTGGTGGTGGAATGGAGAGGACCAAGGAAAAATAGAAGCCAAGAAAGTGGCGTACTTGAAGCTGGTGGAGAACAAGGACGAGGAGGAGAAGAGGATGAATAGGGAGTCGTACAAGAGGATCAAGAAGGAGGCGAAGTTAGCGGTTACGGCGGCTAAGACTGCAGCATTTGGCCGTTTGTACGAAGAACGTAGCGACAAAGGTGGGGACAAGAAGCTGTACAGGCTAGCCAAGGTGAGAGAAAGGAAAGCCCGTGACCTGGACTAAGTGAAGTGCATCGAAAACGAGGAAGATAGAGGATTGATGGAAGAGGCGCATATTAGACAGATGACAAACATACTTCCATAAACTCCTAAATGAAGGAGACATGGGTATTGTGTTAGGTGATTTGGAGCACTCCGTGAGTCGTCGCGATTTTGGTTTTTGTAGGCGTATTAAAATTTTGTAGGTCGAGAGGGCTATGCATAAGATGAGCAAGGGAATAACGACCGGGCCAAATGAAATTTCGCTAGAATTTTGGAAGAGCATGGGAGAGCAGGCTTGGAATGGCTCACTGGGTTGTTTAACATCATATTTATGACGAAGAAGATGCCTGAGGAATGGAGATGGAGTATGATTATTCCGGTGTACAAAAATAAGGGTGATATCCAAAATTGCAACAACTATAAGTGTATCAAGCTGTTGAGTCATACTATGAAAGTTTGGGTGAGGGTAGTGGAAGCGAGGGTGAGGAGGAGCGTGTCTTTTTCCGAAAGCCAGTTCGGATTCATGCATGGACATTCGATTACGGAAATCATTCACCTTGTAAGGAGTTTGGTAGAGTAGTATAGGGAGAGGAAGAGGGACTTACATATGGTTTTCATTAATCTAGAGAAAGCATACGACAAAGTTTCGAGGGGGATTCTATAGAAATGTTTGGAGGCTAGGGGTGTTCATGTTGCTTACACTAGAGTAATTAAGGACATGTATGATGGAGCTAAAACACGGGTGATGATAGTGGGGGAGGGGGGATTCGGACCACTTACCAGTTGTGATGGGGTGCAGGTTGCACCAGGGGTCGATTCTTAGCCCATTTTATTTGCCTTGGCGGTGCCATGGTGTATGTTATTTGCGGATGATATTACCGATTGACGAAACGCGAGGCGGTGTTAACGCGAGACAAGAGGTTTGGAGATAGACTCTGTAGTTTAAAGGTTTGAAGCTGTGTAGGACCAAGACTGAGTACTTAGAGTGCAAGTTCAGTGCCAAGACCAATGGAGCGGACATGAACGTGAGGCTTGATACACAAGTATAGTTTCAAGGACCTTGGGTCTATTATCTAAGGAAATGGGGAGATTGATAAGGATGTTATACATTGTATTAGAGCGGGATGGGTGAAATAGAGTCTCGCATCCGATGTTCTGTGTGATAAGAATGTGCCACCTAAACTAAAGGGTAAGTTTTACAGGGTGGTTGTTAGACCGACCTTATGGTGTGGAGCAGAGTGTTGGACAGTCAAGAACTCCGTGTCCAGAAGATGAAAGTAGCAGAAATGAGGATGTTGAGATGGATGTGCGGGCATACCAAAATTGATAAGATTAGGAATGAAGATATTTGGAACAGGGTGGGAGTAGCATCGGTGGAGTACAAGATGCGGGAAGCGAGACTTAGATGGTTTGGGCATGTGAAGAGGAGAAGCACAGACGCCCCACTGAGGAGGTGCAAGAGGTTGACCTTGGTGGATCTGAAGAGATGTAGAGGTAGACCAAAGAAGTACTGGGGAGAGATGATTAGGCAGAATTTGCCGTTGCTTCAGTTCACTGAGGACATGACCCTTGATAGGAAGGTGTGGAAGTCGAGAATTGGGTAGAAGGTTAGTAGGTATTTGAGTGTGTGTCTTCCCTTTACCTGTAGTACTAGTAGTTAGCCTTGTATTCTATTATTGTTAGATCTCTATTACTACATATTGATCATTCCGCTTGTTATCTTGCTGCTTACTGCTTTCTTTTCATCTTTCCTTGAGCCGGGGTCGGAAACAACCTCTCCACCATCAAGGTATGGGTAAGGTCTGCGAACACACTACCCTCCCCATACCCCATTTGTGGGATTATACTAGGTTTGTTGTTGTTGTTCGTAGATATTGCACGAAATGTGGGATTTGCTTTATTCTTTCTTTATGCTGCATGTTCTTCTGGTGTCTTGGCCTGATGGTTGTTTCTTGATTTGCAGCGTGAAGTAATCCTTTGCTCACATGATATTCTGGCTTCAAGTAGAGACAATGCTGTTTTATCTGCTCTGACTCGACACCCTTACTTCCAACCTGATGTTAGTTCAGATTCAGCTACTACGACATCCATTAAAGGCTACACTGATGGCTATAAATCAGGCAGTGAAACAATACAAAGATCAGATGACATAACAGTAGACAGTGCTGTAGCAGGAAAACGGCGCATTAAGTTTCCTGTGCCTATGGACAATGATCAAAAGACTGATGATAGTTCTATATCACCCAACCCTGTCACACAAAAACCTGCACAACGAGCTTCATTTTCTGGGAAGCAAATCCCTTGTAGAGCTTCTTGCAATTCTACAGATGACGGGGACAAGCGATTGAGCTACAGAAAGGTAGAGTCTTGTTCCATCTGATTCATTAGGTTGACATTCTTCATAACAGGAAACATCCATGCCTTTAGTTGGATGTATGGTTAGATATTTGATATGCATTTTTTGCTGGAATTTAGATCTTAACCAGTTTCTTGCATGTACAGCATATGGAAACTTTTGAGAAAGAGCTGGTAATGACTTCAGATCAAGCCTCAATGAAGAACCAGCGATTACCTAAAGGGTACGTCTATGTCCCAATCCGGTGCCTTCCGAAGGAGGAGGAAGCTGCTTTAGATGAGTGTTCTGGAGAACCACTGGATCCTGATGGATAGATTTAGCTCAGTCATTGTAGGATTTTGGTTCGAACGAGCACGCCATATCTGGCATTTTGCTGCTGGTACACCATTTTTATCTGAACCATCGGGGAGGATGGCTTATTTAAAGCTAAGATGATGACAACAAGCGCCCTTCCAGGAGCCATCGAGATTAGGTTGAGGACGGAATCTGATTGTTGTATATTCATTCAGAGCTTACTGTACAGTGGAATTTGGAGTGGTTTGAATGGCTCTGTCCCGATGGCTGTTTGTGGTGGTGAGCTGGGTGGTGACAGTAGCTCTGCTTCTTGTAATTGTATACAGTAGTTAGAGGATATTCCCTACTACGCAAGCCTTGTAAAGTTATTGTAAATATTCTTACAGTGTTAATTCAAAGCAATTAGCGCAGAGCAATGAGTTTAATTTTATCATCATAGTTCCATATTCTTTTAGCGTTTTGTCGTACTGATTTCACGTTTCAGGTAGCTGTAATGTAAACCCTCGACTTTGTTGTTTGTCCTCTTTCAGCAGATTTTGGCATTGCCACGCGTTACTGCACAGTCGTCGTTTGCATTTAGGTAATAGAGTAGGTAAAATGTTTGTTTCAGTTGGCAAGAATTTGCAGATGAGATTATCTACCATAGTTTTAGCATCGTCGATGCTTTAGACTATTTTCACAAATTATTTGTTATGGGACCATTTTTGTTCTGCTTGTTATGTGTGAATTATATGCTGTGAATATTAATGAAATAATATTATTGTAAAATACAAATTGTTTACAGTGAAAATAATACATAGAGTTATGTAACAAATTAGTTTTAACAATTTTGTTGTTTTTAATAAATACTTTTATTTCCATATTTCTAATTCATGTATATCCTATTCTAACTAGTCTTTTGGTACACGCATTGCGCGTATACCCTATCTAACTAGCACTATATATATTAAATATTGTATTTGAAACTAATGAATTTTAGCTTTAAAAATCTTATTTCAGCAAGAAGTATCCCACAAACAAATAATCCGAGTTACTTTTTAAGCCTAAAACTTGGTGTATTCTAATATCTTCCATGTTGGCATAAGTCTAAATTTCACTGAACTAATTTCTTTTAGTATTTGAAATTTATGTATTTTTTCTTAATTCTTGTTTGCTTCGAGGGTAGAAAGAGAAACTTCATAAAAAGCTAACGATATAATTTATTCAATTCAAATAGAGACAAAGAGAAATAAAATGTATGGACTTATATCTAATTTGAGCCGCATAACTTGGATCAACCTTTTCGGAAGCTAAATTAGCATTTTCATAATCGTGACCATCATCAATACGGAAATTTTAATATTAACACATATTTTATGGACTACTAATTTTTTTTTTTACTTGTAAGATCAAATCTGAAATGAAAATTTGTTTTAAATTCTCGTCATTTATTCTACGTACAAACATTAATTAATAGTACTTGGATTACTATCTCTTGTTAATGAAAATAGGGTAAAACAAACGTGGTGAACATTTTGTGTTTTAGTTGTTGATTCAGGGTATTGATCGTTTTTCCTCATATGTTTAACGATTTAAATAAGATAAAGCTTTAATGATTTTTAAAGTCCAAAATATTAGGACTTCATACCTAGTCCAAATATTAAGCAAACTTTTAATTATTTTCAAATTCCTAAGTACTAGGAAAGTGTTTAAATTACGTTTTTGTTCAATG
The DNA here is from genome assembly GCF_000715075.1 of Nicotiana tabacum. Lineage (NCBI taxonomy): Eukaryota > Viridiplantae > Streptophyta > Magnoliopsida > Solanales > Solanaceae > Nicotiana > Nicotiana tabacum. The sequence goes on along the minus strand of NC_134091.1, from coordinate 61,396,111 downwards.
AAAAATATATTTTTAAAGAATAAAAAAGGTGAAAAAATATTTCGTTAAAGACATTCGTGTTTTTAGTATAGTATATATTATGTCGTATAAAACAATACATAAATTCTTATAAAATAATACAAAAACTTTTGAATAACATATTTGAGCATTATTTAAATTGCAAAAAAAATCCAAATATACCCTCTACTATTATATATTGTTCAAATATACCTATGTTATACTTTTGGCCCACATTTACCTTAACGTACATCAAAGTTTTAAATATACCCCTCTTTTAACCGATAAAACACGTGGCAACCTCTAATAAAATTTCCCAACCCTGTAACTAAAAGACCCGAACCGAATAAAACTAAAACCTGGTCCGTTTCCCATTTTCCGTTTTAAGATAAAACTCCTCTTTACCTAAATGAACCAGTCCCCACCAAGAAAATTAGAAAGGGCACGAACGATGATCTCGAACTAGGGTTCTTTCTTTCTTCAAAAAAATCGCAATAGAACGCTCTACAGCTTCAAAGGTTCTTTCTTTCTTCAAAAATTACCTCTTTAATTAATCAACTTATGTTTCTTGTAGAATCAAAGAATATCCATATATATCCGGTGAAGATCTAAGGTTTTAGGTTTCTTGCTAAATGTACCTATATATGTTCTTATCATTGTTTTTAATTTTTGTGTTTGCCGATTTATTGATATATGTTAGTCCATGCGCCTTTTTTGAGGTGATCCCTATATTTTTCTAACTTTCAATTAAGGTTTTGGTCATTTCTGAATTTTTATTATTTCAGCGTTGGGTTTTGATCTATTTGGTTGTCTCGATATTGGTGTGTTACATTTGATATGTGGATATGTGTATTTATGATATATGTTTCCTGTAAGTAGGAGGTGTTTCTGGTTTAGGGTATCTTGTTTTTGTTTATGGGTATTAAATAATTTCAGTGGTATTTTTTTGTTATAAAGTTAGTGAAATTATTTTTTTCAGCATTGTCTTTTAGTTGTGGTATGATTGTTCATATGGGGGGGAGGGTAAGTATTATAAAGTTGAAGGGGATGCAGGAATTAAACACCTTTTGTGCCTTGTCTGTGAGGAATTTAGAGTCCTAAATCTGTATGTTATAGATGAGTGTGAGCCTTCTGTTTCTGTCCTCAACATTTTCCATCATACTGAGACATATGCAACTATAGCATTAGCTGGTACTGATGATAGAAGAAGAAGGTACTATCTCAAGGCAAAAAGAAATTTCTTAGAATGCACATTTATTTTCAAGCATTAAAAATGGGGTACAAGGAGGGTCTGAGACCATACAATGGATTGGATGGTATATTCTTGAAAGGTAAAGCTAAGGGCCAATTATTAGTTGTTGTTAGGAAAAACAATATGAACTACTTTTATCCTTTAGCTTGGGCTATAGTTAATTTAAAAAAAATATATATATATATATGGACTTGGTTTCTGGAGCTACTTCATTATTCACTGAACTTGAAGATGGGTGATGGAGACACTTTAATGTCAAACACACAGAAGGTATTTTCTTTTTCTATCTAGTACAATTTCTATCCATTTTTTGTTTCTCAATTTTAGCTTGTATTATTGATTTCTTGCTTGTAGGGATTAATTGAGGCAGTCAAAATAGTCCTTCCAGAAGTAATGCATAGGTTTTGCCTAAACATGTAGAGGCAAACTATAACAAAAACTATAGATAATTGGAAATAAAGAAGTTATTTTGGTGGAGTGCTTGGTGCACTTATGAAAAAGACTTCAAAAATCAGTTGAAAAGTATGGGACAGTTGAAGGAGGAAGCTGTCGTGGACTTATTGAAGATCCACCTCAGTCTTACTGTATGGCATACTTTGAAACTATGTGCAAGAATTAGTCAGTTGACAATAATTTGATTGAGTCTTTCAATTCTTAGATTTTGGAAGCTAGATACAAGCCTATGATTAATATGCTAGAGGAGAATCAATTGAGTAAGAATGAATATGAACTTGGAAGTGTGTGTACAGTCCCCAAAGCATGGAGCTTTATAATGACTATATGAAAATAGCTTATCAAGCTTGTCGAGTTGATTTCAATGGTGATGATGGTTTTGGGATGGTGGAAGAGGTTAGCAAACACATTGTCAACTTGCAGATGAAAAGATGCACATGCAAGGCATGTGATTTTTCTGGAATCCTATGTCCTCATGCAATAAAGATATTGTTGTATTTGAAGGAAAATACTTTGAAGGAGATGCACTGTTGGTATAGTAAAGAAGCCTTTCTACTGACATATAAGCATAAATTACAGCCAGTACATGGTGAGAAGTTCTTGAAAATAAACCTATCTCAACGCATGGAACCTCCGTAATTGATGAAGTTGGCTGGCAGGCCTAAAATCAAGAGAGTTGGACAAAAGGATGAGGCAAGGTGAGTGGAGTCAATCTCGGAAAGGAAGGACTATGACTTGTGGCAATTGTAAGAGAGCCAACCCACAATGCAAGGGGATATAAAAAGGTAAAGATTACTTAATCAATTTAATTATCCACTTGTTAAATAACTATTCAACTCTAACTGCATTGTATTTTTGTGTAATAGCCAATAAAAGGAAAGAAACTGACAAAGGGTAAGCATCCATCAAATGAGGGGTAGACATCCAAGGCTAGGAAGCTAGCTAAGAGATAGAGAACTTTGCTTGGTCAAGACACTGAGGATGATGAAGTGATGCAGTCCCAATTAGAAACTAAAGATGTTAGCGTATCAGCATTCCAATGCACTGTCAGCAGTTAATCCTTTGTGTTTATGCCTACTCCAAATGTGTATTCTTTTTCAGATTTTGAGTTTTCAACTTTTGAGGATGATCCTGAACCTGTAATAAGACCCAATATTATATTAGAATCACAAACTAGACTTCTAGAAAGACAGCAGGTAAAGATGCCCTTAGGGACAGAGAAAATCAAATTCACAGGGAACCACACGTGTAAGTGAACCAGTTGATCTTTCATACTCACCTAGAAACTTGACAAGGAATTGACTGGAAATCAGTTGGAGATACAAGCGAGACAGAGAATTGGGAAGTTGTAGCCAAGAAGGGGAATTTGATATTCTGCTTAGCATGGAAGGAAATGGAAGGACAATCCTATTTTGTTCTGTTGGGCAGTGAAAATTTGAATGTAATTACCGCTATATGACAGTTTACATTCTCTTTGATTTTTGGTTGTGTTGGTGACATATGGAGTTGGATGTCATAATATGACTTAGGTTGTATAAGTTTTTGGGGTTGTAACAAGGCATCCACTTCTCCAGTTAGATGTACTTGTCAAGCTTATGACTATCTTAAATTATGGGATTTTTACTATTTTATATTTTGTTTGTTTTAGTAATTACCAGGTTTAGTTGTGACAAAATGATAATTAATTTATATATTATACATATAGTTGATTTTTGCAGATGAAGTTGTGTTAATTTTTCAGCTGTATTTTTTGCAACTAAAGTTGTGCAGTTTCATACATATCTGCAAGTTTTGGAGGTAGATAGTGTTCTGATATGCTAGGCTAAATTTGTTCATAAGCTTATGGCCAACAAGCTAGGCCAGAAAATTTGGTTATAAACCATGTACATATTTTACTTAACATTTGATATATATGGCTAGTCTTGAGAAAGTCAAACCAAAATTGAAAAGCAACAAAGTTATGTGAAAAAACTACTAGTATTAATTTAGAAAAATAATTTAGATATATACTAACCCAAATACAGCCAAAGAGCAAACTTACAACGCATCAACTCAAACAAATATCACGAGCTTAACATATATAAAAGGTAAACTAACAAAATTAACCCTTTCCTATGTCAAACTGTTCTATGATTCTCGTTACTATCAGCACTAAAGAAATCTCAAAGTCTGGCAATAAGATGCAATAGTGAATTATACAGTTGAACATTCATTAAATATTATTATTATAGATATAACATTCACATCAACAAAAACATAATGAACATATTTCGTTCATATCCAACAACTGATCACATCCGAAAGAAAATCACTACTCACACTAAATAAACATCCTAATATTCAACTATTATAGATTGTTTCACTTCATCATAACCGCGACAACAAATCCAACAATTAGAGCCCGTTTGGATTAGCTGATTTGAAGTAGCTGATAGGCATTAGGTGCTGAAAAGCACTTTTAAGTGCTGAAACTGATTTAATAAATAAGCAGTTACGCGTTTGGATACAAGTGCTGAAATTGATAATAAGCTGCTACAGTATTTGATAAAAAAGTGCTGATAAGCTTTTTTCTGTTAAAATGACTTAAATAACCTTATAAGTGTTTACACCTATAAGGGCGTAATATCTTCAAAATTTTAGATTCCAAATCGATCCAAATACAAAATATTTTATTTGTCATTTTATTTTAAATACAACTGTGCTTAGATAAGATAAATTTTATGATAAATATAATTTATTTTATGATAAGCATATAATCATAAGTTATAATAATTAATAAATTGATAAAAGTTTCTCAGTAAAAAATAAACCTAAATAGGACAAAATATTTGAAGAGAAACAAACGCTGTCTTTATCAGCACAACACTTAGAAAGCAACATAACAAAATATTTGACATGTCCTCATTTATTATATATAGTTCAAAGATTAATACACAATCACATAGATATAAATATGCAAAGGAATAGAGAATTTGCTTATCTTAAATAGTCAATGAGCATTGCAGACTTGAAGAGGCGGAGGGAGGGGGTTAGGTTGAAATAGTATTTGAGGCGGTGAGTATTGATGCAAGAGTTTTGTTCTAAAAAAGAATATTTAAGAATAAAATAGTAAAAATTTTGGTCAAACTTAAAGTGCTTATAAGCTAAAAATTTATAAGCGGGGGTGACCAGCTTATGGCTTTTGGCTTATTTTTGACTTATAAGCACTTTTAAATTTACCAAACGCGTAGATAAGCCGAAAAGTGCGCTACTTTGACTAGCTTATAAGCTTAGCCAAACACCCTCTTAAGTTTACATAACATTAGAACTAACCTCGGGTTTAGGACACTTATAGAATCTCCTTCTAGGATTAAAAGGAGTTTTGAAGTGAAATGGTTTGCAATTTCCCAGCAATGACACTTTCTCTTTGACGAGCAACTATTCTCCGACATTGTATGCTCTTTTCGAAGATTATAGATGATAGAAAAACCTAGATTAGTCGCAAAGAAAAGAAGTAATTTTTTTTAAGAAAGAAAGAACCTTTGTAGCTGTAGAGCTTTCAATCGCGAATTTTTTTGAAGAAAGAAATAACTCGTTTGTTCTCTTTCTAATTTTCTAGGTGGGGGCTGATTCTTTTAGGTAAATGTGGACCAAAAATATATAGGGATATATTTGAACAACATATAATAGTAAAGGTATGTATCTGGAACTTTTTCTTAACTTATTCAATACTACCAAGTACCAATCATTAGTTGTGTAGGGATTATTTTTTCTTCTCCCCTATACTATGGGATTTGGTACAATATTATCCTTCGTCCACCTATCGGGCTTTTCGACTCAAGTTTGCTCTTATTTCTAACTGTTTCCTTATAGCCGATGGCATCTTTAACCCGATAGATAGACGGAGGGTAATATTGTACCAAATTCTGCAGTTTAGGGTTATTTTAGGCCCTTCTCTGTATTTTTTAAAAGGAAAAAAGGGCCAAATTTTCCCTCTAACTTCGGGTATTGTCTACATTTAACCTATATTATACTATTCGGTCAAGTTTATCCCTACCGTTATACTATCTGGCCAAATTTACCTCTACCATCAGCTGCCTTTTAAAAATTACCCCTCAGTACATTAGGTATTCCAAGGTAAATTTGGTCGGATAGTATAACGGTAGGGGTAAATTTGACCGAATAGTATAACAGAGATTATATGTAAACAATATTCGAAAGTAGATACGTAAATTTGGACCTTTTTTTTTTTTTTAAATTAAATAAATTTTAACTAAATATGCATTTCCCTTGATATTTGCAATGCTCCATTAAACTTCTTATAGAGGAAAAGATGATGTTGAATGGTAAATATACGTAAATTTTTCTCTTATTTTTGTAATACCAGCTTTTCTCCAACTAAGGTAGTACACATTGGAATACAACGATAACGTGGTCAAATATAAAACGGAGAAGGGCATAAAATACCTCTGAACTATAAAATTTGGTACAATATTTCCCTCTATTTACGTATCGGGCTAAAAATTCCCCCGACCATAATGGGACCGTCAGAAATTAGGGCAAACTTTAGCCGAAAAGTTAATCTCGGGGGTATTATTAGTGCGATAAGTGGACGGAGGACAATATTATATCAAATCCCATAGTTCAGGGTCAGTTTAGGCCCTTCTCCAATTTTTCTTATGTGTGTAACTAAATTCTGTATTAGTTTCGCAAGAATTATTTAATTTAACTCCTCTAATAAACATTGTATGATTTTATGTAGAGCTTAATGCTTAAATTATTATTTTCTTCATCTTTTTTTTAATTAACTTCTTAACATTGAATAGTCGTCTTTTAAATTGACAACTACTGGCAAGTACAATTTTTTTTTAGAAAAGATACACAACTCGAAGAGTGACATTGTAGACCAACTGACGAAGACAGCACACAATCACACCCCACAAATCTGAAGAAACTTCTTCTCTTTGCACTGAAAACTCTCATCAATTTTGAAGGATTTTCACTTTTTCATCAGTTTTTTGGGTAAAGAAGAGGTGATCCAAATGGATTTTCCAGAGCTATGGGCAATATTTGGACCTGGGGTGTCCGGCGCTGTCTTCGGCGCCGGTTGGTGGTTCTGGGTTGATGCCGTCGTTTGTAGCTCCGTCAAAGTCTCTTTCCTTCATTATCTCCCAGGTATTTCACCCCTATCTCTCATAACATATTTGCCCTATAATTCTTGATTTTCTTGATTCTTGTTATATGGGGTTTTCCTAAGATTCTTGATTTTTCTGGGTTCTTAAGATGTGGGTTTTGGCGTAAGATTGTTGAATTTTTCTGGGTTCTTGATATCTAAGTTTTTTGCATGTGATTCTTGATTTTCTTGGTTCTGGATATAGGGGTTTTGCTTAAGGTTCTTCTTGTGCTCTTCAATTTCTTTGTTATTTGGGATATTTGTAGGTATATTCGCGTCTTTGGCTGCTTTGATGTTTAATTGCGTAAGGAAAGAGGACATTGACTACTCTCCTTATGATGAAGGCGAGTGGAGGTATGAATAATACACTCTATGTTCTCTTTATGTGAATATATTCAGTTTTATCTGTTGGGGATTGGCCTAAATTTTGTTCAAAGATCAACCTTTTTTTGTGAATTGACCTTTCATTAGCTTGAAGATGGAACTATCTAGCTTCCTTGACAATGATATGTATGCCTTGTTCTGATTCGTTTTGCCTGAGATAGAAACAAAAAGTAATTCACTATTCAAGATTGCCAAATGTGAATCCCCAATAGTTTAATTACACAACAACGGTCTAATGAACTCAATCAAGTGCAATATGAAATCGTAGTCCATGAGTATAAAATGGGGCTCGCCAAAAGCTGAGCCCCAAATTTAAGAAAATGTTTTGTCCAAATTGAGCTCGACTGGTGGTGTGTTGAACATGTTAGAGGAGTTGGAAAGTGCATTAGGCAGCGTTATTGGAGAGTCCTTTTTGATAACCCTGATGTTCGGGCCAACTTGTGTGCACCTCGCCTGATTTCACGGGGTATGTTATACCTCCCACCAGCACCTATCCACTAAGGTTTGAACAGATGTGATGAAATCACCTAGTGTTCTTTTAATGTTGCTGGGATTTGAATGTGAGACTTCTCAATCCACTTCATTGACCAACTAGACCACACCTTTGAGTGCCGTTATTGGAGAGTTTCTTCACTGGCGCTAGAGCGCCCAAGTTAGAAAGCTAAGTAAGCTTGATTTTTGATATGTAAAGTAGCAAAAGAGTCAAATTGAGCCTTAAAACTCAAGTTTTTAGCACTATTGCATCAGGGGGCTCTAGCAAAATCTCAAGCTGGTGTACAACATTAAATAACAAAAACAACAAACCTAGTGAATTCCCACAAGTGGGGTCTGGGGAGTGTCGGATGTATGCAGCCTTGCCCCTACCCTGGAAGGCAGAGAGACTGTTTCTGAAAGACCCTCGGCTTAAGAAAAGATAAAAAGAAACAATGGGAACAAGTATAAACAACAATTTGATAAAGAGGATTGAAACCAAGTTAGCAAATAAATGGTATTAATAGCAATCTAATAATAAATGGATAACAAACTAACACTAATGCTAACGAACTGAGCAAGACAAAGGGAGAAGCTCGACTACCTACTAACCTTCTACCCTAATCCTAGACCTCCACACCCTCCTATCAAGAGTATGTCTTCAGTAAGCTCCAACTGTGCCGCATCACGCTTAATCACCTCTCCCCAAGACTTCTTTGGCCTACCTCTACCTCTCCTCATACCTATTAGATAGTTATGTAAATAATCCTAGTCCCACATGGAGTAGAAATAGAATATGTATTGTGTATAGTTATAAATAGGGCTATTGTAAAATACTTAACCGAATATATCAATAATATATTTTTCTTCCGTGCATTCTCACATGGTATCAGAGCATCGATGGGAAAAGATCGTTGTGCGTCATTCCAGCGACATCCGGGAAGAAAGAACTCAGTCACCGTGCAATTTTTTGGTGACCTAAGTGGTTGTCCGCGTCAACCTTCATATCTGACAGTGTTGTGCGAAAACCAACACCACCACAAGTTCCACCATAGTCTGGAGACCAAACCCCAGTCGGCCTCTCCGACATAAGCCCCTTCACACGCCGGCGAAAGCCAGGGTTCCAGCGTGTGCGTGAGTTCACGCGCCGTCGAGTGCAGCCTTTTCCAGCCATTTTTTGACAAAGCTCCTTCAGGAAAGTTTGATCGTCCACTAATTTCGAGCCTACCCATGCCTTTTACTCTAAACAAAGATTTTTCTAGCGAGATCTGTCCACGCATCGATGCGTGGACCACCTTTCGGCCAGTTTCCGACGAAGCTTCTTTTGGACAGATTACTCATGAGGTTATTTCGAGTCTGTCCATTCAAGTTTCATCAAATCCCGGCATGCTTTTTATTTTCCATCGAGTGAACAATATTTTTCCAAAAAAAAGGTGTTCTGATTTGGCATTCCAAGGTTAACCATACAACTTGTAGTCAAGAATTTGAGAAATTAGTTATAGCAAAATGGGATCCAATACTATGAATAGTTGGATGGTTTCTCTACCGGATTATATTGAGTTCCTTCAGTACAAAGCATGTAAACATAGATCTTTAGCGATAGCTTCCGTTGTTCAAACAGGTAACAACGTGACTTGTGTCTCCCAATCTTCATCCTTCGAGTCTTGGGTCATTGATTCAGGTGCATATGATCATATTTCTGGTAACAAATATTTTTTCTCTACTATTTCATGTTCTCAATCTCTTCCAACAGTCACAATGGCCAACGGGTCTCAAACCATGGCAGCTGGAATAGGTCAAGCAAGTCCACTTCCTTCCTTGCCTCTAGATTCAGTTCTTTATGTTCCCGGTAGTCCTTTTAATCTCATAGCCGTTAGCCGCTTAGCCAAATCACTTAAATGCTCTATTTTATTTTTTGATGACCTTGTTTTTATGCCGGACCGCAGTACATGGCGGATCATTGGTACCGGGCGTAAATCAAGTGGACTTTATTACCTTATCCTTGCAAAATCACATGGAATCACATCTTTTCTTCCTTCAACAACTTGTCATGTTACTGACTCACGACATTTATTACTTAAACGGTTGGGACATCCCAGTTTGTCAAAACTTCAGAAAATGGTACCTGGTTTATCTCACTTGTCCACTCTAGAGTGTGAGTCATGTCAGCTCGGTAAGCATACCCGCTCCCATTTCTCTCGGCGTCTTGATAATCGAGCAGAGTCATCTTTTACTTTAGTCCATTCAGATGTTTGGGGTCCTAGTCGGGTTAGTTCTACCTTGGGATTCCGCTACTTTGTCAGTTTCATTGATGATTATTCCAGGTTCTTGGATTTTTGTGATGAAAAATCGATCTGAGTTGTTTTCTATTTTTCAGACCTTCCACGCTGAAATTCAAAATCAATTTGGGGTTTCTATCTGCACATTTCATAGTGATAATGCCCTAGAGTATTTGTCTTCCCCATTTCAGCAGATTATGAACTCTCACGGGATTATTCGTCAAACATCTTGTTCGTACACATCTAAACAAAATGGGGTAGCCGAAAGAAAGAATAGACATCTTATTAAAACTGCCTGTACCCTACTCATACAACCTCATGTTCCGTTATATTTTTTTTTGGGGTTGGGGGGTGCAGTTCTTACATCTTGCTATCTTATTAATCGTATGCCATCTTCAGTATGCCATCTTCAGCTATCCAGAATCAAGTTCCATTCATTATCATGTTTCTCCACTTACCTTTGTTCTCTTTTCTACCCCGTGTCTTTGGGAGCACGTGTTTTGTTCATAACCTTACTCCAGGAAAAGATAAGTTAGCTCCTCGTGCTCTTAAGTACGTATTTCTGGGTTACTCGAGAACACAAAAGGGATATCGATGCTATTTTCCTAACCTCCAACGATACCTTATGTCTGCTGATGTTACCTTGTTTGAAATCCAATCATATTTCATAGGTCCAGGTAATTACTTAGATATTTCTGAGGTGCTACCAGTTCCATCTTTTGGAGATTCAGTCACTATCGCACATCCATCTTCCTCTACAACTCCAGCTCCACCACCTATAGCTCTAGTTCCGCCACCTATAACTCCAGTTCCACCACCTAGTCCAGTTCAACCTTCTACCGCTCCACCACTCCTGACTTATCTTCGTCGTCCACGCCCAGCATCAAGCCCTATTGATTCACGTGCTGCACCTAACCCTGCTAATACCGCGGACTTGTCTCCTCTTAGTCAACCGATTGCACTACGGAAAAGTATACGGTCCACACTTAATCCTAATCCGCATTATGTTGGTTTAAGTTACCATCGTCTGTCATCGCCCCATTGTGCATTTGTATCATCTTTGTCCTCTGTTTCCATCCCTAAGTCTACAGGTGATGAAGCACTGTCTCATCTAGGATGGTGACAGGCTATGATTGACGAGATGTCTGCTTTACATACGAGTGGTACTTGGGAGTTTGTTCCTCTTCCTTCGGGTAAATCGACTGTTGGTTGTCGTTGGGTGTATACAGCCAAAGTTGGTCCAGATGGCCAGGTTGATCGACTTAAGGCTCTTCTTGTTACCAAAGGGTATACTTAGATATTTGGGCTCGATTATAGTGATACTTTCTCTTTCGTGGCTAAAATAACATCAGTCCCCCTTTTTCTATCCATGGCTGTCGTTCGCCATTGGCCTCTCTATCAGTTGGACATTAAGAATGCTTTTCTTCACGATAACCTTGATGATGAGGTTTATATGGAGCAACCACCTGGTTTTGTTGCTCAAGGGGAGTCTAGTGGCCTTGTAGGTCGGTTGTGTCGGTCCTTCTATGGTCTAAAGCAGTCTTCTCGAACCTGGTTTGGTAAGTTCAATACAGTTATTCAGGAGTTTGGCATAACTCGTAGTGAAGTTGATCACTCTGTGTTTTATCGGCATTCTGCTTCAAATCTCTGTATTTATCTGGTGGTTTATGTTGATGATATTGTTATCACCGACAATGATCAGGATGGTATTACTAAGTTGAAGCAACATCTCTTTCAGCACTTTCAGGCTGAGGATTTGGGCAGATTAAAGTATTTTCTGGGTTTTGAGGTCGCTTAATCTAGCTCAGGTATTGTGATCTCACAATGGAAGTATGCCTTAAACATTCTTGAGGAGACGGGAATGACAGGCTGTAGACCTGTTGATCCGAATTCTAAACTTCTTCCAAGGCAGGGGGAGTCGCTTAGCGATCCTGCAAGATATAGACGGCTGGTTGATAAATTAAATTAACTCACAGCGACTAGACCTAACATTTCCTTTCTGTGAGTGTGGTGAGTCAGTTTATGGATTCTCCCTGTGATAGTCATTGGGATGCAGTTGTCTGCATTCTTCGATATATAAAATCAGCTCTAGGCAAAGGGTTATTGTTTGAAAATTGAGGCCATGAGCAAATTGTTGGATACTCAGATGCTAACTAGGCAGGATCACCTTCTGATAGACGTTCTACGTCTGGATATTGTGTTTTAGTAGGAGGTAATTTGGTGTTTTGGAAGAGCAAGAAACAGAAAGTAGTTGCTCGGTCTAGTGCAGAAGCAGAATAGCGAACAATGGTTGGGGCAATATGTGAGCTAGTTTGGATCAAACATTTACTCAAGGAGTTGAAATTTGGTGAGATCAGCAAGATGGAACTTGTGTGTGATAATCAAGCCGCCCTTCATATTGCATCAAATGCGGTGTTCCATGAGAGAACTAAACACATTGAGATTGACTATCACTTCATCAGAGAAAAGATACTCTTAGGAGATATTGCCACAAAGTTTGTGATGTCAAATGATCAGCTTGCAGATATTTTCACCAAGTCCCTCACTGGTCCTCGTATTAGTTACATATGTAACAAGCTCGGTACATATGATTTGTCTGCATCGGCTTGAGGGGGAGTATTAGATAGTTATGTAAATAACCCTAGTCCCACATGGAATAGAAGTAGAATATGTATTGTGTATAGTTATAAATAGGGTTATTGTAAAACACTTAACAAAATATATCAATAATACTCCCTCTGTTTCAATTTATGTGAACCCATTTGACTGGACAGAGTTTAAGGTAAGAGAGAAGACTTTTGAACTTGTGGTGTAAAATGAAGCACATATATTTTGTGTGGCTATAAATCATTGTGTAAAGGTAAAGTGTTTCCAAATAAAGAAATGTGTCATTCTTTTTAGCACAGACTAAAAAGGAAATAGGTTCACATAAATTGAAACGGAGGGAGTATATTTTTCTCCCATGCATTCTCACAATACCTACCAAGGTTAACCTCTCACACCTCCTCACTAGGGCTTCTATGCTTCTCCTCTTAACATACGCGAACCATTTCAACCTCGCCTCCCGCATCTTATCCTCCAAGGGGGCCACTCCCACCTTATCCCGAATAACTTCATTCCTAATTTTATCCAACCTAGTATGCCCACATATCCATCTCAACATCCTCATTTAGCTGCTATCATTTTTTGTACATGCGAGTTCTTGACCGGCCATCACTCTTCCACATACAACATGGTCGGTCTAACCACTACTTTGTAGAACTTACCCTTAAGTCTCAGTGGCACATTCTTATCACACAAGACACCGGAAGCTAGCCGCCACTTCATCCACCCTGCTCTGATACAGTGCGTGACATCCTTGTCAATCTCCTTATAATGTCGCTGAACTTGCATTCCAAGTACTCCGTCTTGGTCCTGCTCAATTTGAAACTGGTAGACTCAAGAGTCTGTCTCTAAACCTCCAGCCTCCCGTTAACACCAAACCGCGTTTCATCAATCAAAACTATATCATCTGCAAATAACATACACCATGGCACCTCCCTCTGAATATCTCACGTCAATGCGTCCACCGCCACAGAAAATAAGAACAGGCTAAGGGTTGATCCCTCATGCAACTCCATCACAACCGGGGAGTGTTCTGAGTATCCTCCCGCTGTCCTCACTCGTATCTTAGTTCCATCATACAACACTATGCATAGTGCAAAACTATTAGAGTCTGGGTTGAGTTTTGAAGAGTAATTTGCGAAGGCCGTCACTTTTGTACAAAAGCACCAACTTTCAGCCCTATGAAGGGCCAAGGGTCAAGGATCTAAGGTCAGAATAATCTTTCATAACTCAAATCTCCCAAAATAGTACCAAGACCGTGCTGAACTTTGTTAACAACAGCTGTGTTTGTCAAATTTTTTTTGATCAAGTAAAGATTTAATTCATATGATTCCAGCACCAAGACAGTGCTGAACAGTACACCTGTCAAAATGTTACAATGAAGCGAGTCTATAAAATCTACCAATATTCCTTCATCGTACATCTCGACAAAGTTACACCATGTAGCCAGGTTGCTTAAACATTTGAACTTCAACATTTAAAACTACACCATGAAGTTCTGTTGTGTTTGTCTAATGATACTGCATACATCCATCAGTTTCAAAAAAAATTGAAATAATAACAATATAATATTAATAATAATAATAATAACAACAACAAAAAAATGTTATACTGCATAGACCCATCAATTTCTCAACTTATGTTTCCAAGGCGAACAATCTTGATCCGACGAGGTGGGTCATGATGTATCTCCAATGATAAGGGTCTGCTTGGACGACCTTGGATCCTCATAAATTGCCCTACTAGTCTCTATCTGTATATCATCCTCAAATATCTGCTCCTTGTTTCTCAAACAACAACGATTACGCCTCAGTCTCAAACAAGTTAGGGTCGGCTTATCCTCTTGGTCATGAAGTGTCTCGCTAATGTGCCATATTCTCCTCTGAAATGTTAGCCTTACGTACGAGGTTTTGCGTCGGATTACATATCAGGCATAAACAACTTCATATTCAGGCTCATTTTGAAATTTATCGAAGTCTTCAATGTTGAGGTCTTGAAGGTGAAAGTACTCATGTTCTTGCTTAGACTAATATCAACCTCCACCTACTTCATTTTCAATTAATCACCCTCCTCGACATACCGAATGTTGGCATAGAACTCTTTTATCTGTGATATTCATATCCCAGTCTTTTCAACAAATGCGTCCCTTTTCCTTGTGCAGCTACTGATACTCGGGGCTTCTAAGGTTCCAACCTTGCATTGGCCTCCTTGATAAAATTCCTCTTGTTTTTGTTGCTGTAATGCATTTCCTGGATGTGTTGCTTGAAATTGAGGAGGAAATGGTCCTTTTTTCCTAGCTTTCAGATTGGTTTTAGCAATTTGTTCCTTGATAGCCCTTGAGGTGATCAATTCCTGTAGCCAAATGCCAAAGAAAGGTTTTTTTTTGGGTTGGGGTTGGGGGGTCATAAGTGGTTGTGGTCTTGAAATCTAACTAAACTGGCTCGACCTACTTAAAATTTGGAGCACTACCCTGTACCAGTTCAACCCTAGTGAGCTCCAACTTAAGTGGGTGGGACTCAATTTCCATGTATTTTGGGAGATAATAAGCAAAATTCAAAAAACGTGAACTTGGAAGCCTTCTGATTTCTATTTGGGGGGGGGGGGGGTTGAATAAGTGTTTGTGCCTGTGGTCTTGAAGTCTAATTGAATTGGCTCGACCTACTTAAGTTGGAATGCTGTCCTGTACTAGCTCAACCCTGGAGAGCTCCAACTTAAGTGCCTCAATTTCCATGTATAATCGGGAGATAATAAGCAAAATTCGAAAAAAGTTAGTTTGAAAGCCTCTTACATAGTGTTGTCAAAGGCTCATTTAAGGTGCATTTAAGCCTGAAGCTCAGAGAGGGCGCTTCGTGTTAAGCTGCTCTTCAATGTAGGCAAGGCACTAAGGCATGAGCCTCTTTTCCAATGATTTCTATCTTGAATTGAGTGGTATTAAACAACAAATTTAATCAATAAAGAAGTGTATTAATTGTTAAGAAAAATATTATGAATAATTTTGTTACTTTTTCTTGAATTAAATATTATTCTTAATGTTGATAAAACTGAATAATGTTCTTTTCCCCCTTACGGCTTGTTTGGATGGTTGTTGCCTATTGTATTGTATCGTATTGTTATTTTAAATACAATGTTTGTTTTGATTGTTACTTAAATTTTATTGTATCGTATCGTTAAATCCGTCGTTACGTAACGATGAAATGTGTCACTTTATGTAACGATTGATTTGGTGTGGTCGTGTTGTTACCTTATCTTTTTCTCTCAATATCACTCTTATTATTAAATAATCCTTCTTTTACCCTACCGTTTTATATAATAATTCTACATCGTACCTTACTTTTTCTTTATAATATTGCAAGTTTATTCTTCATATTGTTGGTGCATGACATCATAAAACAATGGCAAACAATACAATCTATCCAAACATTGTATACATCAAAACGTTACAGTACAATACAATACTATATGATACATTATGAAATGATACATAACAACCCTCCAAACAAGTAGTTAATTGCACTTTGCGCTTGAAGTCTCAATAGACCTGGAGCGCTTTTTAGAGCTTTTCGCCTTTGACGACACTGCTCTTATTTCTATTTGGTGTTGGTTTACAATATTTTTGATGAAGGTGTTGGTTTACAATTCTACACAACCAAAACTGAAATGAAAAATTGAACCGAATTTTTCAAGAAACTAAATTATATGGACTGAGGCTCAGCCCCTTACCAGTGGTACATAACTGTCTAACTATCATATTCTTAATGAAGGATATTTTTAATGTCTGAACATTGTTTGGATTCAGTACATTGCAATTTTGTTAATGCAGCTGTGAAAGTGATGGGACAAATAAGTATTATGCCTTCACTCCAAGAAAAAACAGTTTTGCCCTCTAGTTGAATTCTTCTTTATTACCTGGTCAGACCTTTTCTTGGCGGACTTTAAGATGCATTGCCCGGTAATATGAGCCAATATTTTAAAAGAAATTGAAGGTTTACCTGGGAATTGGTTCAGTGTTGTCAAAGGTTCATTTAAGGCGCGCTTAAGCCCTGAAGCTCAGAAAAGCTCAGGGAGCACGCTTCGCCTCGCTTAAGCTGCGCTTCAGTGTAAGCAAAGCATTAAGGCGTGTGCCTTATTGCCCATAAGTTCTATCTTGACTAGAGCAGTACTAACAACAATAATAATTGAAAAATAATTGTAGCAGTTGTTAAGTCAAACATTATGAGTGAATTTGTTACTCTTTCTTCTTGAATTACATATATATTTATTTTTTCCATCATTGTGCCTTATTTTACTAAAGCCCACATTTTAATTGCACTTTGCGCTTAAAGCCCCAATAGACCTAGAGCGCTTTTTAGAGCTTTTCGCTTTTGACAACACTGAATTGGTTTTATGTTCCATTTATGAGAAAGAATGATCTAATTCCGCAGTTTTGACATCATATGTCATTTGTTAATGTCCTTTTGTTCATGGAGTAGATGAAGCTTGAACTTGGCATGTATACCTAGAGAAGTTACTTCTATAATATTTTGGGCATGAATCATGATTTTGGTAGAAACATTTTTCCTGATAGTTATTACTGTTAGGTAGAGTCATTTATCTTTGATCTATCACTTGCACATGTTATTTCTTTTATGTAGATTTGTGATTCTATTTGCTTCCCCACGTCACATTGGATTGCTTAACTGTTTCAATGCAGGTTGAAGCTGTGGCTTTTTATTGCATATGTCGTATCCTTTGTGTCTTTGGCAGCATCAGTTGGGCTATTGATACAAGACGCGCTCGGAAAATCTGGTCCTTCAGCTTGGACAGGAGTTGCAGGTGTTCTGCAATGTGTGTTTGTTTTAATCAGGTAACTTTGTTTAATATATACATTAGATTTTAGAACTTCAGATGGCATGGGGAAAATGGTGATTGCCTAGCACCTCAAAGGTTATTTTGTATGCACTATATTTTTAGTTGTTCATCCACTCCTCCACCTGTCCCCTCTGACTTGCGCACACTCCCTTCCCTCTTTGTTTACATTTCGTTCGGCCATAATGATACAGAAATAGAAACAAATGGTTTCGGACCTGTGTCTTGCCAAGAATATCAGAATAAAGTAGGCTGTCTAGTTTTTCTTCTCTTACCCAATAATAGCTTTCAACTTCATTTTCTTACCCCATATAAGACTAACAAACGATGTATCTCCGCCGTGTACATGAAAAGATTACATCACATCTGGTAAACCTGTTTGCTAGCGCATCAAGAAAAAACAGATCATGCTGCTATTCCTTGTAAGCTAGCTGTGGTTTGGATGCTAAACTTTAATTTCTTCACATATTGCAGCGGTCTGATCTATTGGACATCACATTCAGAATCTTGAAGATGTACGACGGGAGAGGAACATAAGTCACTTGATGGGCATCCCCTCGAGTAAGGATACAATTGATGCTTGTATAAATGTGTGTTGGTTGTGCAGTGAGGCTAAGCACCAAGTGTTAAATCTTCTTTCTACATATTGGTATAATGACTAATTTGAAAGCTTCAGGAAATATATGTCTTTGTGATTATTACTGAACTGATTATAGCTTTTACGTTAAGCCTACCATGCAACTGTTGTCCAATATCAATTACCCCTCCCCCGCCAACTTGAAATAGCAACAAAGAATTGTTCTTGTGATACTACTTAGGATGGCTCAAGCGATATTGGGCCGTTATTAACAAACAAAAACGGAAAAAACATAATTGTGCAATATTTTAAAAAAATATGACAATCGCAAAAATAGCACGGGCTAGCCATTTTTTGGATTGGTAATTCAAAAATAGCCAGTGTTTGCAAAATCATTGAAAAATAGTCACTATTTTGCTGCAACACGGGCCGGTCCAGCATAATATATTGGAGATTGGTACACATGTATGAACTTCCAGTATATTATGTTGGAACTCCAACACGCAAAAAGTTCCAGCATAATATACTGGAGATTGGAGCGCATGTGTATGAATTTCCAACGTATTATGCTGAACCGGTATATTATACTGGAACTCAAATATGTTATGCTGGAATATTTTTCGAATTTTGAACAGTGTTTTCATTCAAATTTATCTTTACATGAAAAATGGCTAAATTTCGATTATTTTTGAAACTGTAACTATTTTTCAATTACCACTTGTAAATCTAGCTATTTTTTAATTTCTCCGGACAAAATCATAGCAGTACATTACATACCTTTTAACATTTGGCAGCAACTAAATATTTACATACCATATTAAATACCAATTGGTGATAGGAATCCAGCTGTCCCAGATGTGAATATTGCCTTCCGATTTTTTCGCTCATAAATGTAGCTCCATTTCTTAAACGGATATATCTATCCGTTATATTACATTTGATAATTATATCTTATATTTTGTATGATAAGTAACTTTGTTTGAAATTTGTTTAATAATGGTATTTTGATATTTCACGTATTTCGTTTCAGTTATTTATAGGTCTTATATATTTATATATTTCTTAATACCAGTATAATAATTGTATTCATATTTTATACATATTTTTTTGTAAATTATTTGTAGCTATTATACATGGTATTTTCTTTGTTAGGCATTATACATGGTATAATTTATGTATAATAGTGATATATTATAATTATACACTATTTAAACACGTGGTATATTAATTTAGGGATACATATGATAATTATACAATATAAATCATGTATAATTAATAAAAATTGTATAACCATAAAATATCAGGTATTTTATTTGCAACTTCGAGAGACTTCTAATGCGAAAAAGGTCAAATAACCCTTTAAAATGAGTGCATAATTTGAAAAATGGAAAACAAATTTTAAACAATAAGTCTTAATACATATGTGTTGAATCTCCGTTTGGAAAAGGGATGAAAAATGGTGATGAAACCGAACGGATGGCAGAGGGGTTTGGGAAAAAGAAAGAGAGAATTGGAAGAGAAAGGGTTTCTAACTCTTATTTTTTGGTACTAGCTTTTTGGTAAATTAGGTAACTTATCCTTAATTTGTGCTTAAGTATTTATTTTGAAAAATTATATTTAAATTTTAAATATGCTATAGAAGTAAATAAATCTGCTACTTTTGAAATAAACCAAGAGTCATGTTATTTATATAAAAAGGTTTTGAAACTTGATTTACCGTGGGGTGCCCCGGTCCTGTTTATCAAGAAGAAAAATGGGTCTCTTAGAATGTGCATTGACTATCGGCAGTTGAATAATGTTACCATTAAGAAC
Source organism: Nicotiana tabacum (assembly GCF_000715075.1). Lineage (NCBI taxonomy): Eukaryota > Viridiplantae > Streptophyta > Magnoliopsida > Solanales > Solanaceae > Nicotiana > Nicotiana tabacum. Next base: position 61,376,285 of record NC_134091.1, on the reverse strand, counting down.
AAGTACCCACTTCCAAGAATTGATGATTTATTTGATCAACTTCAGGGTGCAAAGTACTTTTCAAAGATAGACTTGAGGTCGGGGTACCACCAGTTGAGAATCAGAGAAGAGGATATATCTAAAACAGCCTTTAGAACTCGCTACGGGCACTATGAATTTCTAGTAATGTCCTTCGGGTTGACAAATGCTCCAACTGCATTCATGGACCTCATGAACAGAGTTTTCAAGTCATTCCTTGATACCTTTATTATCGTGTTTATAGACGATATTTTGGTATGCTCTAAGAGTAAGGATGAACATGCCGAACACCTCAGGATAGCCTTGCAGACCTTGAAGGAAAATGAGATTTATGCCAAGTTTTCAAAATGTAAGTTCTGGTTTCAGTCCGTGGCATTCTTAGGCCATGTGGTATCTAGTGAAAGCATAAAAGTAGATCCTCAGAAGACAGAATCAATCAAGAACTGGCCTAGGCCGACAATGCTAACCGGAATCAGGAGTTTCTTGGGGTTAGCTAGATACTATAAAAGGTTTGTAGAGGGATTTTCCTCACTTGCAGCTCCATTAACTAAGTTGACTCAGAAAGAAGTTAAGTTCCAGTGGTTAGACGCTTGTGAGCAGAGTTTTCAAGAGTTAAAGAAGAGGTTTACCACTGCACTTGTGTTAACCTTGCCGACAGGTTCGAATGGATTCACAGTGTATTGTGATGCCTCTAGAGTGGGCCTTGGTTGTGTTCTTATGCAAGATGGAAAAGTTATTTCTTATGCTTCCAGGCAGTTAAAGAATCATGAAAAGAACTACCCCACTCACGACTTGGAACTTGCAACAGTGGTGTTTGCACTAAAGATATGGCCACACTACCTTTATGGTGAGCATTCTAAAGTGTTTACAGATCACAAAAGCCTCCAGTACATTTTCAAGCAAAAAGAATTAAATTTGAGACAAAAAAGGTGGCTCGAGCTATTGAAAGATTATGACATCAATATCCTTTATCACCCATGCAAAACTAATGTGGTAGCAGATGCACTTAGTAGGAAGTCAATGGGTGTTTTGGCCCATCTTGCAGTACAAAGGCGATCTTTGGGTCGAGAAATTCAAAAACTAGCAAATGATGGGATTAGATTGGATGAGACCGAAGAAGGAGGTATAACTGTTTATGCCTTAGCGCAATCCTCCCTTGTTTGCGCATGTTAGGGCTAAGAAAGACGAAGATCCGTACTTAGTGAAGTTGAAAGAAGGAGTCAGAAATAAAGAAATTATTGTTTTCACTATAGGAAGTGACGGAGTTTTGAAGTTGAATGATCGATTATGTTTGCCTGATGTAGATGATCTTAGAAAGGACATAATGAAAGAAGCTCACAGCTCGAGGTACTCTATCCAACCAGGTGCTACCAAAATGTATCTGGACTTGAAAGGGTTTGTATTGGTGGAAAGACATGAAGAAGCAAGTAGCAGATCATGTGGCTAAATATTTGAATTGTCAGCAAGTCAAAGCCGAGCATCAGAGGCCTGGTGGCCTAGCTCAAGATATAGAAATACCACAATGGAAATGGATTTCGTAGTAGGTCTACCTCGCACATACCGTAAGCATGATTCAATTTGGGTTATTGTAGACCGACTGACAAAGTCCACGCATTTCCTACCAGTAAAGACGACAGATTCCGTAGAGCAGTATGTGCAGTTGTACGTTAAATAAATAGTCCGATTGCATGGTACTCCAGTTTCAATCATATCTGACAGAGGCCCTCAGTTCACAGCGCATTTTTGGAAGGCATTTCAGAAAAGATTAGTTACCAAGGTCAATTTGAGCACCACTTTCCATCCACAGACCGATGGCCAGGCAGAAAGGACTATTCAGACACTCGAAGATATGTTGCGGGTATATGTTATAGATTTTGGAGGTAATTGGGATGATCACTTGCCACTTATAGAATTTGCTTATAATAACAGTTATCAGGACAGCATTGGTATGGCTCCTTATGAAGCGTTGTATGGGCGAAGATGTAGGTCTCCAGTGGATTGGTTTGAACCAGCAGAGGTGCCATTGATTGGTCCAGAGTTTGTTTGTGAGGCGTTAGAGAAAGTCCAGCTAATCAGAGAAAGACTGAAAGCAGCTCAGAGTCATCAAAAGTCCTAATATGACAAGAGGCATCGTGACTTAGAGTTCATGTTTGGTGACAAGGTATTTTTGAAAGTTTCACCAATGAAAGGAGTTATGAGGTTTGGTAAGAAAGAGAAACTTAGTCCTAGATTTATCGGATCTTATGAAATTCTAGAAAAGAAAGAAAACGTGGCTTATGAGCTAGTGTTGCCCGTTGAGTTGTCCTCTGTTCATCCTGTCTTTCATGTGTCTATGCTTAGAAAGTGCATTCATGATGAGTCGCATATAATACCTGCTGATACCATAGAAATTAAAGAAGGCTTGACTTATGAAGAGGTACCTATAGAAATTCTCGATAGGCAAGTAAGAAAGTTAAGAACAAAAGATATAGCATCGGTAAAAGTTTTGTGGAGTAATCATGATTCAAAAGAGGCTACGTGGGAGGTCGAGGAAGATATGAGGAAGAAATATCCATATTTATTTGAGGAAAAAGGTATGTGAACCTAAGTTTGGTTTGGCATTTATATTTTATTTATTAAATACAAGTTAGCATGTGTTTCTGTCCTTGTTAGATTATACTTAGTTGTTGAAGAAATTTAGTTTCTGTCAGAGTATATTTAATTATTTAATAATTTAGTGCCATGCTAGAGTATATTTAATTCATTAAAGTTATTTACTTTTTGCAGAAGTGTTGTGCTTTAGATTTTGGTTGGTTATTGTAGTACCTCCTTGTCGGAGTGTGAGTAGTTAGTTTATGAGTTGTGTATGGTGCCTATGAATGGCCTGTTATGGTATATTTAGTTGTTGCTGGTATAGTTATGGTATTGGTGACAGGGATATTTTTTTTCGATACTCCAATTTACAAGGGAGACTCTGCCGAAATTTTTGAAAATCCAAATTTTTGAGTCCCTTGGAAAAGTGAGTAGTGCTAAGAAAACTTAAAAAGTTCAAGGACCTAGGAATGATTGTTAGCTTAAGAGTAAGGCCCTAGCAACATTCGAGGACGAATGTTTTTAAGGAGGAAAGATTGTAACACTCCTCAAATCTATAAAAGTTTCAAGACACGCTAAATATAAAATTTAATTTTTTTCCCTTAAATTATACTTCTATGATTTACTTCTGAGTTACTTCTCTATTTATAAATAATTGGATATACAATTAAGAAAATATTAATAATTTTAATATTATTAATTTTTTTAATAATGGGTATAATTAAATACTAGTTAAGTCAAAAAAAGAAAAGAGAAGGCAATAAAAAAAAAAGAAGGGAGTCATGTGACTAACCCATAAAGTAGGTATTGAAAGGAAAACAAAGGGCTTAATGCCTTTAAGAAAACAAAAAGACACAAAAGGCTTAAAGCCTTAATCGAACAAACCTCTGTTCATTCACAGGCGGAAGGCTAAAAAGCCTAATTCGAAATAAAGAAACAGAACATTGTTCTGTTCACGCAGCAAGCACAAAGGCTACGGAACTTACACACGCAGGCAACGAAAATTCTAGGGTTCTTTACAAATCACTAATTCTTGAACTCAGGTATATAAAATTTCCTATTGTCAATTATCCTAAAGTAGTGGTAGGTAAGAATTGAATAGTTAATTCCATTCTTTCTCTGTATCAAAATTAAATTTCATATTTAGGTGTGAAACTTTGAAATTAATTAAAATGTACTGGTTGTTGTAGAATCAATTATTTGACGGGTATAAATTGGACTGGGGCCTACGTATTGCCTCGAGAAGTTTTGAGGTGAGTTGATATAACTCTTTACTAAAGTGGTTTAACTCACAAAAGCATGCATACAAGGTATTTGATGAATTGCTTAAAAGAGTTTATATGTACTTAATTGGAGCGAGTGGGTACTTATTAACTTAGAATTGTTCTAGCTAAAGTTTAGATGATTTATTATGATACATGTGCATAAATTTTTAGATTTTTATGTTATTCTTATATGCCATTTTCATGTTGAAAATTCATGATGGAGCAAGAATCTTTACATATACTTTTGAATATTTATTTCATTCTTATGCCATGCTTTACAATTAAGGACACCAGTATGAGTATGTATAGGATGTTTCAGAAAAGATTTAGACTTGAAAAGTCACAAGAAGAAGTTTTAGAAAGAAAAGATTTTTTTGGGAGTATCCTCTATTTTGAGAAGGGGTCATCGTCCAGGCCGAGGGTCCTGACTAAGGCGTTGACTTTCTGAAACTACTTGTGTCAAAGTAGGGAGCACACGAGTCGAGGGTCTCGTTGTTGAGAATTTGCCTAGCCAAGCTAAGGTATGGCACATGAGCGCTGAGAACTATGAAGCGAGTGGCACCTCATGGATTGGGCCTATTCGATCAGGTTGGGATCGAACCCGTGCCGATCACACGGTGACTGAGACAGAATTAAGTGAGGATAGTTGAAACTCCCAAAGTATAAAGTGAAGTATTTTTTTTTTAAAGAAAAAGAAAAGAATCTCTTTTAGAATATTCATAAACTGCTATTATGCAATTATTTTAGAATTGTTCTTATAAGCTTTATGTTTTACATGCATTTAGAATCTTTGCTCATAATGTATATGTTATTAAAGTTTCGTCCCCTGTCGTTGAGACTCATTGAGTACAATGGATGGTACTAACGTTCTCTGTTGGGAACCTACGTTGGTCTGCGGTACAACGTAGGAACCGGTTTTGCAGGAGAGCAAGCTACGGGTTAGAACTTTCCTCACTTTCAGTGCTATTGATGAGCTCCGCTTTTGTTCGTGGAGTATTCCTTAGAATCATCTTTATTTAGCTATTTCTTTGTTCACTTAAAGAACTGGCCAGGAAATCTCATGTCCCGAGTAGTGCGTCAGTTTATAAGTAGAGACTTCATAGACACAGTCGGTGGGTTAAGATTAAGATATTTTTGATAATAATTTAACAGTATTTTAGTAGTTACTATGAATAAAGTTTTGGAGTTGATTTGTTTTAAATATTTAAATTAATCAAAAGTATTTGGTTAAAGTATTGCCTTGTTGCATATAAAATTTGAAGTTATAATAGATTTGATAAGCATAGATGGTTCGCCCGGTCATGTTTAATGATCGGGTGCCGGTCACGACTTGTTCAGAAAATGGGCTGTGACAATATTTGTTATATATTATCTAATTTTTGAATTTTTAATACAATAACTTTCTTTTATTTTTATTCTTTGAATTACTAGAAACTAGAATATAATTTTTGTAACTTAAGTATGTTCTATCATAGTCATGTTAATTATAGGTATAATGTATCTATACGTTTTTCACTTTTCAAGTAAAAGAAAAATTTCTTTTGTTTGATTCATGTACATGTTAGCATGGACGGATCTACGTATCAATATATATATACTTACGTCCTGCCTCAAAGCTTTCGCCTCGCCCCGTGTTAGATAAAGTATCTCGTCTCTCACCCACGCCTTTTAAAATACTGATTTTAACTAAGAGCATAGTTAGTTGAAAATAGATTGTAAAAATTTAAAGAAAATTAAAACAAAAAAAAAAACTAAAAATCAAAATAATAACTAGATATGAGTTGATTTACTTTTATTTTTATTTTTTTATAAAGCGACTTCAGTCGGACCTTGCACACGAGCACTTCTATTTTTGTGGTGAAATAATACGTATTTTTCGTCCTTAATAAGAGGTCTCGAGTTTTGGTCTCTAGGTATCGGGACATTTTTAGTAGTAAGTATTTTACCACTTAAAGTGAGACTTCTTGGTAGGGGCGGAACTAAAAGGCAACTTACGGGTTCGGCAAAACGTACTAGGTTCGTCCTAAATCATGTATTTATGTTATAAAATTCTCTAAATATATATAAATTTTAAATTTAGAAATCAATTATTAGCATTTAAATAGAATTCACAACTCATAATGTTTAAATAATGGATTTGCTTTGTTGTTCTAGAATTCAAAACCCATACTGGATGCTTCTTAGCATGAATGCGGATTAATCGGGTTCCAAAGTGGATAAAAAAAAAATAATCACATCACAACGTTAGACAAAGTTATACATTTGAATTTCCAAAGGTGGAGTGGGGCTTAAATTCTATTTACTAAACCTGAGGGACACAGTTGCTATTGTTTACTCAAAGCCTGAGAATCCTAATAAACCATGCCGCCTTACCGCCTGATAAACCCCACAAAAACACGAACTAAAACCTCCTTCCTCATGGCCCAACGATGACGCAGCCACCGGAAACCCGTATCAGAAAGTCAACATTACATTTTCTCCAAGCCATGAAACTCTTACATTCTCCACTCTTTCGTTCAATCTCTTCCAAATCATTCAGTTCCGTGTCAAACGAGGTCCTCAACATAATCGAAAGAGTAAACCCAATGGAGCCAGCACTCGACAAATTAGTTCATTTCCTATGTCCCAACACTATATCGTCAATTCTCCAAGAACAACGGCAAAATCAAAATCCTCAATTGGGCTTTCGATTTTTCATCTGGACCGCAAAAAGAAAGCGATTTCGCAGCTGGGTTTCGCAGAATTTAATCCTGGACATGCTTGTAAAAGAAGGTGGATTCGATTTATACTGGAATGTTCTAGATGAACTTAAGGTTAATGGCGTATCTATAAGTTCTGACGCTTTTGGGGCGTTGATTTGGGGTTACTGGAAGGTAAATAAAGCAGAAAAAGCTGTTGAGGCTTTTGGTAAAATGAAGGATTATGAATGTAAGCCTGATTTATTTACTTACAATATGATTCTTCATATTACGGTTCGAAAAGATGCGATCTTGTTAGCTTTGGCTGTGTATAATGTGATGTTGAAGTTGAACTCGAGGCCCAATAGTTCCACTTTTAGTATTTTGATTGATGGGTTGTGTAAGAGTGGGAAAACTCATGATGCTCTTAAACTCTTTGATGAAATGAGTGAGAGGGGTGTGTTGCCTAGTAAGATTACATATACAGTTATTTTGTCTGGGTTGTGTCAAGCTAAGAGAACGGATGATGCTTATAGGCTGCTTAATGTGATGAAGAGTAGAGGATGTAGGCCGGATTTCGTTACATACAATGCTTTGCTTAATGGATTTTGTAAACTAGGCAGGATTAATGAAGCACAAGCACTTCTTAAGTCTTTCGAGAATGAAGGTTATCTAGTGGATCTAAAAGGGTATACATGTTTGGTTGATGGTTTCGTTAGAATTAAGCGAATTGATGAAGCACAATCCGTCTTTAAAAAATTGTTTGAGAATAATGTGGTTCCGGATGTTGTTTTGTACACGACTATGATTCGGGGTTTATCTGGAGCTGGTAGGGTGAAAGAGGCATTGAGTTTGTTGGGAGATATGACAGGGAGAGGTGTGCTACCGGATACTCAGTGTTATAATACTCTAATCAAGGGATTTTGTGATATGGGCTTATTAGACCAAGCTCGGTCGCTTCGGCTAGAAATATCGGAAAACGATTGCTTTCCTGACACCTGTACTTACTCTATTCTTATTTGTGGTATGTGCAGACATGGCCTCGTGGAGGAGGCTAGGCTAATCTTCAATGAGATGGAGAAGCTGGGATGTTTTCCTTCCGTTGTAACTTTCAATACTCTCATTGATGGACTTTGTAAGGCTGGTGAGCTTAAGGAGGCTCACCTAATGTTTTACAAAATGGAGATAGGTAAAAACCCTTCATTGTTTCTTCGTCTCTCTCAAGGTGTTGATCGAGTCCTTGACAGTGCAAGTCTGCAAAAAATGGTAGAGAAATTGTGCGAATCAGGTAAGATTCTTAAAGCTTACAAGCTTCTTATGCAGTTGGCTGATTGTGGAGTCGTTCCAAATATAATTACGTATAATATTTTGATCAATGGATTATGCAAATCTGGAAAAATTAGTGGTGCTTTTAATCTTTTTGAAGAGCTTCAACTCAAGGGGCATTTCCCCGATACAATTACTTATGGGACACTTATTGACGGTCTCCAAAGGGCTGACAGGGAAGAGGAAGCTTTTAAACTCCTTGATCAAATGAGCAAGAATGGGTGCATGCCGAGTGCAGAGGTTTACCAGTCGCTTATGACTTGGTCCTGTAGAAGGGGAAAGATCTCTATCGCGTTTAGCCTTTGGTTGAAGTATTTGAAAACCCAAGCTGTTCGAGAGAGTGAGGTGATAGGGTTAATTGAGAAACATATAGAGAAAGGTGATTTGGAAAAAGCAGTTCGAGGATTACTTGAGATGGACCTAAAACTGGAAGACTTTAATTCATCACCTTATAACATTTGGTTGATTGGGTTGTGTCAGGCACGCAAGCCAGGTGATGCTTTGAAGATATTTTCTTTACTTAAGGAGTTTGGTGTCTCGATTTCAGCCCCAAGTTGTGTAATGTTGATTCATAGTCTTTGTGAGGAAGGAAACTTGGATCAGGCAGTCGAAGTTTTCCTATATACTGTGGAGAGAGGTGTTCGCTTGATGCCACGAATTTGCAACAGATTGCTTCAGACCCTTCTCCGTTCTCAAGATAAAGCACAACATGCTGTTGATCTTTTGGAAAGAATGAGGTCTACAGGCTACAACTTAAATGACTATCTTCATAGTGGTACGAGATCTCTTTTCCAGCGATGGAACAGGAGGGGAACAGAGAGTCTATCACCTGGATAAGGTTGCTTGTCAGTTTCATGGTGCAGTGATTTTCGCTTTCCTTCCAGAACTTTCTGAGCCTGATTTGCATGGCCGTGTTGAAGTTGTAAAGTTTGCAGGTGCCTCCACCTTTTACCTTCACTAACCCTGTTTCAGACCTTGTAACTTGGACTAGAGAATTAGCATAGAGATTTTACTGAAGCTGCTCTAACCAGCATTTTTGGGAGGAGGAACTGGACAGATTCATGGTAATTTTGCATGATACATAACATTCTTTTGTAATTTCTGATAATTTTGTTCATGTAGTAAAGATAATATATGTGTAATCTCAATAAGTATTTGATAATTTTGCTCATTTAGAAAACAAATACCTGTGTAATCTCTAAAAGTTTTCAAGAGAGCTATTATTGTTCCTTACATAAAGTTTACTGACATAATAACTTATGACCATTGTTGGCAATTTGACGGGAAACAGAAAAGGCTTGATTATTTTGTTTCTTCCATATTTTCCTTGTTTATCTTTTCCTAGTTTTATCCAGCTCCATTTTCTGGACAAGAATGGTGGAGTGTTATTTTTATTTTTTGGGGGGCGAGGGGTGGTGGTGGTGGTTGGAATGACACACAATTTTTGCCCATGTCTAGTTATTGTTACACTTGGATTTATTTTCACTTCTTGTTATGTCTTTTGGTATGGCATTATGACTAGCGTTCCCTATTATCCGTCACCTCTTACTGCACTAAGCATAAGTGGCATGAATCAGTAGTTCTGAAGCTGCAGCTTTTCTCCTCTAGCTTTTGACCATCTTACACATTCTAATCTGAAACAACTGTTCCTGTTTTAAGTAACAACACCATATTGGTGTGTTCCACGTACAAATGATTGCAGAAAGTTTCTTAATACCTCTTGAGCACCGAGTACTGCTCTATAGTCAACTTCATATGTTCTGGTGCTACTTTGGTATATATTAATTTGTTTTCTCATGATTTCCTCGTGTAAGGTGTTCGTCAGTCACTTCTTTAATTGGTTTATCCTATCCATTTGATCTAGATTTGTTTCCTTTTTTCTCTGATATTTCCCAGTATTTTAGCTCGTATATTTTCAGTATGAACCACCTTATTTTTGAATAATTGTTACAATTTGATATACTACAAAAAAACATACTATTGGACTTTCTAAAGTTCCAAACTATGAAAATTTTTGGTGCGGTGGAGGTTGTATATCATGTTGCTCTCTTGTTTTAGACTGTAGAGTTGGCACTTCCATTCCTTCCCTACACCTGGAAAGTAAATTGTTCTTTTCGCCAGTTACAATGTCAGTAACTCCAGAAGAACTGCAGGGCTTATGCCCATGGGTCATGGCTGTTGGGGGCTATTACCGGCCTCTTTCACTGCCCACCTGACATTAAGAATTTCCAAGCTTTATCTACACTTTGATTCCTTTTCTCGAGGAGGAGTCCTTTATACTTGTTGCTATAGCTTTGCTGATTCTTTGATTCCTTTTCTCAAAGAGGAGTCCTTTATACTTGTTGCTATAGCTTTGCTGATTCTGTCTGAGTTATTTGAAGATTTTAATTTTATTTGGCTTCAATTCTTTTCCTGAATTTCCATGCCTGCCCTTCTTTAGGCTTTCAGGTAATTGGCTAATTCTTTTCCTGTAGGAATGGGTAAATCAGAATTAAACTGTACTTGCTTCTGTTATCCTTCCTGGGAGATATAGCTCATCAGAATGTAGCATATTGTAGTCTTGGAATTCAAACACAAGTGCTCATACTATAATGCTAAATCATGTACTTGTATATCAGATGAGTGGTTTCATTGTTAATGACGCATAGTCATATTTCTTGATAAATGTTATGAACAAGGTTTCATTTTTTTAAGTAAGATTCTTTTTGTGGACCATTTTTAGGTTCCCATCTTTTTTACGCCCTGTATCCTTTCAGGAGGAGGTTGTGGTCCATCAGGGCTTTAACTAGACCGCAAATGAGATGTTTGATATAGCTGATACCCTTTAGGTGGACTTTCAAAATGGTTTTCTCATTTCTTAGCATTTCGAGTGATTTTTGTTCTGATGCAAGAGGCACAACTCTCTTACCCAGCTGGATATGAAATCATTGCTTTGTGCTAAATTATTTTGCTGGTGACTCGGTTATGTGAATGATCTTAAGATTGACTTTCTTCATCTTTAGATTTATTTTGACCGTGATAAGATTATTTACACTTTGCTTCTTGCATCTTATTCTTTTGATCCTTCTTACTGGTGGAACGATTTTTCCTGTGTAGTTGTATCATCATTCTACTTAGCTTACTTAGTATGTAGCCAGTTTGAACACCTCTAACCTCATGCTGTCATTTCTACTGCTAAATGTCGTTTCAGCGAAAGCATTTGAATTGTTGTAGCTGTATAAATTAATCTGCCACTCTTCCATTTTCAGCAGAAAGTGGCATTTGCAGCATGTATACGTACTGTCAATCTTTTGATGAATCTTGTGAAGGTGCAAGATTGTGGAGTTGGTGATGATGCTTACTAAAGGAGCTAGCATGGATCTTCTTCCGAGCCTCTTTGCCATTGGCAGGGTGTTTTGGTGGAGGTAGGCGATGCTTATTGGCCGTAAATGATGTACTTTCAGTCACAAGCTTTATTGCACATTAATAATGAGTTAATGCTTTTGGTCGTGGCATTGGTCAGTTTGAAGTATATCACACTCCCCATTCTGTTTTGTTAGTTGTTGCTCGATATTTTTCCTTCTTTTTTCCTGTGGTTCCTGAGTGCCTTGTGTTTATGTTGTTCTAGCAAAAGAATCCTCGCCAGTGCTGTCAAAGGTTCGCATTTAATCCCTGAAGCTAGGTGCAAAACAAGTTGATGAATTCTCGCTTAGTTAGCGCTTCAGTGCAGGCACCAAGACACTAATAAGGTGCACCTCCTTGCCATGGGCTTTGTCTTGAATATTGCGGGCACTGAACAATAAGTATTTTACTTAATTGCAAGTTTTTCAATTCCTTCGTCCATATGTTGTTTGTGTTAATAGTTATTATTCTTGAATTACACATATATCTTATATTGTTCCTTCATTTACGCCTTTTTTCATTACATCCCATATTTATTTGCGCTGTGTCTAAAGCCTCGACAGAGCAAGGCCGTTTTTCTCACTTTCCGCTGCTCCTGGTTCTGACTCTTCACAGTTTGTGCAGCTGATGGATTTATTAATTGCTTGAAGTCCCCGACTGATGCTAAATCACTTAGCAATTGACCTGCCACTTCAGAACCTTGTTGATTAATGCAGCAGAGGTGGATTTGCCGCTTTGCTTTCACTGTTCCTTCAAACAATTCATAAAACAATATACAAAAGCACACCATTTCATACGCTATATGCATTTGAACTATGTGTTGATTTTTGCAGGCAATTTATACGAGGAAACGTGAAAAAAACACAAGCCTTTCTTTTGCTGAGTGAGATTATGCTCACTTGTGGTGACGAACGTAAAGAGTTCACTTGAGCTTCAGTATTGGGAAAAAGGAGGGGGGGATTACCATTTATGCCTGAATACCACATATTATTCTTACCCAAAATATGTTGTATGGAACCGAAGTTGTCTGTATATAATTGCTTGTCAAATGTCTGGTTTTTAGTGTTGATGCTTTGCCAGAATTAGCAATTTTTCCCCATCTTAAGTGAGGTAAAGACATGCATGCGCTTTAGAGAAATGTGCGATCTAAAGAATGACTAGCAAAAGTGATGCTCGAGTCTCTTAATTTCGACTAAAAGGATTTAGATCAAGATCTGCTAGAATTAGTTGCAATTTGAATATCATACCATATCATATCATAGTACTTAAAGAGGAGTATGATCATCTCCATCTTCATTCAAGTCAGGCGGCGGCCTTGTGGAAATTATGGACCTGCTTATCTTCTCCTCCTGTGGTGGAGGAGGCAATAAGTTTTTTTGATCATTTGTATCGGCCTGAACGTGGAAGATGCACAAGAGGATGCTAACAATTGGTAGCCAGCTATCTTCAGGAGATAAAGAGAGATTGGATCTTACATATGGAGCCAAATACACAAGAGCAAAAATAGCATAACGCAGTTTCCCAGTATCCAACCACGCGAAAACCCAACTCAACCAATTAAAATACGGAATTAAGCTGATAATTGCCATCACAGTAAACCTCGCATCACCAGAATCAATCACGGACTCACCGTCGTCGTCATCCGGCTCCGAGTAATTAGTCGGACTCGGGAAAACCAACGAGCTGAGAACGCAGACACCGATAGCCACGGCAATAGTAGCGTCGTTATTTGCAAACTCTGCCCTGCACTTGCAATTAGTTCCATTTCTCAGATTTAGCTTTTTGCGGAGGCCAGGTTGGAGAGTTGGTAAAAGTGAGGATTTTGGAGGAGTCGGAATAAGTACTGCTGAAGTGGAAGTCAGAGGAATCATCGCCGGAGATGGAGGACGGCGAGGCCAGCATTTAACGCAGTGTTTGGTGATAATAAAAGTAAGAAATCATTACTCCTACTCTTTTTTTTTTTTTGGTCATTAAAATTTGCTCCAAAAATATCCATCTCATATACGATGGTGTGTGTGGTGGGAGATCAGTTGACAGATTGTGTTGATTTGACATGAGGAAATGCAAAATAAAAAATACTAATTTTTCTTTTTTTTTTTCAATTTTTTTTTTTTTTTTACGAAATCAGCGTTTATTCATATAATTTTCAATTTTCACTTGAAAATGTATTTTGAAAATTTTCGAAAATTTAAAAAACTCCAAACAGCTATTTTTTAAAATTTTCACTCAAATTACTCACAAAACTTCAAAAACAACCCAAAATTATATTCATGTCCAAACACAACTCTAAATTTCAAATACTATTTTTGAAAAATAGTTTCCCAATTTTGGAATTTTACAGTTCTTATGTCCAAACGCCCACTAAGAAGTTATTTAACATTTATTGAAGTAAATTTTGCTCCAAAAATATCCAACTTGTTCTTTTCAAAGAACGAGGACTCTGTTTCTTTATATGGATGTTCCAATAGTTGCGTCTTCTTTTGGTTGTAAATGTAAACTTGCAGGAATAATTATTGTTGTTGTTGTGTTTACTTTTTGTTTTGTAAATATAGAAAAGCTCGGAGGTACAATACGGTATGTACATGCTATACAATTTTACTATTCCTTCCGTTCCTATTTAATTACTATAAAGTTTTGCACAATCTTTAAGAAAAAATTAATTAGGTATTGAATTTGACTAATCTACACCTTATTAATTCTTTAATTTAATCTATTTAGGTGCATATTAATTCTAGAACAATTAATGCTAAGGACCAAATTAGTAAAAAATAATTAATTCTCTCTTGATATTTTAAATTGACAAGTATTTGAGAATAACTATTTTTAGTATACATGACAATTAAATGAGAACAAAGACGGTCGCGTTTTTGGGGAACTTTTTTTGACTATTTACTTTCGTCAAGGCCAAAAACAAAGGGCGAAAGCTCCAAAACTAAACCTAAGTAGTTGAGATTTCCTCCAGATGAAGTCCATCTTTAATTATCACAAACAAATTCGCAAGTGGACTGAAGTTCTAAATTGTATCAACAATAATAAATAATTATAGAGACTTACCTTATATTTTTTCCAGAAATACCTACCTCTCAACCCACCTCTCCTTCCATGGATTTCGATTTAAATTTGGTTTGACATCAGATTGGGTTTTTGAATCAGTAAATTTAGATTCTTTCGTTGCTAAATAAGCAATAAAATTATGTTATATTTGCTTCCCATAGTTAAGAAGTCAAATGCCAAATAATCCCTTTGTCGGGGAAAAAAAGAAAGGGGGAGAGGGTTGGTTCTTAGACAAGCTTAGGATAAACCGGGATTAGGGAAGAGTAGCTAGATTAATGACCTTGCATTTATAACAAAACTAGTAAAGTTATCCGCGCTTCGCGCAGTCTATAAAAATTTGAATTATTTTATCAAATAGTTTTCTAATAACAGAAGATTACAACCAAATTATAATGCATATGTCTAATACATCAAAAGTTATAATATTAAGCAATATTATAGTTATTCATTTGAAACAGATTAGGACATCTTAATTCAATCTAAGAAATATTTGAAAAAAGTAAATATTTCATTTGAAAATAAATAGTGCAAAAGAATGGAATTTCAATAAAGTGCAAGAATATATATAACCATAAGTGAATTCAGAAAGGAATATGAACTTAAACTTCTCAAAAATCCTACTTTATTTTCCCCATTCAAATTTTAATCTTTCATGAAAGGAACCTAAACCTAAGACGACTATACCCGGCTGATATCAGTGGAAGGGGGAGTACTCTACTTCTAGTGGTTTGCTGCTTCTTCTTTTTTCTTTTTTTTTTTTGAGCATTTTTTATCAACCTCTCTCTCCCGACTCCCGTCACTATCAAAAAAATGAGATTAGTGATGGAACATTAATTTCTGTCACTAAACTACGTAATTTCAGGGCTAAATAGGATTTCTGTCGCTAAATGCCTAATTTCATCGCTAATCGGCTAATTCTTCTCTAATATTGCCAAGCTAAAACCATCAGTTGCAAATTCCGTTGCTAAAATCAATTTCTTGAGGTGGTATTTTATTTTCTCTTTTAAATTTATAGGAGAAATTTAATGAAATTTAAATAGCATGAGAAAAAAGATCAGTTTCTTATATTTAGAGACATATCACGTCATCACTTCTATGATCTGGTTTATGTATATACATAGGCACTCACGCACGAAAGAATACAAGATAAAATTTGACTTAGTATAAACAATAAATTTTGATTGTGCAAAAGTTTTTCTTTTAATAATAATCAATAGTAAGAAAACTGAATTTACACATGCTAGTAAAAATTGGTCAAGAGAACTTTACATTATGATTTGCGATCTCTTCCCACCGTAAATGGTAGTAATCACAAAATCTAAAACTTTTTGCATAAGTAAATAAGATGTCGTAATCCCAACTTATTCATTAGTTTGAAGAATTTGATATATCAAGGACTAACTTCCTTCTATTTTGAATATTTTCTAAAGAATATACTTAAAGAACCTCGGCCAATGCAAAAAGTTCACAAACGTTAGTAAAAGAAGAAAGATTTTTTTTAAAAATGTGCAGTATAGTTAAAGAAAAGCAAAATGGAGAAGATAGATCATCAAAATTATAGGAGGTAAATGCATATCTGTGAGAGCCAAACCTACTACCTGGAATAAATTACCGGTGTCAGTTCTAAATAAGTTTGTTTAAAGAAATACTCATAGAAGTCTTCAAGTCAAGTGAACAATAAGAATCCGGGAGGAGAAAAAAAACACAATATGTAAAAGTATGGTATTCGAAGATCCGTCAACACCTATCTATTCCTCTTCTATTCTCCTTCATTGTTACAACATTTGGTTAGTGTGCTTTGCGTACCTACATGTTCTCGGAACCAAGGAAAGGTATTAATAATTCTAAAAAATGAACCGTTTCTTGGTAATTGAAAGGTCAACCATTTTTTAGAAGCTAAAAGGTGTCAAAACGGTTGTTCTGTAAAGTCGCACCGTTTAATGCATCTTCATACACTTATAAACTTTTAAAAAATAAAATAAAAAAACCAAAATGACATAAAAGGCAAAAACAATGAGAAAAAAGATAAGTAGGAATCCTACTATATGAGAAATCCACGTCACCTTCCTTTTCCCCTGTTTTATATTAATATATAGATTTTAAGGGCTAGCGTTATCTAGCTAGATAATTGAGAATTAAGAGGTCGTTTAAAAGTGTAGCTAATAATTTTGAGTTATACTCTATGTTAAAAAAAGTCCACCAAACTGTATAGAGAACCAGGTTCTCTATCAGTTCTCACAGTAAGCAATAGACTGTAAAACCAAACAGTATAGGGAACCAGATTCTCTATCTGTTCCCATAGTAAATCGACAGTAAATAAATAACACGCGATATTTACGTGAAAAACTTCTTGCTCAAGGGATTAAAAGCCACGGCCTACCCTAGTAGGATTTCAACTCCACTAAACCGAGCAAACTTCAGATTACAACCTATTGCAATCTAGGAATTAAACTCTTAATCCCTCACCCTTGTAATAACTCTATTGTAAGCCCTTTGCAATAACTCTATCATAAAGCAACAAACCTTGACTAACTCTAGTCAAGAAACTAAACCAAACAATGGTTTAAATATGTCCTACAAAGACACTTCTTGAAAGTAGTGTAGGATTACAAATGGAGAACAAAATAACAAAGACTCAACAAATCTAAGGACTTAAGATATCTTAAATCTTTGGATCTGGTCCTTGAGGTTGCAACAACTTTGTTCTTGAGAGAGGTGGTGGCTAGCACTTGAGAGAATATGATCTTTTGATTGGCAAGTGTTAGAGAGATGAAATCCTTTGCCTCATGTTGATAATATGTGTATGTGATATCATCAAGGATGATGCAATAAAGTGTCCTTTAGTTTGGCCTTAGCAAGCTATAATTGTGCTGCTGTACTACTGCCAGACGGTCCAGTGCAACAACCTGCCAGATGGTACAGTACAACAACTTTTACAGCTGTAGAGTTGGCAGTATGATGATCAGGGGAACTGATCCATATCTCTTCCCTTATCTTATTTTATTGAGAATTGAACCAGACATCTAACTAGTTACTCTGAATGCAAGGGAACTAATTGTATTAGGTTCCTTATCTGGTTCTCTCATGAAGTTTGTCAAATCATCAAAACAAAAGACACATAACTTATCAATTTTCCCCTTTGATGATGACAAACTTAGAATTGATATTCCCCCTGAGAACCAGATCTCCACACTGTTCCCCTTACGAATCAGCCATATTTCCTCTGAGAACGAGAACAAAGGAACTGATCACAACTGGTTCCTCGAGACTGTTTGGCAAGTCATCAAAACACAAAATAGTATAACTTATCAATTTCCCCCTTTTTGATGATGACAAACCCATAATTGATATTCTCGCTCAGAATCAGATTCCTTACATCTACTGATCACATCTGGTCCGTATCTGGTTCCTTGAGAATGTTTGGCAAATCATCAAAACATGAAACATTGTAACTTAAAGCAATTTCCCCCTTTTTGATGATGACAAACCCATAATTGATATTCTCGCTCAGAATCAGATTCCTTACATCTACTGATCACATCTGGTCCGTATCTGGTTCCTTGAGAATGTTTGGCAAATCATCAAAACATGAAACATTGTAACTTAAAGCAATTTCCCCCTTTTTGATGATGACAAACCCAAAATTGATGTTCCTCTTGAGAACCAGATTCCTCACATGTTCCCCTGCGGGTCAGACCTATAATCAACATGTTATCAACAACGTTCCCTCTGCGAAGCAGAGCTATCTTTCATGCACAAAACAACATATCAATTCGATTTTGTTCCTCCCCCCTGTTGACACCTATGTAACTTCCCACTTTTGGCATCATTGAAAAGAATAACATAAGAAGCACAACCAAAAAGAAGTTCAACAATATTAACTCATGCCATTTGGGCAACACAACATAAACAATAACAAGAACAACAAGTGAATGTCATTGCACAAAATAGAGTGATTGTCCATAGTAGAGTAATTATAACAAAAGCACAGTAGTTTCAACAATATAGAATATAACAATTTAAACAACTAAAGTACCAATGTCATCAAACATAGGGATCAAAAGAAGATAGGAATTCAAGGAAATTTGGAAGGAGTGAAAGATATGGATCACTAGGCAGGAAGAAAAGTAAGGGGATAAGGCCTTGATAAGCATGTCCATTCGTTCATTCACAATCCTTTGATCAATGATCATCTGCTCTCTGAGGTCCTCCACATGTTTCCTCAATCTTTCATTTTCACCCTTCAACTTAGAATTCTATTCTGCCAAGGGTCCACGGGGACCTGGTTCTCTACCTATCTGAGCAGGTTGAACCATCAATCAGATTACCAAGAATCTTCCCAAGCTTCTTTTCATCAACAAACTCAGTCCCATGCACATAAAGCATCAGAGTATCACATATAACATACAAGTTTTTACTTCTTCTTCATAAACGTTGGGACTTGGAGGAACAAAGAGGTGATTATATTTTTGGAACTCTACAATGTCAAGAAGTTCCTCTATTTTTCAGCAATATCAGAGTCAACACTCTGCCTAACAACACTTTTTGAGACTTCAAAGTCTTCGACCTCTCCAAACCCAATAACTCAACCTTTTGCTTCTGTAAGGAACTAGGTTCCTCACTCATACTACCTTTTCTTTCCCTGAGCGGCCATGTCTCCCTCTTCTCCTTCTCAATCTGTTCACCCTTATCATCTGCTGCATCTTTCTCAGCCAACTTTTTTTTCTTTATTTTTTTTGAATTCTTTATTACAAGTGAAGTTTTTCCACTTCATACTCTCTTCCACAATCACCATATCAGCATGTCACACCACTTCATCATCAATCATCATAATTTTCATCAATCCCTTTTACTGGATCGGAGGTTCGTTTAAGCACATAACTCAAGAGAAAAAGTTCATCATCAGAATTAACATCTTAAGAAGGATTTGAGGGACCAGGTCCCTGATTCAGTTCCCCTTTTTCCAGCACATTCACTGATTCCTTTATCCTTCAAGGCTTTTACAAACCCAACAACAATTTCAGCCTCACTCTCTAGAATATTAGATCTACCCCGTTCCTTTTCAGTTAAAGTCCCATCAAAATCTACCAAAGACTTCTTGGGTTTCGATTCAGATGGAGTTAGGATTTTGGAAGGTGATAGAGTTGGGTTCACTTCTGGCATATTTGGAGAGAATGATTCTTTTTGAGATAAGGTTGATTTGGTTTCGAAGAAAAGAATTGGTTTTGGTTGGGTGTGAGAGAAGTAAATGTTTTTTATTGGGGCAACGAGTCAGTTCAGAAAAGGTTTAATATTTTGGACTTCAAATATTTAGAGAGAGACGGGAATAAATTAATGACATTACACTTCAGCAGTTTAAAAAGGCATATAAGTATTGAAGAGACTACTAACCCGAGTCACAGAAACCAGGTTCCTTGACAGTTTTTGAAAATTTGAGCAAAAACTCCTAGAAGTGTAATGTCACTCTTACTTGTTTTGTCCTGAAACTGCCATGTATATATACCTGTAACAATATAGATTTGAGTTAGATGTAACCAAAAAATACTTTTTAGCATTGTACCTTTCCTTCTTAATATAGCCAATTATCGAGGGATCAGGTCCTTAGTTAAGCTTGATCAACCCCAACTCCAGACGATTTCTATTAAAGTGTTCCCTGCTCAGCGACTTGGTGAAGATGTCTGCTACCTGGTCCTCTGTCTTCCAGAACTTCATACAAATCAGACCATTTTCAACATTATCCCTCAAAAAGTGATGTCGCACATCAATGTGCTTTGTCCTCTTGTGTTGTACCGGGTTCAAGTTGTAAATACACCAAAGTCTTCAAGTTGTTGCTTGATCTATAGTAGTTGATCACAACAAGAAGCAACAACCACATATTTTGCTTCAACAGTAGAAAGAGCCACACTGTTTTTTTTGTACCCCATGAGATCAAGCATGGCCCCAGAAAATGTGCCGTTCTAGATGTGTTCTTTCTATCCACCAGATATTCAACATAATCAGCATCATCATATCCAACCAAGTCAAAAGTATCTCATGAAAAATAGACGAGGACCAGGTCCTGTGTTCCCTTAGGATACCTCAAAATTCCCTTGGCAGCCTTCAAGTGAGAGTCTTTTGAGCCAGGTTCCAATCACTATTCTGTCTGAAGGCCTAGGGACCAGGTGCCACACTTTGTTCCTCTTAACTGATGGAGTTCTTCTTGCATAGCAGCTATCCAGTTAGCATTTTTCAATGCTTCTTTGATGTTCTTAGGCTCGATTTAAGACAAGAAGGCTGAGAGGGCAAACATGTTCCTTGCCTTAAAACTAGGTTGAATACCAGAGTCTAAGGGTGTGATTACATTTTGAGGGGATGTGAACTCTTTTGCTTCTAGTTGGATACTTGAACTTCAGAATTTGAAGGATCAGGTTCCTCCATATTTGAAACATCACTGATATCAACAGAATTATGACTTCCACTCCTTTGTTCTGCACCAGGAGTACCTAATGTAACATCAGCAACCCTATGTTCAGCTTTAGTCGAGGTGATAGAGGGACCAAGCTCCTCTGTGCCTTTTGGAGATTCTACTGCATCTCCTTAATCGCTTTGCTTGACTTGACTCATCAAATCAGTCTTTCCATTTGTAATATCTATAGCGTCACCAGGAGCATTTGTAAATTCTCCATCTTCATCTTCTTTGTTATGTGACCATTTGCCACCATTGTTGAGAACAAAACATTTTGCATCCAAAGGCTCTCGGGGAAGTCAGCTTGGGTTTTCTCCTATTGAGCAGTTCATAGAGAGACTTCTCGAGAAGGGACTTGATCATGCATTTGTTAATCAAGTAGCAAGCAGTGTTGAATGCTTCAACCCACGAACCAAGTTCTCTATAACCGACTTGTTCAGCAAATAAAAACTCGCATGCCCCAGCGCCTGTGCCATAACTATCTGCATCATCAATGACACTTAGGCATGTTATATCACCACCATTCAGTGAATCAAGGTCTACAACATAGATGTTCTTGAATCTCTTGGATATCAATACCATTTCATCAGTTTTAAAATTGGTGAAAGTGCAAGATTTGGACAAGAACTTCACTTCATTTTTTATCATAGATTTGAGACACACTCAACAAGCTATATTTCAAGCTATTCATAATTTACACATTTTCAATTGTATGGGAGAATGTTTTGTCAATTTTGCCAACACCAAGAATATAACCTTCTTGTCATTTCCAAAGGACACACTCCTATCTTGGAAGGCCTAGAGTGAGAGGAAATCATTCATTCTTCTAGTTTTATGCTTAGAGCAGCCGCTATCCATGTACCATTTTTTGACTGCTACCTCTCACTCCAGCCTGCACACAAAATCAATGATTAGACTTAGGAACCCAAGCCAGCTTGGGTCCCTTATAATGATAGAACGGGCGGATCAAACTTCTTTTTGCCCATGCAGGCAACACATATTTTCTTTTCAGGGAACCAGGTTCCTCAACAGTAGGCCTCTTTTCAACAAAAACTTTGTTTTTCTGCAAAGACTGAATTTTAGTTTTACAAGAGTCCTTGTAATGACCCGTTTGACCACAGTGAGTACACAACCAATTATCAGCCACATTTACATACTTGCTATGGGGATTATAGGAGGTTTTAGCCTTTTGGAACCCGATTTCTTGCTTGTTTCCACCATTAGTCTTGTACATAGAGGACCAGGTACATTTAAGTGTCTTATCAAGATCATTTTTAACCCTTTTTTAAATCCCCCTAAAGTTGTCTATTCTTTTCAAGCTCAGCAACAAGACTTGCTTTAACTTTCTTAAGCTCACTCTCAAGCTCAAGTTGAGCCCCACTAACCACTTCTTTACCCTTAGTGTTGTCCATCCTTTTTTTGTTTGTTTTTTCAACAAGTTATTTTCTCTAGTTACTTCTTCCACTTGTTCCTTCAAGTCTACAATAAAAACTACCATATCATCCCTCTCTTGTTCTGTGTCACCAATTTATTCTATTAAAGCATTTTTCTCATTAGTGAGGCTATGATAGGCATCAATCAACACATTTGCTAAGGACATCAATTTTTCTTAGAGTGCGTTTTCAAATTTCTTTGAACATCAAGAAAACTTACCTCATCTTCCTCCTTGTCCTCATTATCATCAGATTTGGCCATGAGTGCAAAGATTGACTCATATTTTGAAGATCCATTGTCAGCAACCATCATAGATGTATCTCCTTGGTCATCTTCACTTTCAGATTCACTGGAGGAATCTCCCCAGTCAGCCAAAGCTTGCTTCACCATGTTGTCAGCCGCATCTCTTCTTTTGAACTTCCTGTCAGGGACCTGGTTCCTCTTAGCCGCCTTATCAGTGTTTGTTTTGTAATGATCCTTCTTATGAAGAGAACATTCTTTAATGAAGTGTCTAGACTTTCTACACTTATGACATCAATCATTTCCTTTGAAATTCCTGCTGGAACTTCCTTTCTTTGGAATTCCACCATTTTTTCGAATCATCTTTTGGAATCTTCGAGTGAGATACTCCATGTCGGATTCATCAGTACTTGAACCCTTGTTGGCAGCCTTGAGAACCAGGTTCTTTTCCTTCCCGGGCTCTTTTCTTTCAAGATCCTTCTCTCTTCATCTCATAGGTTTTGAGATTTCCAATAAGCTCGTCAATAGTCAGCTTCTGCAGGTCTTTGGCTTCAGTGATATCATTAACCTTGCTCTCCCAGGAACCTGGTAGAACACTGAGTATCTTTCGGATCAGCTTGTTGGTTGGAATGATTTCACCAAGTGAATGAAGATCATTAATTATGAAGGTGAAGCGGGTATGAATCTCTTGAATAGACTCATCCTCTTTCATTTTAAAGAGTTCATACTCAGTTGTAAGCATATCTATTTTGGACTGCTTTACCTGAGTAGTCCCTTCGTGAGCCGTTTGAAGAGCTTTCCAAATTTTCTTGGTAGATTCACATGCCGAGATACGATTATACTCGTCTGGTCCAATACCACACACAAGAATCTTCTTTGCCTTGAAGTTCTTCTCAACAGCTTTTCGGTCAGCACCATTGTATTCTTTTCTTGTCTTTGGAACAGTCTTTGTTCCCTCTTCAACAACCTTCATAGGGGACAAATGGACCATCTCAAATCACGTCCCAAAGCTCGAAGTCTTTAGCCATAATGAAGTCATGCATTTTTGTTTTTCAACAACCATAGTATTGGCCGTTGATTCTTGGGGGTCTATAGGTTGATTGTCCTTCCTCGAAGTTTGGTGGAGCAGCCATGATGAAGATCCTTTCTAGGTGTTAACCTTTTAGAAAGAACCTGCTCTGATACCAATTGATAGAAACTAAGAGTCCACCAAACTGTATGAGAATCAGGTTCTCTATCAGTTCCCACAGTAAGCAATAGATTGTAAAACCAAACAGTATAGGAAACCAGGTTCTCTATCTGTTCCCACAGTAAATCGGCAGTAAATAAAGAACACGCGATATTTACGTGAAAAATTTCTTGGTCAACCCTAGTAGGATTTCAAGTCCACTAAATCGAGCAAACTTCAGATTACAACCTATTGCAATCTAGGAATTAAACTATTAATCCGTCACCCCTTACAATAACTCTATTGTAAGCCCTTTGCAATAACTCTATCATAAAGCACCAAACCTTGACTAACTCTAGTCAAGAAACTAAACCAAATAATGGTTTAAATCTGTCCTACAAAGACACTTCTTGAAAGTAGTGTAGGATTACAAATGAAGAACAAAATAATAAAGACTCAACAAACTTAAGGACTTAAGATATCTTCAATCTTTGGATCTGGTCCTTGATGCTGCAACAACTTTGTTCTTGAGAGAGGTGGTGGCTAGCACTTCAGAGAATATTATCTTTTGATTGGCAAGTGTTAGAGAGATGAAATCCCTTGCCTCATGTTGATAATATGTGTGTGTGATATCATCAAGGATGATGCAATAAAGTGTCCTTTAGTTTGGCCTTAGCAAGCTACAGTTGTGCTGCTGTACTGCTGCCAGATGGTACAATGCAACAATCTGCCAGACGGTACTGTACAACAACTTTTACAGCTGTAGAGTTGACAGTACGACGACCAGGGGTACTGATCCATATATGTTCCCTCTAATGTTCCCTTATTTGATTTCATTGAGAACTGAACCAGACATCTAACTAGTTACTCTGAATGTAAGGGAACTAATTGTATTAGGTTCCTTATCTGGTTCTCTCATGAAGTTTGTCAAATCATCAAAACAAAAGACACATAACTTATCATTTATATTATCGTAGTTACTTAGACTAGCTAACTGCATGTTAGAAAACCTTTTTTTGGGGGTAAGAAATGTTAGAAAACCTTAATAAAAAGCAATTTGCTTCCTTTGATTTTTAGTTAATTGCAACTTTTGAACTATGGAATATAAGTAACTTCAACAGGTGTGGAGAATATAAAACATGGAATAATAACAATGGTTTCTCTCTATCGGAAATTAAAAAATAAAAGAAATAATGGGATAAAATAAACAAGAATAAGTTTTCTATCTTGACTATACTATAAGATTAGATCCAAATTATTCATAGAAGAATTAGCAGTCCAAGCCAGACTGGTGCATTGTACCACTGGCTGAGGTAGAGGCAACAGAATCAATTCCACTAGCATAAAAAGCAGGATAATCATACATATGAACCCAAGTAACAGGCAATACATTGTAATAATTGGGAAAGAATTGACTAGTTGGAATTGGAGTGACCACTTGAGAGTTTGCAGTTTGTTGGTCTTGATTTTCCAATGGAACAATTTTGGTATCATGTTCCGAAAATTGATGAGATTTCTTCAAGGTTAATAGTCTGTTCAAGATGAATATTGTCGAAAACACTTGGCTTCTTCTTAGGATATTTTCTGTCATCCAATCTCATAAAATACTGACTAGCAATTTGTGTTGGTGTTCTACTTGGCAATAAATCTTTACCAATTTTTGTCCAGTTACCTTTCCCAAGAATCTCCAATCCCTTCAAGAATTAATAATCTCTGTTCATCCTCTGTCCATGGAATTCCTTTGTTTATTTTTTAGAACTAGCACTGATCTTTACACCGAACAATTTGATGCTCTTGCCGCCTTTCTCACTGCACGTTCTGTAGTTATGCCTATTGCAACCACACAACGTGCACTTCCTGCCCATTGCTAATTAGCCACACTACTCAAAATCATGAACAAGAACACAGCACTTGACTAGAGGTTTAGATATGGTGAGTATATATAATTGAGTAAACTTTCCTTTTTATGCAATGTAAAACTTTATTACAACCGAGTGAAGAAAAAGACACGGAAAGTGGTCTTTGATCTCCTTTCTAGCGAGGGACTAAGGAAAATATTCCGATTTATTTATGGTAATGTGGTCGAGGATCATGATTAAACTTTACCAACAACTTACCTTTTCTTTTTTCAAATCCTAAGGCCATGTGTGATAATAGATCAAATAAAACGCTGAAAGTTATTTGATACAATATCAAACCCACTTGCTCCGGAAAATTGATATTTCCCCTCATTATTTATAATAGTTGACCGACCAAAGTCGTATTGAGTTTAAGTTATATGGTGTAAAAAGTACTTATAAATCAAGTCACTTATTAAGTAATTTTAGTTAAATTTCTTAATAAATATAATCTGATAAAAACTAAAAACTAATATAAAGTTACGGGTTATAATTCATTGGTAGTGTAAAAGAAATTACACTATATGAAAATTTAATGTTTTGTTGCATCCGCTATAGTTGATTGAATACTAAATACTCAAAAAATCGAAAGTAGACTAGTCATATACAGATAAATATAGCTAGGTTAATATTATTATATAGAAAACAGGATGAAAACTAAAGATAATATATTATTGGTTATAATTCTAAGATAATCTAGTTAGTCAAATAATTAACTAACTTGCAATAATAAAATAATTATGTTCCAGTAGATATTAACATGATACGAATGTTTATTTGCCTGGACTGCGGCGAAATTTTGCATTAGATATTCACAACCGCTAAATAAATAAATAGTTAAATACAAGACATTGTTAATTTTTAATTCTAAGAAGATGCTCGTATGTTTGTACTCTGTATAATATGGTCGAAATATTTGAAATAGAGAAATGATCGACAACACTATAGTTTTTTTTCTCAATTCAAAGAAATCTCCCATATCCAATATATATATATATATATATATATATATATATATATATATATATTTCAGTATAATTTAAGCATGGACATTCTGATCAAAATACACGAGAAAAACTCGATGACGTCAACAGGGTACTCCAAAGCATAATCATACATTCATACTTATGAACTTGCATAGTTTTTTTTTTCCATAGAATCAAGAATTCTTTTGTTATCTGGAAATTTGTAGGCATTGTGGAGAATAGAAATAAAGTTTGCAATAATTTATATATTATGGAAGGTGAGAGCTTTTTAGCAATCTAATTATCAGATGAGAGTTCTTCGAGATTATATTTGTATACACAAAAAAACTTACTCACATTTGATGTGTTTACACCAAAACAACATAAGTTAACTATAGTTAGATGATAAAATTGAGGCCATAATGTGTAATAATTAATTATTATTAAGTAATAATAATCCATGTAAATTACATGTTCCGCATTCGTTAAATTCATGTAAAAATTGAGTGTGTATAAAACTTTTGCTCTATTTATACCCTATCTATTGCAGACCCACCTATGTCCTAAAAGATCGGCTTATTAATTTTCTTAGTGGACCTTATTCCTTTTTTAGTTTGTAAATTTCACCAAAAGATTAGCACCTGTGTATTTTTCCTATGCTAGTGATAAATAACCTATGGAAAATATAAATTCATTGAATATCAGTGGAGCACCTATGTAATAAGGTGGAATATTGTATGGCAAAAATTGTCCAACGTGGTATATAGAAGACGGTATATGCTCCATTTTCTTCTTTAAAATCCAACGGTTTAGAGTGACAAATCACTTAATCGGACAGAATATGGTGAATTATTTTCTGCTTCAACTTATAAACATTAATTTTTTTTTTATCTAACCTCAAACTATATATATTTTCTCCTTCCTATTTCAAGCAATACCATTTTATCCCTTTTAATTGTCAATACCCGCTCTACGTAATTTTTTAATTATGATCTCTCAATTCTTTTTCTTCACTGTAAGTGCTTTATCTATAATTCTAAATACTTTCTTCTAAATTATGGATAGACCCATTCTAATAGTATAACTTAGAAAAGTTGTTTCATAAATTTGTTATAAAATTTACCGCTTTTTATTTTTTTTTAATATTACGTGCATTAATTATTTGAGTTTCCCCTCCCCTCTTTTATTTTTGATTTTTGCAAATATATTTTTGAGTTTTGATTGTCACTAATAAAGTTACTAGTACGAACAATAGTTTCTTTTTGTTTTTGATAAATTTTATTCTGCTTGTTAGATTCTATCTTTATTCATAGTTATTAATTTATATGTTTTATGTATTTAAATTTTAAATTCAAAAATAAAAATAGGGACAATATATAGGTGAAACTAATAACATTCATTAAAAAAAGAAATTACGATAATTAAAAATATTTACAGAGCCATACATTATAATTAGAGAGTAAAGTATAAGTTAAGTTAATAATATCCTTCAAAATCATAATTTGGAATAAGAATGTTATCATTTGATTATAGCAAAGAACTTAAGTTGAAAATAAAAATTACTAAAATAATATAATCTGAAATAAATTACAGAAAGAGGAAATTCGTAAATTAAAGGCAAAGTAGATATGCTTGGGTTAGGAGTAGAAATGTATAACTAGTCTAATCTCTGAAGTTGGAGTGAGAAGTTGATTTTTAAGGCAAACTTAAAAGAAAAAATAATTTATTATCTGATGTTGAAATACTAAAAACGGACAATGAGATTTACCTGAAGTCAATTTGGAAAGAACTCGAAGAAATGGATCGGCTTGGTAGTAGTTTGGATCAGTGTAATAATAAAAATGATCAGATCTTTTGGTTCTTATGATGTGGTGAGGAACTACTGGTGTGTTGTGAAAATACTCTTGGGTTTAGCTACCCGCATGACTTGGTTGAGTTAGAGGGATTCAGTTCTGATGGCTTTGTTATGTGCATATGGGTTTCGAAGAGTGCTTGATGATTTCTACCACTTCTTGAGATGAATGTTTTCGTCAGGAATGAGGAGTATATTGCGTGTTGTGATTTTCTCGCGGATGGGGTCAAGTGGAAGGTTTGTGGTTGATGGGGTGTCTATCCTACTTGTGAATTGGAGTTGATAATGGGATTCTTGTGTTTTGATATTATGGCATGATAGATGAGGTCTGTCGTATGAGATTGAAATTTGCATGTACAAGGTTGCGATTCAGTTTTGAAGGAAAAGTCATGAGTTCTAGTCAGCATGGACGGTTTCAGATGTTTAGAAGAATGGTCACCTTATTTTGATATCACTTGAGAAGAGTGCGCATTTCAGAAGGCGCCTTGTATTTTGACTTACGGATGCTTCATTGGTATTGCGGTACTTGCCTGGTTGATCAACTGCTGATGTTCATATTTTGCTATGTGGCACAAAAGAATTATAGAAGTATTTCTGGTGAGATAATTGTGTATGAGGGAGGTGTTAATCATTCGAGTAGTGGAGTTGGGATCAGATATGGTAATATTTTTTGTATTCTTGTGATTTGGATACTGGGAGTCTTAGAGGGGGACTATTCCTTAGTGGTGGACTATAAAGACATGGCCAGAGTTAGACACTTGATGGTATGTGTTATGGATAGGTTTCAGCGGATCTTTGGGAATGTTATCTATCTATTTCGGGAGGATCAAAATTGATTTGGAGGCCACATGTAGGCCTATTGAGGATATGTAGTCTACATGAGGTCGAATTTGTTTACTTAACACTGCTATTGTTGAGGGGAGTATCATTCAGTTAGAGTGGAGTTGGCTATTTGCACACATGATGTGTTTCTATTTAGGCCTTTAGGCAAAATTCGAGCGAGATAGTTCTTGGGGTGTCGAACAGTTGATTGCGCCTTGGTTATGGTCTTTCCTATTTGTGGCATATTATGCTATCTATTTCTCCATGGTTATGGTCATACGCTCCGTGTGTTAGTAGTTGGTTTGCGTATGGTTGATGATTTTGAGCATTACGGCTCAAGGTACTTCATGTGGATCGGTGTTTGCATTGGGCCACACATCGCAATAGAGTTATGTAGGGACATGATCCTTTGTGCCGATTTTGTACATTTTGGTTCTCCTATGTGTGATGGGTTCATAAAATTGTGCTTGTGGTGGTACCGGTTAAGCTTGCGAGACGATTCTATCAATTGATTCTCTTTCTATTTTTGGGTACATTTGAGTTGTTGCTTGTTGGTGCACAGATTGCACAGTTTGTGGGTTTAGGTGGAATTGGTATGGTATGTCAATAGAGCAGCTTGTATTTGACTAGGTGTGGTCATTGGACCTGGAATGAGTGCTATCGGGATTTGATTGCGGTATGTTTGGAAGAATAATATCAGGAGTCAGTTTATAATTAGGCAATGGTTCTTATCGGGCGAGGAAGCTCTACGAATTGTTGATCTGATGAGTGGTTATGAGTTTCTGCGTGTTTCTTTCATCATTGGTAGTGTACTAAGGTTTAGAATAAATTTTTATTAGATATGAGATTTGCTACAGGTACTAGATTTGTTATTGGGCATCTATTGTGGTCGGAAGTTATTGCTACGAGTGTCTGGGTTATGTGGTTTATCATGTGAATATATTCTCGAATATGGTTGTAGCTTAATACAGTTTGTTTAGACTTATACAATGTATAGATGCGAGAATCAGGTATCATGATGAATTCCGGATGTTAGATATTGGTTATAAGGTTTGTGGACTAAGGTTGAAGTACGGAGTTTTAGTTAGGCTGTGTTGTCAGACTTATATAGATTGTGGTTATGTGGTATCACCCATGGGTATGTGCATTGTGAGTTTATACAGTAATTTGATGGCTTTGGAACGACTCTTGGCACGTTCGAGGACGGACATATATTTATCTGGGGGAGAATGCAACGACCCGACCGACCGTTTTGAGCATTTACATTCGGTTCGGTGATTTGAGGTCATGAGTAGCTTCGTATGGTATATTATGACTTGTGTGTATCGTTGGTTTTGATTTTTAAATTGTTTAGGATTGATTTGGTAGAATGATTCTTAGTTTGGAAGCTTTAAGTTGGAAGAGTTGACCAAGTTTGACTTTTGTGTATTTGACCTCAGATCGGAGTTTTGATGGTTATGTTAGGTCAGGATGGTAATTATTGACTTAGGCGTATGCCCGAATTTATATTTTAATATTTCTAGAAGGTTTCAACACTATTTAGCGAAAAATGACAATTGAAAGTTTGGAAATTTCATAGATTTGAACGAAAGTTGACTTCGATGTTATCGGGTTCGGATTGTTGTTCTGGGAGTTAGATTTTGAAATTTGTGTGCAAAATTTGAGGTGATTCCGGGGTTGTTTAGACATGTTCGGTGTAAGTTTGGAATTTGAAAATTTGAAATAGTTCAGTAAGTTTGATTTGAGGTGCGATTCGTGATTTTGATGTTATTATGTGTTAGTTGAGGCCTCAAGTAGGTTCGTATTAGGTTTTGGGACTTATTAGTATATTTGGACTGGTCCTAAGATATTCGGGTGAGTTTTTGGCAAGTTTTGGCATTTTGGCACTTTGATAATGTCCTGGAGATGTAGAAGTGCGGAGGGCACTTTTTGGAGTGCTGAGGCAAAGCCTCATGTGCGGCCACAAACCCCAAGTGCGGAGGCAATGGTCAAAGTGTAGACCGCACTAAGGGCCACAACAGGAAATCTGCAGGTTTGTTGATCTTACTTCAGAAGCTTATATCTCTCAATATATGAGGAATATAGGGATGATCCAAAAACTAAAGTTGTAGCCTTTGAGTCTAGTTTCGAGAAAATCAAACCGTTTGTCATTTGGATATTTATACAGAAAGTTATGGTCATTTTGATGAAGGCTAGAAGTGCAGTCACTGCTGGATTGCAACCGCACAATATGTATTGCGGCCACAAAACTTGGAAATACGGACCACACTAGGAAAAGTGCGGTCAACACTATGTGAGATCGGGTTTTTGTATATAAACGGGACTTTTGGACTTTTATTTCATTCTTCACCACTTTAGAGACTTGGGAGCTCGATTTTGAGGGGTTTCAACCTAGAACTTCATCTACAATCTTGGGGTAAGTGATTATAATATATATCTATGAGATTTACATGAATCCATCACTAGATTTAATATCAAAACTTGGGATTTAACAAGAGAAATTGGGATTTTTTGTCAAAACATTTCTAAAGTAAATAATTGGGGTTTGAACATCGATTCAAAGTCGGATTTGGGTAAAACAAGTATGGTTGGACTCATATTCGAATGGGTTGTTGGAATTTTTGAGTTTTACCGTGTCTCGAGGTGCAGGTCCGGGATGAAATTTTTGTTGACTTTGAATATTTGATTAAAGATTCGACTTTTTTTATTTGGGTTTGTTTCCCTTTGCCTTATTTGATGATCTTAAGTTGCTTTTTGCTAGTTTCGAGCCGTTCAGAGGTTAATTCGCGCAGGATACCATTTCTAGAGTATTGTTTGTCTTGCTCGGTATTTGATTTGGCTTGCTTGAGGTAAGTATCCTATCTAAACTTGGTTGAGGCACTAGTTGCCTGAGTTATTTGTGATACCTACGTGCTGTGGGTGCGCATATGTGTGGGGGTTGAGCCTATGTGCGAGCATCGAGATCTTTATCCATGCTCGGGGTAGTGCTTAGGCTATGACATGCCTTGAATTGATTGATAAGCCTCACATTGTTGTATCTCTTATTTGTACCCCCTGTTGTGAGCTATTTGAGCCATGTTTGAGGTTGTATAGAGGTTAATCTCGTGAATTAACCTAATAGCTGCTATTTTGTGTGTATTCACCTGTTTTGAGCTATGATATCACACTTGCACATACATACACCTTAGCATGTCACCTATACCCGTCTAGATTATGAAATTTGATGTTCTTTGACCATGTACATGGGTTCTTGCATATCTACTTCACGTGTAATATGGTTTGGACTGGTAGCCTGTGACCACGCATGGCGGATTGTGACTATTAGCGTGTGAGTTATCCGTGCAGTTGTTATATTATTAGCGCTTGAGTTGTCAGTGCAGCACATGAGTTGTCCGTGCGGATCCAGATATTGATATTATTGGCACGTGAGTTGTCCATGCAACGTGTGAGTTGTCCTACAGTTTATATTATTAGCACGTGAGTTATCAGTGCAGCATGTGAGTTGTTCGCGCGGATTCAGATATTGATATTATTGGCACGTGAGTTGTCCATGCAACCTGTGAGTTGTCCTACAATTGATATTATTAGCACGTGAGTTGTCCGTTCCGCATGTGAGTTATCCGTGCAGTGTGTGGATATGGATCCATCCCCCCTAGGGTCACCCTCTCATGTTTCTCTCTTGATGGTGTACACGCGGATTGTTAGAAATTGATGGATTTCTGGTTGATGTGAGCTCTAGGAGAGCTGGTTACTGATTTGGTTTGATTACTGAGATTCTGATGTGGGCTTGAGAGCCATGATGTGATTTTTATTTGGATCGGGTTGCGCGCCACAACGGATTGATATTTGATTATTGCATTTCTTTTTTATTTTCCATATTCCTTGGCTATTTATCTGACTTATTTGCTTATCTTCCCTATATGCTGGATTTGTTGATTGAGTAGAGTACGTTAAAGATATTTTTTGCTCCAAGGAGATCTTATCTGAAATTTCATGATTCATTCATATTATTGTTGTGTACTTGTTGGAAATTATTAACTGTACAGGTGATTGGCGAGTATAATTCTTGCTTCTATTACCTCTCCAAGGTTAGTTATGATGCTTATACTCATAATACACTTTTGTACCTTGCGTATAGATCCGAGAGCTGATATTGTTGCGTACGGCGGGAGCCGGTATTGAAGATGTACCTGATTTCCAGACTTAGCTACCACTTGTCCTGAGTAGTGTTAGATTTGTAATCTGATATGTATATTTCAAACAAATGTTGTATTTATTCCATACCAGCTTTATAAAATCTAAGTCTTAGAAGCTCATAATTTGTGCTACCAATCCTTGGGATCTTGGAAATTCAGTTATTTTTACTCATTGACTCCTATTATCCTCGGTTGAGTTGTGTTGAATGTTATTTGGCTTACTTAGCGGGTTGGGTTAGGTGCCATCACGACTAGTTAGACTTTGGGTCGTGACACTTTCTCCCATGGAGTTTTGCCTTCTTACGCACTCTAGGAGGATCTCCTCTTTTCTCTGTCACCTTTACACGCTCAACTTGCAATACCACCGCTTCTAACTCAACTTTTTATTTCAAGACCACTAAAATTAACATCAAAACCTTGCTCTATCAAATTTGATTCTATCACAGAGATCATGCCCAAATCCTCATAATGCATGGGAAGTTTAAGTGCCTTATAGAAATTGAACGTGACTTTCTCATCATGCACTCTCATCTTCATATTACCTTCCCTTACATTTATAATTGCTCCACTATTAGTCAAAAATAATGGCTCCAAAATAATAGGCACTTCCTCATCTGCCTTGTAGTCAAGGATAATAAAGTCAATAGGAAAAATGAAATTCCCCACTCATATAGGCACATCCTCAATTATCTCGTCTGGCATCGCCAACGACCTATATGCTAACTGTAAAGTAATCGCAGTAGTTCTATGGGATCCTAATTCGAGTTTATTGAAAATAGATAAAAGCATCAAATTAATACCTTTTCCCAAATTACATAGGGCTCTACCAACCTCATGTTTCCCAATGGACAAGGAAATCATAAAACATCTGGTATCCTTCAGCTTTGGAGGAAGCTTACTCTGCACTCTAGCATAATACTCCTCGGTAAGTGCAACTATCTTAAATTTTGCATGTCTCATCTTGTTAGCCACAATGTCTCTAAGTTACTTGGTATATTTAGGCACTTCCTACAACACTTCCACCAAAGGAAGATTTACACGTGCCTAGCTCAAAATATCCAAAAATTTCTTATACTTAGCATCATCTTTCTGCTTCTGCAGTCTTTGTGGAAAAGGTGGTGATGGCCTTGCATCTATCTCTTGCCTTTGTTTATCATCCTTCTTTTTTGCTTCTTTTATAGGCTTAACCACTAGCTCTCTTTTAGTTACAGACTCTATAAGGGGCAGCTTTTCATATTCTCTTCTGCTTCTCAAAGTGATTGCTTGCACTAGTTCTATGGGATTTTTCTCAATATCACTTGGGAGAGCTCCAGCAGGTCTAATATTTTGATTGGCGGCTAATTTCCCGACTTGTCTTTTCAAATTTCAAAAATTAGTCCTGAGTTGTTGATTGTCAAGCAAGAGCATTTTCAACAATTCATTTGTGCTTTCCTCTACTTACTGAGGTGGCTTCTGGGGCTGGTTACAATTTTCTTAGGGTCCATACTGATTTTGATTTGATTGTTTTCCACCCCATGTGAAGTTCGTGTGCTTTCTACAACTGGGATTATACATGTTCCCTTATTGATCATTTTGGTTCATCGGGCCTCGACCTTGTTTTCCCACATAATAAATAGAATTTGGATTGACTTGGCACATGTCACACATGTGACCTTCTCCACAAATCTCACAACATATAGCCATCTGGTTCACATACTACATCTGATGCATTTGATCCATTGCTATATTAGTCACCTGGTTTGTCAATGTATCCATATCTGCACTCATGGCTAAATTCTCATCTAGATCGAGTGTGCCTGCTACCCTCTACTTTATCATTCTTCTCTGCTCTCCATCACCTTGATAGTTATGATCATTCGCGGTGAAGTTGTTCAAGAGAATATGGATTTAAATATAAGGTTTTTGCATGCAACTCCCTCCACTGGCTGAGTCGAGATTCAATTTAGAAGACTCGTCTAATCCATCAACAAACGTATGACCCAACACCTCATCAGTCTGACAGTGATGTGTGCAATCTTTGAGTAGTTTCTTGTATCTTTCCCAAGCTTAACACAGAGTATCGCCATCCCGTTGTTGAAACCCAAGAATTTGGCTCCTCAATGACTTAGTCTTCTTTCTGGGAGGAACTTGATCAAAAATTTCCTTGCTAGATCATGCCACGTGCGAATGGAGTTAGCTGGCTCCTTTTGCAACCATTCTTTCGCTTCCCCCAGCAGAGAAAAGGGTAACAAAGTCAGTATGACATTGTCCTTAGAAACATTCAGATAGTTGTAAGTATTTGTAATTTCCAAAAAGTTCTCTATATGCCTCTGTGGATCTTCATGAGAGAGACCCAAAAATTGCCCTGTGGACTGAATAAGCTGTACCATGTACTGCTTAAGCTCAAAGCAACAAGTTATGCTAGGTTTTACAATAGTCTGAGTCATGTTTGCAAGATTAAGCCTTGCGGCCTCTACCACCAGTCGCTCGTCATTTTATGCCATATCTATTGGCTATGGTTGGACTATGATACCCAACTCTACAGTTTTAGCTCTTGCTTCAGCCTTCCTTCTTAACTAATGGAATAGTTTTTCAGGTTCAGGATCCAAACGAGGAAGGTCGTTCAAGCTTCCACTTATCCGTAGCATTCAATGTGAACACCTGTAGAAGCAGAAACAACAAACAAATTAAAACTCAAAAAGATAACGAATAAAAGCTTATTTCAGACAAGTAGCCAATATCTAAATCCCCAGTAACGATGCCAAACACTTGTTGGATCCAACACACACGCAATTATATGCGATCAACAAGTAATAAAGTGATAAAAAAATATCGTTCCCACAGAGATTTATGATCAAATACTGTCTAAACTAAACTAGTTACGAGTAGTTGAATCAACCGCAAAAACTCAATAGGATAGACTCTAATACCATAACCCTAGAATATCCCTATATCATTGAATTTGCTCTAAAGTGTTCGTTTGCTCTATTTGCACCCTTGTTCTCTTGCTTGCTTGTTAGTTATTCGTTCAAGTTATTTTGAGGAAGATGATTGTGACTTTAAATAACTAAAATGATTGAAAGAATGAATGATAGAGAGAATGCATTATTATCAAGAGCTTCAAAGATTCCACCAGTAAAAGAAGTTCGAGGTTCTGAATCAGAAGTTATCCACCAGCCATCAAAAAATCATATGTATTTATTTTGTGTCTGTATAAGAAATCAAAATCATCAACAATGATAAAATTATTCCAAAGATTCTACAACATTAGAAAAGATGAAAAATATAAAGATCTTGAAATAGGTTAAATATAGAGATAAAGGTATCGATATATAAGAAAAGTTATAAACTCCAGCATAGTATGCTAGAATTTCACCTTTTTTTTTGTCTAAATATTTTTTTTTATTCAACCAAGTAAAGATTTATACACAATTAACTCTTTTGGACTCAAGAGTTAGTTTTCAAGGAAGATTAAAAACTACACTATAATCTAACTATGTATGGTAACAATTCAATCTATCTAATATACTTTTCCATTTACAATTTCTCTGCCCTTTAATATATAACTGTATAACTATTTTCTTTACCCTCTGCCTAGCCTCTTGCTTCCTTTGTTGAAATCTTTTTGCATTTCTCTCTGCCGAGATATGATAGACAACTGCTGCAAAGAGAAATCCTAGAATATGAGCCCTTGGTCTGTTGTTGATCCTGCTTGCTACCCAAGTAACTTCCTCCTGCCAAGTGCCAATGTTCCTTCTTATTCCCAACCAACCTGGAATAGAATTTCACACCTGATGTGAATAAGGACAATCAAATTGGATATGCTCTAAGGTTTCCTCCATGTCAGATTTACACACTACACACTCTTTTCCAACATGTATTCCCCATCTCTCTAACCTGTCAACAATAGATAGCCTGTGCTGGATTGCTAACCAGAGAATGGATTGATGCTTGGGAATAATACTTTGGACCAAAACTGTTTTTTTCCATTCTACTTTCTGAAACTGGGGAGTGAAGAATTGATATGCTTTCTTAATGCTAAACTTTTCCTGCATTTCAAAGCTATTTAACAGTACCTCAGGGTCACCATGATTCACTAGCCAGCTCTTAGCTTTCAATATCTTCCTAACTAGCCAATAAGCTTGGTTAGGAATAGGAATTTGCATTAGATCTCTCTACTTTATATAGAAGCAGTGAATCCATTTTACCCATAGACTATCCTTTTTCTGAGTAACAACCCATAAAAGATTACAGATAGCTGATTTGTTCCATCTATAGAATCCAGAATATTTAATCCTCCAGCAGACCTAGGCATGCACAGTTTTTTACTTGAATACTTATCTTTCTCCTAACTTGATGTTTTGGTATTGTTTGAGGCTTCCACTGATCCTATGATTGTTTCTCCATGTATTGTAATTTGTTCTATTGAGAGGTTGTTTAGTCTTACATATTAGTACTATTCCACATGTACTAACATCCCTTTTGATGGGGGCGCTGCATCTTTAATGGATGCAGGTGGTTCCACAGTAGGCGACATTGATCAGTGATAGCAGTACACCCTCTTCCCAACTGATTTGGTAAGCCCCACTTCATTTCGGGGTCGTGTATCTTTTGCTTCTCATGTATTGTATTTTGAGGTATAGTTGGAGCCTTGTTGCCGACACTATTATAGTACTCTAATGTATCCGTTAGAGGCTCAATAGACATTGTGTGGGTTGTACCTTGGTTATGGGAAAGTCGAACTAAAGATGTTGTAAT
Organism: Nicotiana tabacum; assembly: GCF_000715075.1. Classification (NCBI taxonomy): domain Eukaryota; kingdom Viridiplantae; phylum Streptophyta; class Magnoliopsida; order Solanales; family Solanaceae; genus Nicotiana; species Nicotiana tabacum. The sequence continues at coordinate 61,338,235 of NC_134091.1, read as the reverse complement.
TGTACTGCATGTTCCACTTCAAACTATGAAAGTGTATGTAATATTTTGGGAAACTTATAATTAACGTGACTAATGGTAATGAATTGGTGTTGTCCACAAGATATTCTCTTTGTTTACTTAATGAAATATATCTTCTTGTTATTCATGGGTAAGTTCGGGTAGAAGGCATTTGTACATGCTTTCTTAACTGGGATATCTCGGTTGAGCGCCGGTCGTGCTCCTCGAGGTCGGGTCGTGACAAACTTGGTATCAGAGCCTAAGGTTTTAAAGTGTCCTAGGATGTATTGGAGTCATGTCTAGTAGAGTCCATCTTATCAGTGTATTGTCTACCACATCTATAATTAGGAGGCTACTTGGGAATTGATAATTTGATTAGGGATTCGATTCTTGATAATTGCTTGAATTAATTAATAGAGTTTTAAATCGTATTGTGAAGTTGTTTATTATTTTGCTTAATGGAAAGAGGAGCTTTATATTGAATTTTTTTACATCTTATGATCTAGTTTAAATTCGTGATTTAACTAGGTAATCGAAAGAGCCTCTTGAATTATTAATCAAACTAGAAAATAGGGAAATATTCGTGAGATGTTACCCTTTAGACTAAAACCATCATTTTAATTGTTGCAATTGTTCACCATGCTTCAATTGGATTATTTACTGAAATTAACGTTTAATCGAAGAAGGAACCTTAACTTTAAGTGTAATCTAATTATCTGGTAAATTCTTGTGATTCAACAGTATTATAGAGTGAACTACTTTAAGAATTGGATCCCGAGTCAATTATCTTGCACCTGTCTAGTCAATTACCTTTATTTCTCTCACTAATATTTCTTAGTTGCTCAATTGTTGTCTTCCGTGATCAATTTACAATTGCTTAAATTTTAATAGTTAATTATAGTTAATAATCATTCAAATCAAGTGTTAATTTTTCTGGATTGTAATTAACTAAAGATTATTCGAGTACTGTTTAAATCCAATTCATGTGAAAATGATAATTTACTATACTATCTTTGATTAGCGAGCAATAATTTTGTGTTATGTTTTGCGCTCGTCATAGTGCTAGCATTTGCTTAAACATCTAAAATCGCTCGTGCCATCAAGAACTCATAACCTCCCCTTCAAAACTAAACTGCAACCTTGTAATCGCAACTTTTAATCCCACACGGTGCACCACCACTATAATGCTAACTCATGAAAATATGAAAACTTATAATCAACTCTGAATCACCACCAGGATGAACACCTCATCAACCAAGAACCTTCCATTTAACTCAATCCGGGAGGACATCACCACACGCAACACACCTTCTATACCCATAGAAGACATCAACCCCGAGTTGTGGCCTTAACCATCACGAATCTTTCAAAACCCATTAACACAGAATCAAATTATCAAAACTGATTTCCCTCTAACTCAACCGAGTCATGCAGACTGCCAAACCTAGAAGTAACTCAACCAAAAATGCCCGCTCTAAAGGGACCTTCTACGAACCCTAAGTCGTCTCATGCATCTCTCTAATACCTCCATATATTGTCAATAATAATATAGAAGTACCGCAAGTCTAGACACCATCTAATACAGATCTCAAATCCTAGCCTACACAAATCCGAAAATCCTTAAATACCACATATAAGTCTTGAACTCATCAAAACCTTCTCGATAGTCATTCACCTTGCTCTAAATCATCATCGATGAAACCTTCTCAAATCATAGCCAATCTACGAGCACATCTTAGTCCAAGAACTAATATAACGCTTGGTCTTTAAGTGTGGAGACTTGAGTCATCTCAAGAGGGAATGACCTAGACTTTTGAGTAGAGTTCCATAACAGAGCATGCAGCCTATGGTATCAGCACCAATAGCTAGACCACATGCACAGCTATCTATGGGTAGGGCTCAGTCAGCTTCGAGGTCGCCCTAGAGGGGGATGTCGGTCAGGCGGTTGTCAGGCCCGTTGCTATGCATTTCCTGCCAGGCCAGAGGTAGTTTCTTCTGATCCCGTGATCACAGGTATTGTTCCAATGTGCCACAAGGATGTTTAAATAATTTATCCTGGCTCCACTTACTCTTTTGTGTCATCCTATTTTGCTCGTTATTTGGATATGTCTCGTGATTATTTAGATATGTCTGTTCATGTATCTACACTGGTGGGTTTTTTTTTTTGGTTTAATTCTGCCTTATAGGGTGGGTGATTCTATTATTGTAGATCGTGTATATCAGTCATGTGTAGTTACAATTAGAGGGTTATGAGACTAGAGTCAAAGTGGTTTTGGGTATGGATTGGCTATCTCCGTACCATGTTATTCTTGATTATCATGCTAAGTCCATGACGTTGGTGATTTCGGGGTTTCCTAGGTTGGAGTGGAGATGTTTGCTTGGTCACACTCCCAATATAGTGGTTTCATATTTGAAGGCTCAATGGATGGTTGAGAAGGGGTGTTTGGCGTATTTGGCCTTCGTGAGAGATGTTAGTGCTGACACTCCTACTCTTGAGTCGGTTCCAATGGTGAGGTATTTTCCAGATGTATTTTCTTTAGACCTGCCGAGCATGTCACCTGATAGAGATATTGATTTTAGTATTCATTTGGTGCCGGGAACTCAGCCCATCTCTATTCTACCATATCACATGGCACCAGTGGAGTTGAAGGATTTGAAGGAACAATTACATGAGTTACTTGATAAGGGTTTCATCACGCCTAATATGTCACCTTGGGATGCACCGGTATTATTTGTGAATAAGAAAGATGATTCTTTGAGTATGTGCATTGACTACAGGCAATTGAACAAAGTTACTATCAAGAACAAGTACACACTACCGCGCATTGATGATTTGTTAGATCAGCTTCAGGGTGATAGGTTATTCTCGAAGATTGATTTGAGATAGGGGTATCATCAGTTGAAGATCCGGGCTACAGATATTTCAAAGACGACTTTCACGACCCGTTATGGTCACTATGAATTTCTGGTGATGTCTTTTGGGCTGTCCAATGCCCCAGGAACTTTTATGAACTTGATGAACAATTTCCAGTCCTATCTTGATTCCTTTGTCATAGTTTTCATTGATGATATATAGGTGTATTCTCGCAGCCGGAAGGATCATGAGCAGCATTTGAGGATCGTGCTCCAAACTTTGAGGGGGAAGAAGCTATATGCCAAATTCTCAAAGTGTGAGTTTTGATTAGACTCGGTGGCATTCTTGGGCCACGTGGTGAACAATGTGGGGGAATAAGGTGGATCCAAAAACGATTGAGGCAGTTTAGAGTTGGCCCAGACCATCTACTGCTACTGAGATCTGGAGTTTCCTTGGGTTGGCTGGGTATTATCGTTGTTTTGTGGAGGGGCTTTCATCTATAGAAGCCCCATTGACTTGATTGACGCAGAAGGGTGCCCTATCCAAGTGGTTTGATAAGGGTGAGGAGAGCTTTCAAAAGCTCAAGACTACCTTGACTACAACTCTATATTCTGGTTTTACCTTCGGGATCGAGTTCTTATACAGTCTATTGTGATGATTCACGTATTGGAATTAGATGTTTGTTGATGCATGGGGGTAGAGTTATTGCTTATGCTTCAAGTCAGTTGAAGCCACATAAGAAGAACTACCATGTTCACGATTTGGAGTTAGCAACCATTGTTCATGCGCTCAAGATTTGGAGGCATTATCTTTACGGTGTGTCTTGTGAGGTTTTCCCAGATCACAATAGTCTTTAGCACTTATTCAAGTAAAAGGATCTAAACTTGAGGCAACGGATGTGGTTAGAACTACTAAAGGACTATGATATCACCATTCTTTATCATCCGGGGAAGGCCAATATGGTGGCCGATGTTTTAAGTAGGAAGGCTGAGAGCATGGGGATTCTTTCTTGTATTTCAGTAGGGGAGAGACTGTTAGCATTGGATTTTTAGGCTTTAGCCAATCGATTCATGTATCATTATTTTTGGAGGATCATGGGATCAGTTTCTATTGTTAGCAGAGTTTGCCTATAACAACAGCTATCAGTAGAGTGTCCAGATAACTCCGTATGAGGCCTTATATGGGAGGCAATGTCATTCTCTGATTGGTTGGTTTGAGCCTAGGGAGGCTAGGCTATTGGGCAATGACTTGATCCATGATTCTTTGGAGAATGTGAAGTTGATTCAAGAGCAGCTTCGTACAGTGCAGTCTATGCAGAAGAGTTATGCTGATAGGAAGGCTCGTGATGTAGCATATATGGTGGATGAGAAGGTTCTACTCAGAGTTTTACCCATGAAGGGTGTGATGAGGTTCGGAAAGAAGGGCAAGTTGAGAGCTAGGTATACTGGTCCTTTTGAGGTGCATGAGAAAGTGAGAGAGGTGGCCTACAGACTTTCCTTGCCACCTAGTCTACCGGAAGTTCACCCAGTGTTTCATATTTCTATGCTCCAAAAGTATTATGGGGATCCTTCACATGTATTGGACTTTAGCACGGTGTAGTTGGATGGGGATTTGACTGATGATGTGGAGCCGATGGCCATTTTGGATTGACAGGTTTGAAAGTTGAGGTCGAAGAATATAGCATCGGTGAAGGTTTAGTGGAGAGGCCAGCCAGTCGAGGAGGCTACTTGGGAGACCAAGAAGGAGATGTGGAGCAGATATTCTCACATTTTTGGGACTCCAAGTATAATTCCATACTCGTTCGAGGATGAACGTTTGTTTAAGAGGGGGAAAATATAATGACTCGGTCGGTCGTTTTGAGTATTTTAGCCACATTTCCCCTATTTGATGCTTTACATATGTGTATTTGTGATTACGGGACTTGTCAGGGTTGTTGGTTTGGTTTTGAAGAAGTTTAGGATTTAATTGGGACACTTAATATCAAGGTTGGATGCTTAAGTTGTAAGAGTTTATTGGAGTTTGACTTTTGTGTATACAACTCTAAAATGGTGATTTAATAGTTTCAATAGCTTCGTATGGTAATTTTGGACTTAGGCATACGTCTGAATTCGTATTTGGAGGTTCCTAGGCCATTTTGGCTTGAATTGGAGAAAGTTGGAAGGTTGAAGGTTTGGAAGGTTGATAGGTTTGACCAAGAGTTGGCTTTGTTAATATCATGTTTGGATTATAGTTCCGGGAGTTGGAAAAGGTCAATTGTGTCATTTGGGACTTGCATGCAAAGTTTGATGTCATTCCGAGTTGATTTGATATGGTTCGGTATTAGTTTTGGAAGTTGAAAGTTCATTAGTTTCTTAGGCTTATATTGGGGTGTGATTTGTGATTTTGATGTTGTCTTGTGAGATTTGAGGCCTCGATTAGGTTCGTGTTATGTTTTGGGTTTGGATGGTGTTATTAGACAGGGTCCTAAGGGCCTGGGGTGTGTTTCGGATGGGTTTGGGACCATTTTACCATGTTTTGAATTGCTGGTTTCTGATGTCTGGTTTTCTTCATCGCGATCCCGACAAAGCAGTCGCATTTGCGGAGGGCAATTTTATGGCAGGTGTGTTTGTTCATTGCGTTCGCATAGGGGAGATCGCATTTGCGGAGCTTGGGGAGACAGTGGACTTCGCGATCGCGAGTTGGGGGACGCGTTCGCGTAGAAGGAGAGGATGGTTGGTGAGTCAGGCTTTTAGCCTTCACGATCGCGAGTGGAGGACCATGTTCTCATAGGCTCAACATGGGTGTGCATCACGTTCGCGATCGGGATCACACATTTGCGTAGGGCTTTCCTAAGGCGGTGTTTGGATGTGCTTCGCGATCACGGGACCAGGATATGCCTGGGCATACCTTAAGTACTCTATTTTTTAGGATTAAAATCATTTTAACATATTATGAGATATAGAGCTCAGATTTTGGCGATTGTAGAGGGAATTTTCATGATTTGGATTAGGGTAAGTGTTGTTTACTCGGATTTATTTATTATTAATGATTCCAACCTTTAATTTAGCATTTGATTGATGAATCTAAGTGAAGAAATTGAGGATTTTAGTAAAAACGTTTCTAAAGTATAAATTGATGATTTGATGGTCGATTTGAGGTTGGATTTGGATGAATCATATATATTTGGACTCGTATCGAAATGGGTTGAGTTTTTGGGTTGACTTTGTGTCGCACCCCGTTTTCTCGCGAAAGCGGGTTTCGACGTGTGACAACTCTTTTAAATGAGGTATTAAAAGAGAAGAGTCGCCACCTAACGATTTTTAAGGTGCATTAGGGCACCTATTTGTGAATAACTCTATTTTAACTAGTCTATGACCAAAGATCGGGTAAGGGCTCAAATTACCTCGGAGATAAGGTGTTAGGCACTCTTCGAGGTCCACAACTATGGGTCCCGGACGAACTTAAAACTGTGGATAATGTTATTAGGCTAGGTGATCAAATAAATAAAGAGAGATTAGAAGTTGAAAAGTCTTATTAAAACATATGAGGATAGGTACAAATCTTGGTATGACTATAAGGATACAACTACATTGGTCTATATTAAACGACTAAGTATGGGCATCAAGTATGTGAAGAAAGGAGGGTCCTAAGTTTTTAAGCCTAAAGGATCACCCCGTGCAACATAAATAATACTTTGCAACTTCCTTTAGGTAGGAGTTGCTAATATTATTCAGCGGGCACAGACTATCATCTCCTGCTACCCGATTACTATGTTGAAGTTGTTTACCTAAAAAGCGTTCTAATTCAATTCTAAGTCATACCCTATGTGTGCACTACCCGTCCCATGCCTATGGTCCATGAGTCTTTGGACCTACTATTTGAGTGGTTCTAGACTTTACTTAGGTTTCGCAAAAAATGATAAAACTAAGCGGCATTCAAAACAGGTAGGACTTCACTTAAAGACAATTAAAGGCCCAAGTTAGCCTCCACAGATAATAACAAATGCACGCGGGCAGATTTCTGGTTATGCAGTAGACAATTTCAGAATTAAATCATATTTGGGTTGTTAAATCCTATAGGCACGGTTCCTATGTGATTCTGATTTCCAGTATTATATAGGCAGTGCTATAATTTCTGGACTAACGTATAGGGAAAGTTGAGTGTTGCAAGTCCTATAGACAAGATATCTAATCGTTTTGCGTAAATGGGCAGTGAAAACAATCTCATAATTCTAGATTACTATTGTTGGTTTTATAGACATGCGTCTTAGGCCGGTGACAATCCTATAGTCATGATCTCTAAGTGAAGTAGTACAAAAATAGCACAAAACAGTTGGTTAATTAGTTAAGATCATGTAGTCATGGTATCTAGATGGGCAGTAAAGTAATAGAAGCAATTGACTAATTAATTATTTGAAGTTCTATAGGTATGGTATCTAGGTGAACAAAGCATATGTATTACATCCTATAGGCATGCTGTCTAAATGTACAGTAACAACATAGAAGCAAGTGTGGAAAATATTTAGGCTAACGTGTATGAACAGTGTATAAGTGAGGTGTGCATAATTCTTATAGGCATGATTTATATTAGTGTGTAACATACCAAATGAAATAACAAACAAGGCATGCTGAACGAAATAGTAAATATAACACACAGACTATAGGTAGGTTTTTTACCCTTTCATGCAAATATTAGAATATCCCAGCCCCTTTCATTAATCTCCCCATTATTCATTATTACAAATTATTACATGCCCAATTAGGATAATAAAATAGTTACAGACTTAATAGGGTGGCTATAGGCCCAAATAGAGCAAATACAAGACACCCCAAACTGATTCTAAGTCTTCAACTGAGCCTGGAACCTTAGGTGATGAACAAGCCCATACTCCAGATGGCTATTAATACGCTTCAGTTTTGAGTACCAAACTGGCCCAACAACTAGGCCCAAACCTTAAGACAATTGCCTTGCTTACCCATAGAATACTAAATAGCCATAACAACACAAGTGACAAGCTTGGTACTAGGCCATCCAAACAAACTTTTAAGACTTGGGAGTTTCATCCCTTAATACTATAGCTAACAGAGAGAGCAGGGATTTCCAGACAAAGACACACAAATAAGGTTACACAAAATTCCTTACAGGCACATATGATATAAACAAAATAAGTTCCCACTAACAGGTTTGAACATCATAAGCTAGCAAACTACGTCAGGTAGAGTTTCAAAGCAAAGCATAGTCCAGAATGAGCTTCTAGGACTTCAGACAGTTAACATGAGAATCTAGCAAAGTCAAAGACAAGAACAAGTGGATGGAAGTTTTCACATGAAGGTTTTTAATGCGAGAGCCTAAGGAAAATGTGGTCACAAGTATCATAGCCAGGCTAATGGGCATAGTTTACAACAGTTTGAAGCATATCACTTGATTGAACATGAGACTTAACATGATAGGCATTACTATAGAACAAAGACTCTAAAGAACTAATGGTAGGTAAAATAACAAGTCAATTATAGGTCAAACATTAGGATTCATGTCAGTTGATCCCACATGAGAGAAAAATACACATTGACATTTATCCTAGAAGCAATGCTAAGAGTGCAGGATTGACAGATCAAAGAACATAACTACTAGAGTTATAAATTGCAGATAAACAAGTTTGGTTATATAGTGAAATAGTGCTATAACATAGGAGAATTGGGAATCAGTTTGCAGGAAATAATAGATTATTCTTAAAGGGTTCAAGAGGAAGAGATTCATTAAATCAGAATCTGAGCAAACACGAAACATGACATTAAGGCACGGGTATGAACTTATAACAAGCACAAAGCATGACATTAAGGATAGCATGAACATGGTCAGTAAGGGAAAACTTAATAGGGCCAGAAACTATTCGAATCAAATATGCAGAGCGAAAGTCTACTACGCATGTTGAAACCATTCAAGTTCGATACCAGAGGTTGAGATAGTAGATTTATCGAAAAAACATACAATAATATAATACTGCAAGTTCATAAATAACAGAGAAACTTAAGGCATGTTTGTCTAAAAGTTCAACCAGTATTGGCATATAGAGTACACACATAAGCAAGTAAAGGAATACGATGAAGGCCATAAGAGTCAAGAATGCTAACCAGTTGCGAAGATAAATGAACAAAAAGGGTGAGTACCCAGAATTTCAGTAGTGACAGCAACAGAACAGCAAAAACCCCAAATCCTACTGTGCCAGAGTTCACAGGAGCTTCAGTGAGCCCAGAGTAGTGCTCGCACTAGGGAGATTAATAGAGAATATTCCGGTGGCCTTGGCTTTCAGCCGGCCACAATCAAGAGAGAGCAGAAATAATAGAAAGTGAAAATAAAGGATTAACAGTAGGTGTTAAGCGATTAACCTCTCCCAAGGGGTATTAGGGGAGGGGTTTATATAGTAGTTAAATCAGACGAGTAAATAAGAAAAGAAATCAAGAAAACATAAACGAGGAAAAGAAAAATATACATGCAATCAGTAAAGCAATCGGTAAAGGAAAGAAATCGAATCCCAAACCCTAGTTGGGGTTTGATGTTTGAAATCGACAACTGGTGTGAGGAATCATGCCTCTCTTCATGTATATGGACAAAATACTGTCCAAATCTCTAATATCAAAGTCGATCTAGCCCGATCTCAGAAAGTCACACTTGCCAAACTCGAACAAGTACTCAAGTAATTCCACGGATGTGTTCATAATAGCGAGGTATTACGAGTAAGGTAAGTTAATCATGAGATGATTCCATTTCCCTGTTGGAATCGGAGAGAGAATTGTGAGGCGGCTATTAGGGATTCACAGAAGAGAGAAGAGGAGGATTTGGGGGCGGCTCTTTAGGGGAAGTGTCTCTAGGTTTTAGGGGGAAGGATATAAGGAGAGTGGGGGGTTTATTATGGGCCACTGATCATTTGAGATCAACAGCCGAGATTAGAGGGTGCTAGGGTCGGGAAAAGCGGGTCGCTGATGGGGCAAACATGTTGGGTCATTTGGTTTTGGGCTTCTAGGGGTCAATTGGGGATAGGCCTATTCGTTTGGACCTTAATTGGTTCGAAATTTAGCACTATATTGGGCTATAATTTAAAATACGCGAAATTCATTAAAATAAAATTATAAAAAGTAATTAATAAATAATAAAATATTATTTAAGTAGTAAGATGCTTTAAAAACAATAACTTAACATTAAAAAAATATAAAAATGCTATTTGGCACGAATAATGTGAAAAATATAATTATGCATAGCATATAGGCTATTATTGCAAAATTATATGAATAGCCAATATAATTATATGAAAATATTGTGAAGCATATATGTGGATGCAAATAATAGATTTGGGTAATTAAATCATCACAAAATAATTTAAATGCAAGAAAATTAATTTTAAAGCTCTAAAAATTATGAAAAATTATAAAAATACTTGTATAAATCTTGTAAATTAAATAATGATGCAAAATGATATTTAGAAAGTATATATACTTATTTGGAAAATTATGAGGGCAAAATTGGGTATCAACACTTTGCATAATTGATTCAAGATCTTAGTTTTATCATTTGGAATTGTCTCCTATGGCTTTTATTGATGATATTAAGTTATTTTAGCTAGATTCGAGTTGTCCGAATATTTTGGATTGCTTAAGGTAAGTATCTTACCTAAACTTGGTTGAGGTGCTAGGTACCTGAGTTATTTGTGATAGCTACGTGCTATGGGTGGCGCACATGTGTGGGGTTTAGCCCATGTACGTGCACCAGGGTATTTTTCATGCTCGGTGTAGTGTTTAGGCTATGATATGCCTTGAATTAATTGCTAAGCTTCATGCTGTGATGGTTCTTATAATTGTACCCATGTTGTGAACTATTTGAGCCATGTTTGAGGTAACATAGAGGTTAATCTCCTAATTGAACCCAATAATTGCGATTTTCGTTATGTATTTTCCTTATTTGAGCTATGATATCACACTTTGCACATGCATACACCTTAGCATATTACTTATACCAGTCTAGGGGTATGAAATATGATGGTCATTGATCATGTACATGTATTCTTGTATATCTGTTTTTTGTGTGATATGGATTGGACTGGTAGCACGTGACCACGCCGTGCGGATTGTGATATTGAGCATGTGACCACGCCGGGCGGATTATGATATTGAGTGTGTGACCATGCCGGGCGAATTATGATATTGAGTGTGTGACCACGTCGGGCGGATTGTGATATTGCGCCTATAACCACGCCAGGTGGATTGTGATATTGAGCCTTTGACCATGCTGGGCGGATTTGATATTGGGCTTATGACCAAGCTGGGCGGTTTGTGATATGAGCAAGTGACCACGACGGATGGATTGCATGTGACTATGCCGTGTAGCATGTGGATATAGATCCATCCCCTTAGGGTCACCCTCTCATGTTTCTTCTTGATGGTGTACCCGCGGTTTGAGGAAAGGTAATCAGTGGTTTGGTTCGGTTATTGAGATTCTGAGGAAAAGTTGTCCATTGTTTGATTTAGTTATTGCATTTCATCCTTACTTGCAGTTTCCTTGGTTGTTTACCTGATTTAATTTCATATCTTCTTTATATGCTGGATTGTTGACTAAGCAGACTGCGTTAAGTTATTGTGTGCACCAAGGTGGTTTCTCTCTGTGATTCATGACTTGGTCATATCAGTTTTCAGTACTTGTTGGAATTATGAACTGTACAGGTGATTAACGAGTATCATTTATAACTCTTGCTTCTATTACCTCGCCGAGGTTAGTTATAATACTTGCTGAGTACATGGGGTCAGTTGTACTCATACTACACACTACACTTAATTGTGCAGATGCGGGTGTTGGACTGAGCCACCAGTAGATGAAACTTGTTGCTGAGTTATCTTGGAGAGACGAGGTAGAGCTGCATCTCGACCGCGGTCTTGGCATCTTTTTTCATTTTGTACTATTGTCTTTCATTCAGAGAGTATTGTTATCTGGTATTTCAGACTTGTATTTCCATTTTAAAGTTCATGCCTCTATATTTATAAGTTTTGGGGGATTTGTTATGTATCGACGTTGTTGTTTATATTAATTGGCCTTAGACTTATACTATTTCTGCTACTTCGGTATTTATATTTTACTTTTGTTATGATTGGCTTACCTAGCAAGTAAGTTAGGTACCATCACGGCCGGTTGGTGATTTTGGGTCGTGACACAATCAGTGCTACAGTTTAATTATTTGACAAGTGAAACCTCGATATACTATGTTGGAGTTCAAAAATCAACTAAAACACGGACAACTGCAGCAATCTTTGCTTGATTTCAAAGCTTTGGCAAGTAGAACTCTTGTAAAATGTACTAGAGGTCAAAATTTTCCTTACAAATTCAACTTCAGTAAATTATATTGGGGTTCAGTGCTAATAAAGGTTGTTCAACTCTATACAAGCTAATTGCTAAAATCTTGACTACTAGATTGAAGATAGTAGTGGATCTCATTGTAGGTCCATCTCAATCAGCCTTTATTGAGGGGAGAAGTATTCTGGACAATGTGATAGTAGCCCAAGAATTAGTCAAAGGATACTCTAGGAAAGGGGTATCACTTAGGTGTATTATCAAAATAGACATAAGGAAGGCTTATGACTCAGTGGAGTGGGGATTACTACAAATAGTGTTACTTGAATTTGGCTTCCCTTTGAAGATAGTCAACTGGATCATGGCTTGTGTTTCAACTAAGGGTGGCAAGTGGGTCGGGCTGTAAACGGGCCAAACGGTCTGGTCTCGTGGGCCGCGGTTCCGGGCCGGTCCCGGTCCTTAAATAATTGGGCTAAACGGTCCCGGGCCAAATGTGCTTTTTGTAGGAACCGTCCCGAAACCGGACCCACGAACTCATTGTCCCAGACTAAACGGTCTGGGCCCGCGGTCCCAAAGGGCTAAATGGGTCAAACGGCTAAGCAGTATTTTTAAAAAAATAAAAAAAATAAATAGAAATTAGAGACAATAAGATGTTAAAAAAACTTGTAAGGCAATGCCTTTTAATTTTATTATAGAATTGTAACTTAATTTTTAATTCAATTTTAAAGACAAAAATATTGTAAAAAGATATTCAAAGCAATGCCTTGTAATTTTATTATAGCAATAAAAAATATGGCAATATCTTTCTTAGTCTTCCTCCCCCCTATGGAATGAGCAATGAGCACAATAAGGTGTTAATACCACCATTGAGAAGAAAAAGGAACTAATCAAGAAGTGCCAAAAATACAAGTTACATAATACATACTAATTTTTGTTCATACAAGTTACATGTTATCTCTTACAAACTTTATAAATCCTTCAAGGTTCGGAGGAAGTTCCGTTGGTGGTGGCAGAAAATTAACTTGGTCATCGCTGCTTCCATTGTCGGGCAAAGCAGCATCCTCAGCAAGTTCAGCTATCATTCCATCGTAAGCTTCGTCTACCTCTGGTTGTGATTCAGCAAGTCCAAAATTTCTTCTTTCCGAACGGATCCAATATTTGAAAAGTCTTGGATTTTCCCTTTTTCTTACTTTTACCAAAACTATTTCTTAAGGAAGACATCTTAATTAATCAAGTAATAGCAAATAAATAAAACAAATAAAATAATAATATTAAGACTTAAGAGTTGGAACGAGTTTACCGAATTGACGAACAACTTATTGAAAATTGATTATCGTTGAAGACTCCAATTCACCAACTTCACAAGTTTTTCACAAATTGTAACAACCTCAATATTTTTTGACTATTTTTTATAATAAAGTAAATTGTAACAACCTCGCAATTTTTTCACTATTTTTCTTGATAAAGTAAATAAATATAGCAGGTATAGAAGAAAATTAGAGAGAGATTTTGATAGATTGATATTAATTTTGTAAGAAATTAAAAGAATGAGGGGGTATTTATAGTAAAATATAGGAAAAAAGTGTAATAATAAAAAGTTTGGGGTTAAAACTAAGTTGGGGGGGTTAAATGGCTATTTTTGACATGCCCAATGGCTAATTTTGAAACACCCAAAAGCTCTTTTTTTCAAAAGCCAAACGGCTCTTTTTTTAAAAAAAATATCCTTTGGGCCCGTTTGGCCCGCCAAGGGACCGGTTCGGTCCCGGTCTCCTGGCAGGACAAACGGGCCTGGTCCTAACGATTCATAGCTAAGAACCGACCCACGAGATCGGCACGAGCCTACCTCTAGCGGGCCAAACGGTCCCAACCCGTTTAGCCCATTTAGCCCGCTTAGCTCGCGGTCCCGGGCCCGGCCCGACCCACTTGCCACCCTTAGTTTCAACTGTCAGCTATTCTCTATTGATTAATGGTGGATTGACCACAAGGTTTTGGGCAAAAAAAGGACTAAGGCAAGGGGATCCAATGTCCCCTTACCTATTTGTCCTGGCTATGGAGTATTTGAATAGATCCCTGAAGAACTTGAAATAAAACCCTGATTTCAACTACCATCCCAGATGCTCAAAGATGGATCTAGTACACATCTGCTTTGCGGATGATTTGTTAATGTGTTGCATGGAAGATAGGATCTCCATCTAGTTAATGTTACAGGCATTTAATCACTTCTCTGAAGTTTCTAGGCTCAAAGCCAATATGGATAAAAGTTCACTTTATGTAGCAGGGGTGTCCAGTGAATTCAAGCATCAGATTATTCAGGAGATGGGCTTCTCTGCTAGGGAAATGCCATTTAGATACCTAGGAGTACCACTATCTTCGAGGAAACTCACAATTCACCAATGTTTGCCACTTGTGGAAAAGATGATTGCAAAGATTAGATGTTGGTCTACTAAATTCCTATCTTACAGTGGGAAACTGTAACTGATTAAAAGGGTATTATTTGAGATGCAGACTTACTGGACTCAAATCTACTGCCAAAAAAGATCATCAATATGCGTCACACCCCTTCTCAACCATTCGTTGAGCCTTAAGAAATGAAATAACTCTGCAGGGAGTATACTCTAAGGTACCTCTCCACTCTAATCACGGTAAGCCTGGCATAGCCAGCGTCACGGTCTTAGCGTGACAATCAAGAATAGCATAGTGGGACGACAACCAGTCCATGCCGAAGATGACATCAAAATCTACCATGCTGAGTAATAATAAGTTGGCTCTGGTCTCAAAACCACTAAGAGCAATCAAACATAACCGATACATGCGGTCTACAACAAGAGAATCTCCCACAGGAGTAGACACATAAATATGGGAACTCAAAGAATCCCGAGATACGCCCAAATGTGGGGCAAAATAAGAGGACACATATGAATACGTAGAGCCTGGGTCAAATAATACCGACGCATCTCTATGACAGACTGGAACAATACCTGTAATGATAGAGTCGGAAGCAACTGCCTTTGTACGAGCCGGAGGACCCGGTGGAGCACGTGGTGGCTGAGAAGTCTGTGGAGGTGCAACCCTCCTAAGTTTGGGGAAATCCCTCACCATATGGTGGGTGTCGCCATACTCAAAACAACCCCTCGGAGGGCGTAGCTGTTGTGACTGACTCGGGCTAGGTCTGCTAGACTGGCTGCTAAAAGTACCCCGAGCAGGAGGCACACTAGATACCGGCACTGCATAATAAGGTTCCTGGGGCCTAGAAGGGCCTGGAACACCACCGGCAGCTGGAAAAGCAGCTGAATGAATGGGGTGACCCACATAACCCCTACCATGGTGGGCTGCTGGGGAACGAGCTGCAGAATAAGAACCAGTCTCTCGAGACCTCTTGGCCTCTCTCTTCTCTCGGTCCCGGGCAAGCATGCCCTCCAATATCCTAGCAATACTCATAACCTGCTGGTAAGGAATATCCATCTCTAGCTCCATGACCATACTAATCCTGATACTAGGGTGGAGTCCCTCAATAAATCGTCGAACCCTCTCTCGAATTATGGCAACCAAGGCCAATGCATGTCCGGACAAATCACTGAAGCTAATTGCATACTCTGACACAGTCATACCACCCTGGCGCAACTGCTCAAACTCCGCGCGCCATGAGTTTCTAAGGCTCTGAGGGACATACTCTCTCAAAAACATGTCCGAGAACTGAGTCCATGTAATTGAAGCTACCTCATCCGGACTACTCAACTCATAAGCACGCCACCATTGATAGGCTACTCCTCTAAGCTGGAAAGTGGTAAAAGAAACCCCACTCGTCTCCGCTATGCCCATAGTAAGGAGAATACGATGATACCCCTCCAGAAAACCCTTAGCATCATCTGTAGCCAATCCACTGAAGGTAGGTGGGTGGCACTTCTGGTACCTCTCAAGTCTGAGTTGCTCCGCCTCAGAAGCGGCTGTCCTAGTCTCATGCTGAACCGGGGCTACCGGCGGCATAGGAATGAACTCTGGGGCCTGATCAACCTGGACCCTCTGCTCAGGAGTATGGGCTGCGGGAGTCTGTGCCCCTCCCCCGACCTGAGATATGGCGGGAGCTAACGGAATCAATCCAGCCTGAGCTAAGGTGCTGAACATGCCCATGAACTAGGCTGGAGTCTCCTGGAGGGCTGGTGCAGCAATAGAAACCTCTGGTGCCTGCCCTCCAGCTGGAACTGCTGGGGGCTCCTCTGTCACAGCTCGCGCGGGTGCTCTGGCTGCACCGCATAGACCTACTCTACCCCGGCCCCGGCCTCAGGTGGCTCTAGCAGGGGGTGCGAGTGCCTGGTCATCAGATCCTCCGGTACGGGTCCTCACCATCTGTGAGTAAGAATAGAATAGAGAAATTTTAGAATTTGATGCCAATAACTCGCACGACAAGGAAATCAAAGAAGTATGTTTGTTCCTAACAGTTCCATAGCCTCCCGAAGATAAGTACAGACGTCTCCGTACCGATCCGCAAGACTCTAATAAACCGGCTTGTGACTCATGACTCCTATGAACCTAGAGCTCTGATACTAACTTGTCACGACCCAATTTCTCCCTCCGTGACCCATCGTGATGGCACCTAGTCTCTACGACTAGGTAAGCCTAACACTTTTGCGGAAATGAAACTAAAGCATGAACATTAACTACTAACAGTAACAAATATCAAATAAGCAACTGAATACCACTTGGCATATACAATTATTACCTCTGAAAATGTACAACACAGTTCCCAAAACCCAAAATACCGTAAGTCACAAGCTACTAAGAAGTCTTAACCGTTTTATACATCATTTCTATAGAAAGAAGGCAAAATGAACATAGGGGGATAGAGGGGGACTCCAAGGATCTGCGGGCGCGAGCAGATGTACCTTGAAGTCTCCAATAAGCAGTAGCGACTGCAACTAGTGATGAGGCTAGTAAGATGAACCTGGATCTGCACACGAAAAACATGTGCAGGAAAGGGCGTGAATACACCACAACGGTACCAGTAAGTGCCAAGCCTAACCTCGGCCGAGTAGTGACGAGATCAGGTCAGGGCCCTACTGGTATAAATATAATGAAATAGGGCAGAATGAAATATCACTGAAAAAAATAAATACAGAAATCTAACATGAATAGAATCTCAAGCTAATCCAACTAATCATTGTCACGACCCAATTTCTCCCTCCGTGACCCGTCGTGACGGCATCTAGTCTCTATGACTAGGTAAGCCTAACACTTTTGCGAAAATGAAACTAAAGCATGAACATTAACTACTAACAATAACAAATATCAAATAAGCAACTGAATACCACTCGGCATATACAATTATCACCTCTGAAAATATACAACACAGTTCCTAAAACCCGGAATACCGTAAGTCACAAACTACTAAGAAGTCTTAACCGTTTTATGCATCATTTCAACAGAAAGAAGGCAAAATGAACATAGGGGGATAGAGGGGGACTCCGAGGATATGCGGGCACGAGCAGATGTACCTTGAAGTCTCCAATAAGCAGCAGCGACTGCAACTAGTGATGAGGCTGGTAAGATGAACCTGGATCTGCACACGAAAAATATGTGCAGGAAAGGGTGTGAGTACACCACAACGGTACCTAATAGGTGCCAAGCCTAACCTCGGTCGAGTAGTGACGAGATCAGGTCAGGGCCCTACTGGTATAAATATAATGAAATAGTACAGAATGAAATATCGCAGAAAACAATAAATACGGAAATCTAACAGTAATAGAATCAATGAAAGACAACAGCTCAGAACATAGTGATAACAATAGGGGATCTCCCGAGATACCGTCTCGTAGTCCCAAACATAAATGTGCAGGGGGATCTCCCGGAATACCGTTCCATAGTCCCAAAATAAATATGCAAAACAGAGGGATCACCCGGAATACCATTCTGTAGGCCCAAAGTAAATATACAGTACATGTGGATCTCCCGAAATACCATTCCGTAGTCCCAAAGTAAATATGTAGTACAGGGGGATCTCCCGGAATACTGTTCCGTAGTCCCAAAGTAAATATGCAGCGCAACCAACCGAAATAACAATTACAGCAAGAAATCCTACAGTTTAGACTAAGTTCAAGTCAAGGAAAACGGGTAATTTCACTAAACATGCTGCACAGAGTTCAAATAGACAATTAAACAAGTAGGCATGCTATTCTAGTCTAAACAGGATAGCTACACATGCTAGTGTGTTTCAAATAAGGAGAAAACAAGTTATGACTTAGTGAGAAACGGAGTTTTACAACAAATAACCCGTGTACGTACTCGTCACCTCACGTACACGGCGCTCATATATCAAACAGTACCAAATCGTAAGGGGAGTTTTCCCCACACAAGGTTAGACAAGCCACTTACCTCGAACCAAACTCCAATCAAATCCGAAATCATGCTCTTGCCACGAGTATCCAACTCCGAGTAGCCCAAATCTAATCAAATCAATTACATAACGTAAATATAGCTACAAGTAACTAATCTAGCTAATGAAATAAAAGCTAAGGCAAGAAAATAGAAAAACGCCCAAAAAGCCTCCCCGTGCCCACGTCTCGGAATCGGGTAAAAGCCACAAATTATGAACACACATTCACTCACGAGCCTAACCATACCAAATTCACTCAAATCCAATACCAAAATCTCGATCAAAATCCCAAAATTCAGCCTAAGAACTTTTCTCAATTTTTCCCTTATTTCCACCCCAAATCCGAAATTAAATGATGAAATCAAGCATAGATTAGTGCGATTTAATCATAAAGGAGTTAGGAATCATTACCCAATATCTTCCTCTGAAAATCTCTCCAAATTTTTCCTTCTACCGAGCTCTCAATCAAATAATGTGATATGAACCTAAACCCTCATTTTTGAACTTTAAATTCTGCCCAATGGTTCCTTTATCCTGATCGCGGAAAAGGCCGCGTGATCGTGAAGAACAACTTTTCTCCCTCAGAAATTTACTTTACGCGAACGCGTAACACCTCACGTGAACGCGATACACTAGCTGCTCTCACCTACACCGATCACAATAGTCCTCATGCGACCGCGAAGAGTAACACTCAAACTCCACTGCTGCCTCACTTCTTCTTCGCGAACGCGGCCTAGCCCACGTGTTCGCGGTGCACTGCCTAATAACCTTACGCGATCGCGTCTTCATCTTCACGAACGCGAAGAACAATTTTAGCTGACCTCTCAGATGACCTACGCGATCGCGAGATCTCCCTCGCGAACGCGATGAAGAAAAATGTCTGCAATAACACCAGAAAATCTCCCAACTCCCTAAGTCCAAAAATGACCCGTTGAACATCTGAAACACGCCCGAGGCTCCCAGGACCTCAACCAAACATACCAATCAATCCTAAAACACCATACGAACTTAGTCGAGACTTCAAATCATGTCGAGCAACATTAATATCAATCAATCCTAAAACACCATACTAACTTAGTCGAGCCTTCAAATCACGTCGAACAACATTAAAAACACGGATTCAAGCCTAATGAACTTTGAAATTTCTAAATTCTACAAACGACATCGAAACATATCAAATCTCATCCGAATGACCTCAAATTTTGCACACAAGTCTTATTCAACACTACGGACCTACTCCAACTTTCGGAATCAGAATCCGACCCCGATATCAAAATTCCCACTACCAGTCCAAATCTCCAAAAATTTGACTTTCGCCATTTCAAGCCTAAATAAGCTACGGACCTCCAAAACACAATCCGGACATGCTCCTAAGTCCAAAATCACCCAACGGAGCTAACAGAACCGACGAAACTCCATTCCGGAGTCGTCTTCACATAGTTCCGACTACGGTCAAAATCCTAAGATTTAAGCTTTCGTTTAGGGACTAAGTGTCCCAAATCACTCCAAAAATAAAAACGAAACCTCCCGGCAAGTCACAATAGCAGAAATAGATATGGGAGAAGCAGTTAATAGGGGATCAGGGCTATTACTCTAAAAATGACTAGGCCGGGATGTTACAATCGTGATGGCACCTAACCCAACCCGCTAGGTAAGCCAATTAACAACTATCCAAATTAATGAGATTTTTCAAAAAAAGAAATGAAAATACAACTGCTTTTATACAAAGATTTTTCAAATCATGAGCTTCTAAGATTTAGAGTTTACAAAGCTAGTATTAAACAAAGTACATCATCTGTTTGAAATATACATGAACAGATTAAAATTCTAAAGCTACCAAGATCAAGAGGTAGCTATGACCGGAACGCAGGTACAGCTTCAAATCCAGCTCCCATCGTGCACAACAACATCAGCCTCCAACATTTACACGCAAGGTGCAGAAGTGTAGTATGAGTACAACTGACCCCATGTACTCAATAAGTAACAAACCTAACCTTAGGTTGAAAGTAGTGACGGGCTGGGATAAGGGTCCAAGTCCAACTCCAATAACCAGCAACAGTTCATAACAATATAATAAAATAATGCAAGAAAAATAACCTAGAGGTATGATACTCAACTCGTTCACGTTTACAAAAAATAGGCATGCTTTTCACGTATATCAGTGAAAATCCAATCTTTTACCGAAATCACCAAATAGGAGTACGTTTGTAATACTGTGACTTGTTTTTCAAAAACATTCAGCAAGTAAATGTTTCTTTTTCAAATGGCATTAGTAAAATACATCTCTATGCCTACATGTTAATGAGTATGTGAAGTCATGAATAATGTAATATCGTACAACATGAAGAAAATGCATATTTATGCCTATATGTCATGTGTGCACGTCAAGTGTGATGCAACTTAGTGATAAAACCATATGCATACTCTCAGAGTATCAATTCACTCAGTCCTCCCAGTCACTCAGTCCTCACAGTCACTCAATCCTCCCAATCGCTTGGCACTCGCACTGGGCACTCGCACTTAGTAGGTACATGCGCTCACTGGGGGTGTGTACAGACTCCGGAGGGGCTCCTTCAGCCCAAGCGCTATAATAAGACAAACATGGCATGAATCAAAAACATTTGTTGCAGCGTGCAGCCCACTCCTATCATAAATCAATATCCTCACAATCAGTCCCTTAGCCTCGCTCAGTCATCAATCTCTCCAGTCTCTCGGGCTCACGATGTCATGAAAATCAGCCAAAAAAATGATGATGTGATGTATCAATAATTGATGACAGAGACTGAGATATGATATGTAAATGAATGCGTATACTTGAGTATGTAATTGCAATGTAAGCAAATAACTCAACAGCAGGAATGACCTCGGTGGGTCCCAACAGATAAACATAAGACATGGTTTCTAACATGGATCAAAACTCAATAGCTCTAGTACGTAGAGATTTTATGGTTACAGATAAGGCCAGGAAACTACACAGTACCACAGAAACAACGGAGTCTTCACACAGTGCACTGCCACACGCCCGTCACCTAGCATGTGTGTCATTTCAACACCAAACACATAACATGTAAATTCAGTGTTCATATCCTCAGCACCAAGTTTAGAAGTGTTACTTCCCTCGAGCAAACCAAATCCAATGTCGAGCAAGCCAAGCGATGCTCCAACTATGTCATCTCGTGTGTACCGACCTCCGAACAACTCAAAACTAGCCAAAAGCAACTCAAATACATCAAATAATGCCAAAGGTAGCAAACCCAATCGATAAAGATTGAATTTTTAATCAAAAGCCCAAAATCAGCCAAAAAGTCAAACCCAGGCCCGCGCCTCGAAAACCAACAAAACTCACAAAATCTGACAACCCATTCAATTACGAGTCCAATCATACTAGTTTCACTCAAATCCAACTTCGAATCAATGTTCAAAACTCAAAAATTCAAAATTTTAAACTGAAACATTAGGCCAAACCCCCCAAATTTCTCTTTTGGAACCCTCAATCAAATGCCAAAAATAAAGATAGATTCATGATATAAAATCGAAAACGAGAAGAGAATATTTACCCCAATTCACATGGTGAAATTTTCTTCAAGAATCGCCTCAATCCGAGCTCCATAGCTCCAAAAATGCAAAAAAAGGCCGAAACCCCTGAAATATAGTACTTTATAATCACTAGGTGAATTAATGAACCGCGATCGCGGAAATACCATCGCGATCGCGAAGAAGAAAACTGCACTTCCCCAAAAATACCTTATGCGATCGCAAACAAAGCGTCGCTAACGCGAAGAACAAACCACACTGCCTCCCAACAATAAACTATGCGATCGCAAATGTACCCATGCAAACGCAATGCACACAGGCAACCAAGCTTCGCGAACGCATCCAAAATTACGCAAACGCATTGAAGAAGCTTCCAACTCCCGCTCTCAGCTCAGCCCTACGGGAACACGACATCCACTATGCGAACGCATACAATCTTCAACACCCAGCTACGCGATCGCGTCTGAACAATCGCGACCACGAATGATAAACAGCCCAGCTCCATATTTCCTTCTATGCGATCGCATCTACTAATCCTCGATCGCAAAGAACAATCCATGCACCAGAAACCAGAACACACCAGCAAGGCCAAAATGAAGGAAAATGATCTGAAACATGTCCGCAACTCACCCAAGTCACTCGGGACCCCGTCCAAATATACCAACAAGTCACATAACATAATACGAACCTACTTGAGGCCTCAAATCTCACATAACAACATCGAAACGATGAATCACACCCAAATTTGAACTTGGATGAACTTTGAACATATAACTCCCAAAACTCGCGCCAAAATATATCAAATCAACTCGGAATGAACTCAAAGTTTGCACATAAGTCCCAAATAACATAATGAAGCTATTCTAAATTCCTGAAATCACAATCCGGATCCGATATCCACAAAGTCAACTCCCGGTCAAACTTATGAACTTTGCAAACGTTCAAATTTCCAACTTCTGCCAATTAGTGCCGAATCCTTCTAGGAATATCCAAATGCAAATTCGGGCATACGCCCGAGTCTGAAATCACCATCCAGACCTAACGAAACCATCAAAACTCTGTTCCGGGGTCAAATTTACAAAAGTCAAACTTGGTCAACTCTTCCAACTTAAAGCTTCAATAATGAAATTCATTCTTTCAAATCGATTCTGAATAACTCGAAAACCAAACCGATAATTCACACAAGTCAAAAAAATCATAAACGAGCAATACACCATTTATTTTTGAAATATTGTTTTCCAAAAGGGCAATACAAAATTTCAGCTTTTGAGTAGGTAAGAACTCGAGTCACATTGGAATTACTTATAAAGGAGAGCATGGTAATTTATGATTGAAACACGAATTCAATTCGAGTTCTCTAGTTACAACAACCATGGCCACATTTTATACCTCACTCTTACTTCTTCCACTTCCGAACTTAGTCATAGTTTATCAAAAGTAAGGATACTTGGAAATCAAGATTTGATATGTATATGAACAATAAGAGTCTTAGAACATTGAGTTTTCTTCCACAATACCTCATACAGAACGACTTGGAGACTCCGACCCTAGCCTATAAATAATTCCTAAACGTGATTAGTGAAGGGTTGGACAATGTTTGGAGGCAAAAGTACCATGTGGAACAACTTTGGAGGGGAAAATCGTAGAGTTCTCATCCCTTCATCTTTTCTTTGAAATTGTTTTATTCAAAATTCTTGGATAATTGTTACCACGAACATGAGTGGCTAAGCACTCTATTTTTTAGTGTTGTGGTTGACATAAATATTGACGTTTATTAAGTACATTTTCGTTAATTCGAATTATCATCTCATGATTGTTTCTTTAATTCTAGTTTTAACTTATGAATTATTGTAGCTACCGATTCACCCTACTATCTATGCTATGTTTAGAACAGACATATTTAGATTAAAGTGGAATTAAAGAGAGCTTGTTTGTGAACCCGTAGCTCAGGGTAGGATTTTATGGTTAGGATCGGAATATACCTAACAGTCTTGCTTAGTTGAATGCTATATTTTATTCGTTCATAATAGATTCAATACTATAGAAATATATGATTGATATATTGTGGATAGATGGATAGTTCTGAAAATATGCTATTTATATAAACGATCCGGTCAACTAGCAACTATAGATAATTCAGATTAATAAGGTGTAATTATGAACTCAATAGGATTGATAAGCTGACGCTTATGTGAGAGATATCAGTATTGATACCCCTACAGGTGAGTCAGTTCCAGTAGTGAAGGACTATCCAGATGTGTTTCCAGCTGATCTTCCGGGCATGCCGCCCGACAGAGATATTGATTTCGACATTGATTTGTTGTCGGGCACCCAGACCATCTCTATTCCTCCATACCGTATGGCTCCTCCTGAGTTAAAGGAGTTGAAGGAGCAGTTGCAAGAGTTTCTTGATAAGGGCTTCATTCGGCCCAGTATGTCACCTTGGGGTGCTCCTGTCTTGTTTATGAAGAAAAAAGATGGTTCTATGCGTATGTGTATTGATTATCGCCAGTTGTACAAAGTCACAGTGAAGAACAGGTATCCCTTGCCTCGTATTGATGACCTATTTGATCAGCTACAGGGTGCCAAAGTATTTTCCAAGATTGACTTACGTTCAGGTTATCATCAGTTGAAGATTCGAGAGCCAGATATCCCAAAGACTGCTTTCAGGACTCGGTATGGCCATTACGAGTTCCTTGTGATGTCTTTTGGGCTGACCAATTCCCCAACGACTTTTATGCACTTGATGCACAGTGTGTTCCGGCCCTATATTGTTTCTTTCGTCATCGTATTCATTGATGACAATCTAGTGTATTCTCGAACTTGGGAGGATCATGAGCAGCACCTGAGGACAGTGCTTCAGACTTTGAGAGAAAAGAAGTTGTATGCGAAGTTCTCAAAATGTGAGTTCTGGTTAGATTTCATGTCATTCTTGGGTCATATTGTGTCGAGTGAGGGAATCAAAGTGGATTTGAAGAAGGTGGAAGCAGTGCAGAGTTGGCCCAAACTGTCATCAGCTACAGAGATCCAGATTTTTCTTGGGTTGGTTGGGTATTACCGTCGGTTTGTTGAGGGATTTTCTTCTATTGCAGCACCTATGACCAGGCTGACCCAGAAGGGTGCTCCGTTCAGGTGGACATAGGAGTGTGAGGAGAGCTTTTAAAAGCTCAAGACAGCTTTGACTACAGCCCTATTATTAGTATTGCCTTCAGGTTCAAGGTCTTATACAGTTTATTATGATGCGTCACGAGTTGGCCTCGGCGCGATGTTGATGCAGGACCGTAGGGTGATTGTCTATGCGTCCAGACAGCTGAAGGTGCATGAAAGGAACTATCCTGTCCACGACCTTGAGCTAGCAGCTATTGTTCATGCCTTGAAGATTTGGAGGCACTATTTGTACGGCGTTCCTTGTGAGATCTACACTGATCACCGGAGTTTGCAGCATCCGTTCAAGAAGAAGGATCTTAATTTGAATCAGAGAAGGTGGTTAGAGCTTCTTAAGGCTTATGACATCACCATTTTGTACCACCCGGGGAAGGCAAATGTGGTGGCCGATGCTTTGAGTCACCGGGCAGAGAGTTTGGGGAGTTTAGCTTATCTACCAGTAGAAGAGAGGCCTATGGCATTGGATGTTCAGGCCTTAGCTAGCCCGTTTGTGAGATTGGATATTTCTGAGCCGAGTCGAGTCGAGTATTGGCTTGTTTGGTCTCTCGGTCTTCTCTTTATGATCGTATTAGGGAGCGTTAGTATGATGACCCCCATATGCTTGTCCTTAAGGACACGGTCCAGCACGGTGATGCTAAGGAGGTCACTATTGGGGAGGATGGTGCATTGAGGATGCAGGACAGGTTATTTGTGCCCAATGTGGACGGGTTACGTGAGTTGATTCTCCAGGAGGCTCACAGCTCGCGGTACTCCATTCATCTAGGTGCCGCAAAGATGTATCAGGACCTGAGGCAACATTATTGGTGGAGAAGGATTAAGAAGGACATAGTAGAGTATGTGGCTATATGTCTAAATTGCTAGAAGGTGAAGTATGAGCATCATCGAGCGGGTGGGTTGCTTCAGAAGATAGAGATTCCGGAGTGAAAATGGGAGCGGATCACTATGGACTTCGTTGTTGGACTCCCACGGACTCAGCGGAAGTTTGATGCAGTTTGGGCGATTGTGGACAGGCTGACCAAGTTAGCTCATTTCATTCCTATGATGACTACTTATTCTTCAGAGCAGCTGGCTCGAATTTACATTCGTGAGATTGTCAGACTTCATGGCGTACTTGTATCTATCATCTCTGACCGGGGTACGCAGTTTACATCGCGGTTCTGGAGAGCCGTACAGCAGGAGTTGAGTACTCGGGTGGAGTTGAGCACAACTTTTCACCCTCAGATGGATGGGCAGTCCGAGCGCACTATTCAGATTCTTGAGGATATGCTATGTGCGTATGTGATGGAGTTTGGAGGTCCTTCGGATCAGTTCTTGCCACTTGCGGAGTTTGCCTACAACAACAGTTATCAATCCAGCATTCAGATGGCGCCGTATGAGTCTGTATCAGTCCCTAGTGGGTTGGTTCAAGCCGGGAGAGGCCAGATTATTGGGTACGAACTTGGTTAAGGATGCCTTGGAGAAGGTGAAGGTGATTCAGAACAGACTTCACACAGCCCACTCCATACAGAAGAGCTATGGGGACCGGAAGGTTCGCGATGTTGCATTTATGGTTGGAGAGCGGGTCCTGCTTTGGGTTTTGCCTATGAAGGGCATTATGAGGTTCGGAAAGAGAAGCAAGCTGAGCCCAAGGTTTATTAGCCCTTTTGAGGTGTTGCGGCGAGTTGGGGATGTTGCTTACGAGCTTGCCTTACCTCCCAGCCTAGCAGGAGTTCATCCGGTATTTCATGTTTCGATGCTCCAGAGGTATCACGGCAATCCATCTCATGTGTTGGATAAGGATCTATCCTATGTTGAGGAGCCAGTGGCTATTTTGGACAGGCAGGTTCAGAATCTGAGGTCAAAGAACATTGCATCAGTAAAGGTTTAGTGGCGGGGTCAGCCGGCCGGAGAGGCGACTTGGGAGACCGAGCAGGATATGCGCAACCGTTATCCTTATCTTTTTGCCACTTCAAGTATGTCTCTATACTCGTTCGAGGACGAACGATTATTTTAAGAAGGGGAAAATGTAACGACCCGGCCGGTCGTTTTTAGAGTTATAGCCCCGATCCCCTATTAACTTCTTCTCCTATATCTATTTCTGCTATTGTGACTTGCCGGGAGGTTTCGTTTTGGTTTTTGGAGTGATTTGGGACACTTAGTCCCTAAACGAAATCTTAAGTCTTAGGATTTTGACCGTAGTCAGAATTGTGTGAAGACGACTCCGAATTGGAGTTTTGTCAGTTCCATTAGCTCCGTTGGGTGATTTTTGACTCAGGAGTGTGTCCGGATTGAGTTTTGGAGGTCCGTAGCTTACTTAGGCTTGATATGGCGAAAGTCAAATTTTTGGAGATTTGGACCGGTAGTGGAAATTTTGATATCGGGGTAGGATTCCGATTTCGGAAGTTGGAGTAGGTCTGTATTGTTGAATATGACTTGTGTGCAAAATTTTAGGTCATTCGGATAAGATTTGATATATTTCGACGTCGTTTGTAGAATTTAGAAATTTCAAAGTTCATTAGGCTTGAATCCGTGCATAATCCGTGTTTTTGATGTTGTTCGACCTGATTTTAAGGCTCGGCTAAGTTCGTATGGTGTTTTAGGATTGGTTGGTATGTTTGGTTGAGGTCCCGGGAGCCTCGGGCGTGTTTCAGATGCTCAACGGGTCATTTTTGGACTTAGGGAGTTGGCAGATTTTCTGGTGTTATTGCAGACATTTTTCTTCATCGCATTCGCGAGGGAGTTCAGCTAAAATTGCTCTTCACGTTCGCGAAGCTGAAAACGCGATCGCGTAAGGTTATCAGGTAGTGCGCCGCGAACGCATGGGCTAGGCCGCGTTCGTGAAGAAGAAGTGAGGCAGCAGTGGAGTTTGAGTGTTACTCTTCGCGGTCACGTGAGGACTATTGCGATCGTGTAGGTGTGAGCAGCTAGTGCATCGCGTTCGCGTGAGGTGTTACGCGTTCGCGTAGATTAAATTTCTGAGGGAGCAAAGTTGTTCTTCACGATCGCGAGGCCTTTTCCGCGATCACGATTAAGGAACCACTGGGCAGAATTTAAAGTTCAAAAATGAGGGTTTAGGTTCATATCACAAAATTTGATTGAGAGCTCAGTAGAAGGCAAAATTTGGAGAGATATTCGGTGGAAGATATTGGATAATGATTCCTAACTCCTTTATGATTAAATCCCACTAATCTATGCTTGATTTCATCATTTAATTTCGGATTTGGGGTGGAAATAGGGGGAAAATTGAGAAAAGTTCTTAGGCCGAATTTTGGAATTTTGATCGAGATTTTGGTGTCGGATTTGAATGAATTTGGTATGGTTAGACTCGTGAGTGAATGTGTGTTCATAATTTGTTACTTTTACCCGATTCCGAGACATGGGCACGGGGAGGCTTTTTGGGCGTTTTTCTATTTTCTTGCCTTAGCTTTGATTTCATTAGCTAGATTAGTTACTTGTAGCTATATTTACGTTATGTAATTGAATTGATTAGATTTGGGCCACTCGGAGTTGGATACCCGTGGCAAGAGCGTGATTTCGGATTTGATTTGAGCTTGGTTCGAGGTAAGTGGTTTGTCTAACCTTGTGTGGGGGAAACTCCCCTTAGGATTTAGTACTGTTTGATATGTGAGCGTCGTGTACGTGAGGTGACGAATACACGTACACGGACTATTTGTTGTAAAACTCTATTTCTCACTAAGTCGTAACTTGTTTTCTCCTTATTTGAAACACACTAGCATATGTAGCTATCCTGTTTAGACTAGAATAGCATGCCTACTTGTTTAACTACCTATTTGAACTCTGTGCAGCATGTTTAGTGAAATTACCTTCTTTCCTTGACTTGAACTTAGTCTAAACTGTAGGATTTCTTGCTGTAATTGTTACTTCGGTTGGTTGCGCTGCATATTTACTTTGGGACTACGGAACGGTATTCCGGGAGATCCTCTTGTACTGCATATTTACTTTGGGACTACAGAACGGTATTTCAGGAGATCCCCCTGTACTGCATATTTACTTTGGGACTACAGAACAGTATTTCGGGAGATCCCCCTGTTTTGCATATTTATTTTGGGACTACGGAATGGTATTCTGGGAGATCCCCCTGCACATTTTCGTTTGGGACTACGAGACGGTATCTCGGGAGATCCCCTGTTGTTATTACTGTGTTCTAAGCGATTGTCTTTCATTGATTCTATTGTTGTTAGATTTCCGTATTTATTGTTTTCTGTGATATTTCATTCTGTCCTATTTCATTATATTTATACCAGTAGGGGCCTTACCTGATCTCGTCACTACTCGATCGAGGTTAGGCTTGGCACTTACTTTCTTTCCTGCACATGTTTTTCGTGTGCAGATCCAGGTTTATCTTACCAGCCTCATCACTAGTTGCAGTCGCTGCTGCTTATTGGAGACTTCAAGGTACATCTGCTCGCGCCCACAGATCCTCGGAGTCCCCCTCTATCCCCCTATGTTCATTTTGCCTTCTTTCTGTAGAAATAATGCATAAAACGGTTAAGACTTCTTAGTAGCTTGTGACTTATGGTATTCCGGGTTTTGGGAACTGTGTTGTACATTTTCAGAGGTGATAATTGTATATGCCGAGTGGTATTCAGTTGCTTATTTGATATTTGTTATTGTTTGTAGTTAATGCTCATGCTTTAGTTTCATTTCCACAAAAGTGTTAGGCTTACCTAGTCATAGAGACTATGTGCCGTCACGACGGGTCACGGAGGGATAAATTGGGTCGTGACAACAATTAGTTAGATTTTGGATCGTGATATTTAAAGACATAGAAAACATCAATGCTAATGATTCGATACAAACTCCCATATTTCATCGATCTTTGGTTGAAATCTTGATGAATTCTTGTGTATTCCTGCCTTAGTTGCTTCTCAAATCTTTTGTAGGTCAAAAGTCCCTTCAAAAATGTATTTTTGGTATATTTATACCGTGTAGAAGAGGGTCCAGATGGAACTACCTTTCCAAGCCGGAGAGGGAAAGTACTCTTAGAAAAATACATAGGCGCGGCGTGGCATGCACCGTGCTAGTGGACATATTTAGAGAGCATGTTATTCTGTCAGACAGGCACAATTGAGAAGCTCGTGATTTGTACTACCATTGAGAATGTGCGTCACCTAGAATGTGTACTAGGTGTTGAAATGATGCACATGTCTACAGGTGTTTCATGGCAATGCTCGTGGTAGAAACAATTGAGAACACTCTGATAGCTGGGTTATGTGCAAATGGACTTCAAAGTGTTCTCAATGGTTTCTACCACGGTTCAAGGTGTATATTTCCTGCTGGCATGAGGAGCGCGTTGAATGTTGTGATTTTCTCCTGGATGAGATCCAATAAAAGGTTCGTGGCTAATTGATTATGTATTCTGCTTCTGGCTTAGAGTTGATTATGAGATTCTCGTATGATTCACATGATGGCATGATAGATGCGGTGTGTTGTGTAGGATTGATTTTGCATGTGCAAGGTCACGGTTCATATTTGGAGGGAAGGTCATGAATTTTGGACAGCATGGACAATTTTAGATATATAGATGATGTTATAACTGCTTGGCAATTCCTGAGAAGGGTGCACATTTCAGAAGGCACACTGTGTGTTGACTTACGAATGCTTCATTGGTATTGCGGTACTCTCCTGGTTGATCGACCACTGATATTCTGATTTTGCTATATGGCATAGAAGAATTATCGAAGTATTCCTCGTGGGATGATTGTGTATGAGAGATGTGTTAGATATGTGGGCGGTTGAGTTGAGATCGGATATAGTGATTCATGTGTTATATGAATTTAGAGATCAGGAGTTCTCAGAAACAGATTGTTTCGTGGTTGTGGACCGTGGAGATGTGGCCAAAGGTAGCCAGATGATAGTATGTGTTATGGTTCAGTCATTGTGGACTTTCGGAGGGTTATGTATCTATTTGTGGATGACCAGGATTGGTAGGCCTAATGAGGATGTGTATTCTATACCGGTTCAGATTGGTTGACTTTGTACTGCTATTGTTGGGGGATGTGCCATTCGGTTAGAGTTAAGCTTATTCGTCTTCTGATATGTTCTATGAGTTACCCTTCTATGCCATGAGGGGTTGTTATTCGTTGGTTATATGCACACATGGGGCGGTTCTATTTGTGCCTTATAGCGGAATTCGATCGAGATGGGTATTAGGGTGTGGAATGAGTAATTGAGCATTAGTTATGTTCTTTCTGGACTGTGGTATTGTTTTATTTGTTTCTCCGTGGTTATGGTCATGCATCTTGGGTACTTGATGTCAAGTTGCGCGTGGTTTTTGATTTCGGGCATGGTGGCTTGAGCTATTTCATATGGGCCAGTGTTTGGATAGGGTCACGCATTACAACAAAGTTATGTTGAGATATGATCCTTTTTGTTAGATTCGTGTGTCTTGGTTCTACTATATATGATGGGTTCGTAGCATTGCGGTTGTGGTGGTACTTGTTGAACTTGCGGGATGGTTTTTTCGTTTGAGTCATTTTTTCCATGATTGAGTACATTTGGGTTTGTTGCTTATTGGTGCACGGATTGCACGGGTTGTGGTTTTATGTTGTATTGATGTGGCAAGTCACTAGAGTGTTGTGTTTGATGAAACGAGGCTAGTAGACCTTGAATAGATACTATCGAATTTGATTACGGAAGAATAATATGGGAAGTTGGCCCAGGATTTGGCTTTGGTTCTTGTCAGACGAGAGAGAGCTCCATGACTTGTTGATCTAATGAATGGTTATGAGTTCCCGTATGTTTCTGCAATCATCGGCAGTGTACGAAGATTTTAAAACGAGGCTTTGTTTGATATGAGGTTTATTACCGGTAATAGGTTGTTTTGAGCAGCTACTGTGATGAAATTTTGCTACGAGTATGTGAGTCGTGTGGTAGGTCATGTGATTACAACTTGGGTTATGGTTATGGCTTGATACAGCTTGTTCAGACTTGTACGGGTTGTAGACGCGAGGTTTGGGTCTTTTAGGAAATCCCGGATGTTGGAAATTTGGATTTTGTGGTTTACGGACTAAGGTTGAAGTAATGATCTTCAGTTATGCTGTGTTGTCAGGCCTATATGGAATAGGGTGGAGTGGGATCACCCCCGGGTATGTTCATGGTAAGGTTACACTGCAGTTTGATGGCTTTGGAACGACTCTCGGCACGTTTGAGGACGAATGTATGTTTAAGTGGGGGAGGATGTAACGACCTGACCGGTTGTTTTAAGATTTTGCACTTCGCTCGGTAGTTTGGGGAATGAGTAGCTCTTTATGATGTATTATGACTTGTGTGAATCGTCGGTTTTGGTTTTCGGGTTATTCAGAATCGATTTGGAAGAATGAATTTCATTATTAAAGCTTTAAGTTGGAAGAGTTGACCAAGTTTGACTTTTGTGAATTTGACCCCGGAACGGAGTTTTGATGGTTCCGTTAGGTCCGGATGGTGATTTCGGACTTGGGCGTATGCCCGAATTTGCATTTGGATATTCCTAGAAGGATTCGGCACTAATTGGCGGAAGTTGGAAATTTGAAGGTTTGGAAAGTTCATAAGTTTGACCGGGAGTTGACTTTGTGGATATTGGATTTGGATTGTAGTTCCAGTAATTGGAATAGCTTCATTATGTTATTTGGGACTTATGTGCAAACGTTGAGTTCATTCCGAGTTGATTTGATACGTTTTGGCGCGAGTTTTGGGAGTTATAAGCTCAAAGTTCAACCAAGTTCGAATTTGGGTGTGATTCATCATTTCGATGTTGTTATGTGAGATTTGAGGCCTCGAGTAGGTTCGTGTTATGTTATGGGACTTGTTGGTATATTCGGACGGGGTCTCGAGTGGCTTGGGTGATTTGTGAACGTGTTTCAGATCATTTTCCTTCATTTTTGCCATGCTGGTGTGTTCTGGTTTCTGGTGCATGGATTGTTCTTTGCGATCGCGGATTAGTAGATGCGATCGCGTAGAGGGAAATATGGAGCTGGGTTGTTTCTTATTCGCGGTCGTGATTGTTCAGACGCGATTACGTAGCTGGGTGTTGAAGACTGTACGCGTTCTCATAGTGGATGTCGCGTTCGCGTAGGGCTGAGCTAAGAACGGGAGTTGGAAGCTTCTTCAATGCGTTCGCGTAATTTTGGACGCGTTCGTGAAGCTTGGTTGCCTGTGTGCATCATGTTCGCATGGGTACATTTGCGATCGCATAGTTTATTGTTGGGAGGCAGTATGGTTTGTTCTTCGTGTTAGCGGGGCTTTGTTTGCGATCGCATAAGGTATTTTCTGGGCAATGGAATTTTCTTCTTCGCGATCGCGGTTCATTAATTCACCTAGTGATTATAAAGTACTATATTTCAGGGGTTTCAGTCATTTTTGCATTTTTTGAGCTATGGAGCTCGGATTGAGGCGATTCTTGAAGCAATTTTCACCATGTGGATTGGGGTAAGTATTCTCTACTCATTTTCGATTTTATATCATGAATCTATCTTCATTTTCGGCATTTGATTGAGGGTTCCAAAAGAGAAATTGGGGGTCTTTGGCTAAAGTTTCATAGAGCGAATTCTTGAGTTTTGAACATCGATTCGAAGTCGGATTTGAGTGAAACTAGTATGATTGGACTTGTAATTGAATGGGTTATCAGATTTTGTGAGTCTTGTTGGGTTTTGAGGTGTGGGCCTGGGTTTGACTCTTTGGCCGATTTTGGGATTTTGATTAAAGATTCGACCTTTATCGATTAGGTTTGCTTCCTTTGGCATTATTTGACATATTTGAGTTGCTTTTGGCTAGTTTCGAGCCGTTCGGAGGTTGATACGCTTGAGATGGCATTTTTGGAGCATCGCGTGGCTTGCTCGGTATTGGATTTGGCTTGCTCGAGGTAAGTAACACTTCTAAACTTGGTTTTGAGGGTATAAACCCTGAATATATGTGTTATGTGTTTGGTGTTGAGGTGACGCTCATGCTAGGTGATGGGCGTGTGGGCGTGCACCGTGTGAATTGTGACTCCGTTGTTTCTGTGGTATTGTGTAGTTACCTGGCCTTATCTGTAACCATGAAATCTCTACATACTAGAGTTATTGAGCTGTGATCCATGTTAGAAACTATGTCTAGGCTACATGCTTATTCTGTTGGGACCTACCGAGGTCATTCCTGTTGTTGAGTTATTTGCTTACATTGCAATTATATACTCAGTCAGACGCATTCATTTGCATATCATATCTCAGTCTCTGTCACCAATTATTGATACATCGCATCATCATTTTTTATTGTTGATTTTCATGACATCGTGAGCCCGTGAGACTGGAGAGATTGATGATTGAGCGAGGTCGAGGGCCTGATTGTGTGGATATTGATTTATGATGGGAGCGGGTTGCACGCCGCAACAGATGTTATTGATTCATGCCATGTTTGGCTTATTATAGCGCTTGGGCTGAAGGAACCCCTCCGGAGTCTGTACACACCCTAGTGAGCACAGGTACCGACTGAGTGCGAGTGCCTAGTGTGAGTGCCGAGCGATTGGGAGGATTGAGTGACTGTGAGGACTGAGTGACTTGGAGGACTGAGTGAATTGATACTCTTAGAGTATGCATATGGTTTTATCACTGAGTTGCATCGCATTTGACATGCACACTTGACATACATGCATAGAGATGTATTTTCTTCATGCTGTACGATATTGCGTCATTCATGATTTCATATACTCATTGACATGTAGGCATAGAGATATATTTTCCTCATGCCATTTGAAAATGAAACATTTACTTGTTGAATGTTTTTTGATTAAAAAAATCACAGTTTTACAAACGTACTCCTATTTGGTAATTTCGGTAAAAGATTGGGTTTTCACTGATATACTTGAAAAGTATGCCTATTTTTTTGTAAATGTGAACGAGTTGAGCATCATACCTCTAGGTTATTTTTATTGCATTATTTTATTATATTATTATGAATTGTTGCTGGTTATTGGAGTTGGACTCGGACCCTTGTCCCAGCTTGTCACTACTTTCAACCTAAGGTTAGGTTTGTTACTTATTGAGTACATGGGGTCGGTTGTACTCGTTCTATACTTCTGCACCTTGCATGCAGATGTTGGAGGTTGATGTTGTTGTGCACGGCGGGAGCTGGATTTGAAGATATACCTGCATTCTGGTCATAGCTACCTCTTGATCTTGGTAGCTTTAGAATTTTAATATGTTCATGTATATTTCAAACAGATAAAGTACTTTATTTCATACCAGCTTTATAAACTCTAAATCTTAGAAGCTCATGATTTGTACTACCAGCTTGTATAAAAACAGCTTTATTATTATTTCTTTTTTTTTGAAAAATCTCATTAATTTGGATAGTTGTTAATTGGCTTACCTAGCGGGTTGGGTTAGGTGCTATCATGACTAGTTGGATTTTGGGTTGTGACATTTAAAGACATAGAAAACATCAATGCTAATGATTCGATACAAACTCCCATATTTCATCGATCTTTGGTTGAAATCTTGATGAATTCTTGTGTATTCCTGCCTTAGTTGCTTCTCAAATCTTTCGTAGGTCAAAAGTCCCTTCAAAAACCTATTTTTGGTATATTTATACCGTGTAGAAGAGGGTCCGGATGGAACTACCCTTTCCAAGCCAGAGAAGGAAAGTACTCTCAGAAAAATACACAGGCGCGGCGTGCCATGCACCGCGCTAGTGGACATATTTAGAGAGCATGTTATTCTATCAGACAGGCACAATTGCAATGTCGCATCGCGCCTCGCGGTGTTCCATGCGGCGCGGTAGTGCAATTTTCTTAGAGTAATTATTTCCGTGCACTTTTTGATCTTCAGACTTGGTTCTCGACCCCCCCGAACGCGATCCCGATTGAATTCCTTGGACTTTTACTCAAACTTCAAAGCTCCAACTTGTTCGATTTAGCTCCAAATTATCTTCTTAGCTCAGAATCATGTCCTGTAAGGAATAAAACATGTCATAAGTGCATATCGCCATCATTTAAGCTCAAACACAAGTAAAGTGCAGTAATTAGAGTGCAAAATAAGGCTAAAACACGAGTTTCTAGCCTACCATCAACACCTCACACTTAAAACATTGCTTGTCCTCGAGCAATCAAACTACACTTCACATAGAGATGGCTTTTTCATCAAACAATTTTCCTAACTCATCATGCCAACAATATTAAAAACAGACTAAGCATCATACTATAACATCCTAACCTCAAGACTCGATAAAAAAATGCTACGTATTTTTCACTACCCGCTCACTTATTCTAACATAGATGCCAAAAATATTACCCTTCCTTTTGCAAGGCATGTGCCCTCACACCAAAAATAGAGAGTAGTTCCACACACAATAAAATTCAAGAACAAATAGGAACTCAAGATAGAAAGAATTCACTTACTCTCAGAATTTAAATTTATATGCCATAAAAAAATGCACCATAGGCTTGTCAGTAGCATAGTACTCTATTAATTAAGCTCATTCAGTCAAAGATCATGTAGGGCTTTATTTTGGTTGTAATGTAGGCTACGGGACGGGTATGATACATTTGGATATAGTGACTACACTTCCTCGAGCACTTTAATACATTTACAATTTCACAATCTAAACCCTATACTTGTATTGAACCACATCCCAACCTTCACAAAATAGAACCAAACTCCTAATTTATTTAAGCACAAATAAGATGAGAACTACCACTAGCAAGGAATCAATTTTTTTTCTAATACATACCCCAAGCTCTTTTTTTTTCATTTCAAACTTCTGATTTGTTTTTTGCTCTTAAGCAAATTCACTTTCTTTTTTCAATTCCCTATAAGTGGTTCTCACAAATTTTTAAACAACTCATATTTCTCCATTTTTTTAGTTCCACTCAAAAATCCAACCATACCTCTACTTAGCTTTTAACAAGTTCATCACAATTTCAAGTCCTCAAGAGAGGTCAAAGGTTCAAACAGATAGTCAATTCAAATAAAAAAGGGTCAGACTTGTAGTGTGATTGCAAAAGAAAATAAGATTACAGGCTCAAAGGGGCTAACTAGGATACACAACAATTAGGTGGGTCACGGGAATATATCTAGCTCAACAAAGAAATACCTATATCACTTACTAAACTGAACAAGACTTCTATTTCGCTTTGCAAATACATGGGACAAGTTCTAGACATCAACCGACATGCACATAATATCAACAAAAACCTTACACCCACATTGGCACATAACTCACTTAGGATCGGAGCTATCCCGACTCTCTAGTCAAAGCAGTTAAGCAAAGTTGAGATCAAACAAATTAAGGCACTTGTACACGAGTCAAGAACTGAGCCTAGGTGTCACAACTAAGGCACTCACCGCTCTCAAGGCATACGCAGTAAAAGAAAATTTCTTCCAAGTAGCACAATGACCCAAGATTTGTTTTTCCTATAAACGA
This sequence comes from Nicotiana tabacum, assembly GCF_000715075.1. Classification (NCBI taxonomy): domain Eukaryota; kingdom Viridiplantae; phylum Streptophyta; class Magnoliopsida; order Solanales; family Solanaceae; genus Nicotiana; species Nicotiana tabacum. The sequence continues at coordinate 61,300,631 of NC_134091.1, read as the reverse complement.
AAAAACTAACTACACTGGGTTCAAGTAAAACCCTTGGAAAAGAACTGCATCACAAAGAAAAATCAAAGGGGATTTAGTACACTATCTAAGAATGTAAAATAGAAATAAAACACATATTTTTTTGGTTTTTCATTTTTTTTTATTTTTTTTATTTTTTCTCGTTCGACGGAATCCATCGTTGGGAAAAGTTGAACTACTAAACAATTATAATTACTAACTATTACAGGCCAAATTTAATTCAGAATTATAATTACATGCCAAATTGTCTAATAAATCAAGAAACAAATCAAACAAAGCCAAATGACAAAGAGAAGACAAGACAAATACAAGCAAATAGGAGCACCCCACCCCACACTTAAGAGATTGCAATGTCCCCAATACAAAACAGTAGAAATAAGAGTGAAGAAGGTGACTCCCTAAGGCCCTCGGCCTAATCATCATCAGCACCCTCGAAGGTGCACGAGTACTTCTCATCATCAGAAGGGATGGAGTTCACGTCCTCATCAGGTGGCAGATGTCCTCCCTCGGCCAAACCCAACCACTACTGAGTAACAGCAGATACGGGATGATCCCGTTGCATCTCATCCAAGTCAGTCTCCCCCCAGCAGTAGAGCGAAGGCGTATATCAGCAATCAACAACTGTAGTGTCTCCTCGACACGAACCAACCTCTGGTCCACAGGAACAACAACAGCAGGAGGGTCAATCACAGATGTGACATCAAAGGCCTTAATAGGCTGCAGCACCGGGATCATCCAATCATAATGAAACTCCTCCTCCAGGTGGTACATCCGCAACATCTGAGTGATCATGCCACGCCCCCGACCTCGGGGAGCGCGACCGGTGCTCAACCGAGATACCCCGGTCAAGCAAGCCTGCTAGATGCCTTCTACCCAACCTTGCCCATTAGCAATATAAGAATCTGTCGCCAGAAATATACATGAGAGGAGTCAAGTGCTCCCATTCTTTTCCATTAATCAAGGAGATTCATTTTCGACTTTCAAAATATTACAAGTTTATAGATATAATGAAAAATATGTTTTCTAAATACCAACACTTCTAGTTCAATTTCCAACATCAAACACTACCCACAACCTGTCTACGGAGCCTTTAAGTACAACCGAAGAGTAGTATGGAAGTGCCGGCAACAAGGCCCCGGCTATACCTCAAAACACAAAGTATAACATCGAGTGACATCAGGCCCCGAATAGAGCAGGGCTCACCACAACCTACTGATTAGAGAGTGACTGCTAATGAGGACCAAAGTTGCCCGCTGATGAACCACCTGCATCCATTGAAGATGCAGCGCCCCCGGCAAAAGGGACGTTAGTACATATGGAATAGTACTAGTATGTAAAGATAATTGTCCTCTTTCAAAATAGAATACCAATGTAAGAAAGGGAAAACCATAGAAACAACAATCGACAATCAATGATATTCAAACGCCAAGTTAAAACATAATAATTTCCAAAATATGAAGATAATACTGTGAAGATGGTAATCAAAATATGAAGATAATATTATTTTTGGTTGGGAAATCTTTAGCACCGATATACCACTGTTCACAATATCACCGTTTACAATACCAATACCGCCGTACTTTTAGCACGGAGTCTGGTCACGACCCGATCAGCTCTCATCCGAGACATCAACCATAATCACAATTTCAATTATAATTTTCAGCACAATCACCACCATGTGTGCGGCATAGTGTCTGATCACGACCCGATCGGCTAGGCCATCTTACCACAATGTCGTGTGGATCGACATCATCCTTTTCTATCAATCATCTCATCCCAATTAAGGGGAATAATTTTATCACATCAATCTCATCCCAAATTTTTTATCACATCAATCTCATCCCAAATAAGGGGAATAATTACAATCCACTCCTACACCGACACGTGTAGGTTCGGGGTTAGGTTATTTCAACCTACCCTTCCTCGTTGACCATCAATACTCCCAAAAATATTTTTGATTTGCATACATAGAAAACAAAAGTACAAATTGCAATTTACCTCATAACCTTTCATACCGTATATAGCTTCATTGGTACTTTCAGTTACTTACAACATCATTATTTCATTGGCTCTCTTGGCAATGCATATGATTCATCATTCATGGCACGGTGGACGTATTTCATATTTCACACTTTCATTTATTTTCTTTCATGGATCATCATAAAAATATCAAAACATAAAATATTTTGGGAATCACAACATTAAATTCATTAGTAATGAAAACTTTAAGCACAATGGATTTCTTTCCAAGAAATGGAGTAGAATGTTTGGCAATCGAAGCACAAGTTAAAATCATAAACGAGTAACACATCATTTATTCTTGAAACACTTTTTCCCAAAAGGGCAATACACAATTTCAACTCAGGAATATATAAGAGTTCAAAACACATTGGAAATACTTACAAAGCATAGCATTAATTGAAAGAACCACATTTGGGCACGACTTGAGTACATAAGCTTTTAGGAAAATCTATTTTCGAAGTCAATTTGGAACAATTGAATCAAGGCTCATTTCTTGACCTTTCTCACATCATTTCATTTCATTGGCACTATTAGTCACAAGTATAACTTTCATTATCAGCACGATGGCCACGCTTTACATCTCCAACACACTTTTTTCACATTCAAGCATCATTATATATTATCAACAACAAGACATTTCAAATCAAGACTTTAGGTACACATATGAGCAATAGGACTTTTAGACGCATGGAGTATTCTTTCCAAGTTATGCATAATGGACTTTCATTTGAAACACGACTCAAAGCCATAACATTTTAATACACATATCATTCTTGAACACATTTCTGATGGATAACATAATATGATAGGAACATTCGGAACACATTTTGAATACATAATTCTCGACACTTACTTATCGGGACAATGGAATTTATTGGGAACAACTCGAAACATGGGAATAAGGAACTTGAGCCAACCATGCTTGAAACTTACGGGAACATCATGAAATTTATTTCTAAAAGAGTAGTTTAGTCAACATACCTAAAATTCGCCCCTTAATAGTACTACGATGGTCCACCACACTAAACAACTTCAATCTACAACAATGCAATATATTTATACCAATATTAGTAAGATTTCTATACTTTAAGTCATTTAGACTTTTTATCAAATATCTAGTGTGCATATATTTCTACAACCTCCTCCAATGGAATTTCTTCACCTAACAACCACCTTTCATACCAATGATTCACCTCACAATCATCTCTAGACCATCCACAACTTCCATTAGCACATGCATGCCCAACAATTCACTCTCAACCCATAAATATTATCAATTAATTCATTTTACAATCTCTACAATAACACCACAATCTAGGTTAGGCATTTGTGGCTTCCAATCACCATCCCATAAGTCCTAACACATATTTCATATGTAAATAATCACCATGAATTAGTTAGAGGTAGTAGACATACCTATTGTAGTCCAAATCTTGAAAGATAGCTTTTGGGGTGTTCTTGAGATTTTGAAGAAATCCTATGGAATCCAATCAAAACCTTGTTGTAACTAGTGATTGAGAAGTGAAATCAATATAAAAACACACGTAAAAACTCACCTTAGATGTGTATTGGAAGCCTTGGCCGGATTGGTGATGGAGAGAAAGCCCTAGTCTTGAAGAAATGACTTAGCCACTCTCTTTCCCCGGCCTTGGGGGTATTTTTATGTCTCCTACATGCGCGGTTGCGCACCTGGGCAAGTGAACGCGCATATGGTTGCGCATACCCTCTAATATGCGCGACCGTGCATCTGGGCGCGCATATGGCATAAGTCCGGTAAAATGACCATAACTTTCTATAGAAATATCCAAATGACAAACGGTTTGATGCGTTGGAAACTAGACTCAAAGAGATATAATTTGATAGTAGATAACCTCCTAAGTCTTTATAGTTTGGTAGAAGAATGCATTTGAAGTTGGATCTTGTGCGAATTGAGACATCCTTTCCACTTAATGTATCCAACTTGTTTCACACAAATTCTTGCCATTCACAAAACTCATTAGTATGTTTCAACACTCCTTAAACATATATTTTCATTTTAAAATGATTTGGTTCTATCCCATGGGTCTCCTTTAATACTCGAATACGTTATTCCCGAATACCATTGGATCACTTTAAAATCTTAAATCATTAGGAAATGTTTAACGGGGCCTTACAGATCATACTTGGGTAATATAGGCGTGAGGCCCCAAATGGTCGCACTTGATCCATGTGCTCAAGCATGATCTTTCCAAGATCGAACCTCATCCTGGTCAAGAAGGCATAATCATACACACCTTCACCCGTGAGACATCAGTGTCGCTCTGGCTAGGCATAATCTTTGCATTGATCAGTCGTAGAAGAACCCTAGTTGGATGCTGGAATGTGCTTTTCTTCATATCTTTATGTTACTCATTGGCATCCCGCATCTATATATCAAGAGAGTCAACTCCACACAGCTAATGCTGAATATTAGGATAGTTTGGCCAATAAAGAAGACTCAGAAACAGCTTCTGAGTGTTCTTCGGGAATCCCATAATATGATTGATCAACTGAGAGGAAAAGGGGATCACCTTGACTCGAACCTGCACCTCATACACAGCATCCAAACAAGACTCAGTCTTCCCATTGGCATAAAACTCCTTCACTAAGTTCACGTTCACCGTATCTCCGAGATGGAACAAACTCTCAAAACCTAGGGCCCGAATGTTGTTATAGATCCCAGAGTATTTCCGGGACAACTTTCTATCATCTATAGCAACCTCGGGGTCCGAGTTCACTGCAGGAACAAAGGTCTTGTACCAATGTCTAGCATGATCTGGGACAGGTCGAATGCCAAAATTGCACGCCGGGACCACATCAGCATCCGAGTCAATATGCTCCATCTCCTCCTCTATTGGGGCGGCAGGTGGTGCTCGCCTACCTCCTCTCCGACTACTAGATGAAACCCCAGAAGAACCGGTGTTATCACGCTTATTTGGACAACAAGACATTGTACCTGCATAAGAAAAACATAATTTACCACAACACGTAAAACAACAAGTAAGAGCAAACAGGGTAACCACCGCACACTTAAGTCATTGGCATGTTCACAAGTACAATGCATACCAGAGCTCATACTACCCCATTAAAAGCACGTCACAGGTCATCACCAACCCGCCCAACCACCTACTAACATTACAACAACACAACCAAGGATTACACTATTGTAAAATACAAAATCAAGAAGCTAAACTAGTAACTAAGAAAATAAAACAAAGAAGTTATACTACAATACTACACAAGTACTTAACATGAATCGGACTTCCCAATTAGCAACTAGTAACACAATAGCATGGGGTGGTCAATCGATTTGCATTCGAGGCTAACACTTCACAATTTCACTAAATTAGCACATAACCGCCCACCCCACACTTATCATCCATCAGCAATTTCATTGCCAAGTCCCAAAAGTCAATTTCGTGCTCATAGTTCACCATTGGTGTAATTGGGGCATGTTTTCAAACATGTAATAGGCACTATTATTAATACTTCTTCCAATTTTAAATTGAGCATGCAATCCCCACAAATTTACACCAACCACACCATCCAACACAACTATATCATCATCATAGCACAACAATATCATAAGATGCGTAAAATATATCCCACAAGGCCTCCAATTTTCGGCCAAAAAGACACCCCCACAAAGCTTCATCACAAAACAATTCCAACACCATCAAGACACACCAAAAATCATCCAAAAGCATAAGAACAACAAAAATCCCAACAAAATCAAGCACAATTTCGGCCTTAGCGTGAGCAATTTACTAAAACGCTACAAGATAATAACTAACTAGGGTTAAGAAAAGTTAAACTAATACTACACAATATTATAAAAAAATAAGGGTGGTGTAAGAAAGGAGAAGCAACTTACCTTGAATATGGAGAGATATGGAAAGATCTGAGGGTGGAAGAAATTTGGGGAAGAAAGGGGGAAATTTGGGATAAGAGGGAGAGAGAGGTTAGACAAAGAGAGAAAGATAATGGGCAAAAGAAATAAATGGGGCAGAAAATAATGGGGCTGGGGACTGGGGTGGGGCATTCAAAACAAGAAAAGAAATTTATTTTTTTTACTTACCTGGACGAAGATTTACACTACCGCGCCGCGGGGTGTAGCACGCGGCAATAGTGAGGATTATCAAAGACCTCACAATTTCATCAAAAGCACAGGGTGTGGTGCCCCACATGGCGCGCTAGGCCAATTTCTCAGAGTTCGACTCCTTTTCGCTTTTTAGCCCACGGGTTGCACCCCAACTCTATTATGTACTTTGTTGCACCCTATTTTGTACTAGTCAAGACAAGATTCAACTTGTGATTTCTCTGTTGTTGATGAAAAAGAGTTGCCACCTAATATTTAAAGGTATATTAGGGTACTTGTTTAATTACTAAGTCATGTTTTTATTATTAGTCTGCTAACCGGTGAGATTATGGGTAAGGATTCTTGTTCTTCAAAGGGGAAGGTGTTAGGCACCCCTTAAAATCTACCTGAGGTAGCTCCATAGGATTTAAACTAAGTTTGGGATGAGTTATTTATAAAAGGGCTTTGACTAGTGATAAGGAACATTGCTTACTATATATCTAAGTATGGTATTGATAGAGAGAATGTGGGGTCTTATAGGGATATGAGTTTATGAAGAAGTTTATAAGATATATTGAAAGGGTTTTGACATTGGTACATAAGTGGTCTAGATTTTTATAAATTTATAAAAGGGATTGAGTTATGAAAATACTTTGATTTGGGGGATGTCTATATATATAATGCTAAAGGGACGTTTGTGAAAAATCATATCTAGAATTTACCTTAGATTCAGAGGATTTTTAAAGAAGGGGTTATTTACCGAAAAAATTCCTTACGGGCGACAGTTTCTTGAAATTCTGATTTTCCTTTTGAAAATGAAGCTAACATATGATTCTTCCTTTTGAAATAGAGCTGATGTTTCGTTAAGTTCTGGATTTCAAAATATTTAAAGGAAAGAAGGGTGAGTGAAAAACATAGTAATTAGCGAGCAGATTGTAACTAGCGAACTAAAGATTTACGGGCGACAGTTTCTTGAAATTCTTATTTTCCTCTTGAAAATGAAGCTAACATCTGATTCTTCCTTTTGAAATAGAGCTGATGTTTTGTTAAGTTCTGGATTTCAAAATCTTTAAAAGAAAGAAGGGTGAGTGAAAAATATAGTAATTAGCGAGCAGATTGTAACTAGCAAACTAAAGATTTACTGCTAGCTAATTTCCCTTTTAAATCCTATGTTGTTAAGGCTTGACAAAGTTTACATGATACCAAAGCATGAAAAAAAACATGTGTTATAATATATGAGTGTTATATACATGAGAGATAAACAACAATAAAGACATAATAAATACAACTAACATTGAACTAGTATATGCAGTAAACTAAATTAACGAGATAGTAATAATGATAAAGGAGTTGAGGGAAAGAGGACTGGACTCTGTGATTGGGCCTTAAGAAGGCAGGCCCAGCAGCGAAGAGACGCGGATACGAGCTGAATTTGGACTCCTCAATGAGATGCAATGTAGCTGGAATTGGGCCTGAGTTCATCATGAACCCAGTAGCCCAAATAGATGTACATGTTAAAGAATAAGAAAGTCATTAGACATATATCCCATATATATTTAACATATTCTAATTACATATAATACTTTGATGTACATAACAAATACACAAACAGATAGTTGAAGCAAGAATAAGATTAATATGGTAGAGGAAATTATACATTAATGTGGTGGCTTTACTTAGCAAATAATTCACATTGAAAACCTTTCATTGTCATTAAACACTAAACCCTTAAAGAACTGAATATGTCAATGAATTAAGAGCTAAGGAGGGAACCCCACTTGAGGTCGATGTTACCTTTGGATCCCCCGACACTTCAAAATTCCCAAGGGACTCAATGCCCAGGGCAATGCTTGTGCCGGGGAGGGAAACCCAACCTTGAGTTGAACTCCGCTCCCAAATACCCTTAATCACTAACTACATATTTTTCTTACGGGTTTAAGTGCCAATGAGGCCCTTCCAATGCAAACTAACTACTAAGGTATTAGCTACCACGAAATGTATACTTTTCTCTTAATAGAAATAGCATAAGAGAGTACAGATTATTATTAATACTAAATAGGGAACCACATATCAAGGAGACCTAAAGGGGGAGGGGCTGAGTTCAGAATACTCATAGATAAAAAGAGGTTTTATAATCACACCATTGCAGGAATGAATCATTAAAGCATAACATATTCAAACAAGCATTGATAACATTACTTGGCACCTTAAAGACATTAAGGCAGATTCAAACCAACAGTCATGGTCAGCTATTGCCACAAAAAGGTTATCAAAGTCATGGGATTAAACTCTTATCATGATTACATTTTCACAGGTTCAAATATGGGACTTCTGAAGTCACAACAGGGTCATGCTTCTCACAGTATTAGCAAGTCAATGTGTTCAGATAATACCAACAAAGGAGCTTCATAAGGTTTGAGAGTCAAGCTCAACTTCATGTTAACAGTAAAGAGGAGGACTAAGCATCACCCAAATCAGAACATAGTGTTACAAAGTTAAACAAGGATACTAGCAACATTCAGTCAACTATTCATATGCAAGGTAAAATAGATAATGATCTCATATAGGGAAACGAGCTTTACTCATTACAGAACCAAGTTGATCATGCAAATGAAAAAAGGAAATGGAAGCTTTGTATCAAAACCAAATCATTTCAAACACAAGTCTAGTTTAGCATGTAAGTATGGGGTGACCATGTTTCAATTCCTAGAACTATCAATTGACTATAACAGTATGTCTAAATCCTACTTTAATGGAAGATAAGCTAATGATAGATGCATGTAGACTTTACAGAAATTCAGCAGGGGCTCAAAGAGATTAAGGATAGGGATGTATTGCACATATGTGTGAAGATCTCAACTGATATGGAATAGACAAACTCAGTTGTGCAGCAGTTATTAGTTGATTTTATCCAAACAAATCATGACTTACAATGAGAAGATGAAAATAGTTTAACCTTATAGAATATATATGCAGCAAAGATTCATGAGAAGAAAACAACTTGATGCAAATGAGATAGTTTTCTATGCATACAACAGTTGAGCATGATCATGAGAAAGTTATAGTGATAGCCCAACAATTACTCTCAGAGTTAACAGGTACAGATACAGGAAGGAAAGGCATCTAAATACTCAGACTCTTTTAACTTAGTTAAGGGACATGGACATATTGTATATCAATTATGATTACCAAAAAATGAACCTAATCATAAACAAATAGGATGCAGGGAATAATATGCAGAAATGAACATTACAACAGTATCATTGGTGAAAGTAAAAATATGAACATGATTGGTTTAACAATAATAATAGTCCAACAGAGTAAGGACCATAGTGGTAACTCAAAAACAGTTTAACAAAAACACAGGCATACTAGAAGATATTTAGATATTGTAAGTTCAAACTTAAGGTTAAGAAGTAGGGGAACATAAGTCTTGAACAAGTTTAGGTTTTATTTTAGCAATAACTATCAAGTAGTAAACTTAGCTTCCAAAAACTCATAAAATTTACAGAAGTACAATAAACAGAGATGAGTCTACTATAAGTCACTGAGAACTACGAGGTTTGTATTGGACATGAACATGTAAGAATTCAGGCATGGAGACTGTAGGAGAACTCAAGACAAAGATCAATAATTACCATTCATGACTTAATCAATTATCACTTAAGGAATCATAACAGAACAGGCTAATCATAAAAGATTGTTACACTAACAAAACATAACTATCAAACATGTCAAACACATATAACATAATTATAATCTACAGAACATAACATCGACATATCTAAATCATTCAGAGAGATGAACAAAAGAAAAAGGGAAAGAAAGGTGTTAACCTTCTTAAGGGCAGCAGACCAAATGAATCCCTTTGTTGCTTAAAGTTCCCAGAAACCTTCAAGGTTAAACCAGCAAAGAACTTGACAAAAGAGATAAAGACAGTAAGAAAAGCTAAGACCAGAAACCCTAATGTGCTTAGTGTTTTTGTGCTTAGTGTGCTCAGTGTTAGGTTTTCTTGGCATATATCTCTATTAGGTGAGAGCATTGAAGCCTCCTTTTATAGTGGCATTCAATGCCTCTAGAGTTTCAGTGTTCAAACCAGGATAGTGGAGAGTGACGATGATTTGATGATGTGAGCATAGTCAGGTAAAATCAGAGAGAACAGAGAGTAAATCAGTGTTTGATTTTACCTGAGTGGAGAGATATGAGAGGCTGAATGTTGAGGCACAAGAAACCATCGGTCAGAACCCTAATACCCAGAGGTCATTGCATTTGACCTTTTGGGTATCGAATATTGATGATGAAGCCAGTTAACATCTAGTGCTTGCTTTGATTTGAAAGGACAAAAGAAGAAATCAGGTAAATTTGAAGTTTCACCTTTTGGGTCTGATTTCTTCAATTAGGGTTTTGAAATCTAAAGGCGAAAATGGAAAGAACGATAGGACCAAGAGTGCTGGAACAAAAATAACAAACATGCATGCCATGGATTTGAAAGGTCAGTAGCGATTTGAAGTTTCACCTCTGAGGTTAGGGTTTCAGAATTTAGGTGGTTTGAATTTGTGATTAAAAAAGGGAATGTCAAGCGAGAATTGCGGATAAGGAAGACAGGATGGATGATTTATTGATAGATTCATGCCCTTGCACCAATTTGTGCAAGGCTAAGGTGATTGATGGGTCTGTAAGCTCGAGTGAGAAGAAAGAAGAAGAGGAAAGGGGGAGGTGAGGTGGTTGAGTGATGTGAAAATGAATTAGGGTTTAAGGGAATAGGGGTCCGTCTCTAGGTTAATGTTGAGAGATAGAATACGGGCCGTTGGATCTGGTAATCAACGGCCCTAGAATTTCGGGCATTTAGGATTTTTTTTAGAAAGAATTTTAAGGGCCATTGGATTACGAGGTTTGAACGGTAGAGATAGGGTATTTGGGTGGCTGTTTTAAAAATCAAAGAAAAATCAGAGATTAAATGGGAGCCGTTGATTAAATGGATCAACGGTTCAGATGTGTGTGTGTTTGTTTTGTGAGTGGTAAAGGAGGTGACGTGGCAAACATTGATTGGTGCGAATAGAGTTACTTGGATTGCAAAGTTGGAAGAGAGGGGTGGACTTGGGATGGGTATTTCCGGATTGGGTTGTACATTTGGGCTAAAATAATTTAATAAATAGCCATTTTGTACTTGGTTAAGGAATTGAAATTGTAGCCTTTTAGTTTTTAACCCTTTTTAAAATCAATTTAAATAAACTTAACAATTTCAATAAAAATATGGTAAAATTATAATTATACGTTACTAATTATTTTAATTAATTATCTATAAATAACACATATTTCGAATTATAGCACTAATTTTAAAATATTAACATAGTAACCTAATTCATTGGAAACTAAGGAGTAATTTTGTCAAATTATAAAACCTATGTAAGGTATATACAAAAGTTATTTTTATAACAGTAAATACATTTGTAATTACACAATATTAGTACTATGTGATTAATTTTGAAACTAATAATTAATTAATTTATAAAATAGATATTCATTAATAGAAAATACTTTTAAAATATTTATTATAAATTGTTAAGCGTGAATAAATTAATTTTAAAAGGGGGGTCAAAATTGGCTGTCAACATACTTATTTTGTGTCCAATTCATGCTCATATTTGTCCAAACAAGCATCAAAACTCCTAAACACTAATAGTCCTAATCTACAATCATCTAAACTACTCTACAAAAGCAAGAAAAGGGTTAGAAGTAGTTCTGAATTATAATCGTCAACTTGACTCCGTCACTTAGGCTCATTTGATCACGATGCTAGAGGATTGCTTGCCAAATTCTCCAACAAGGTACGGTTTTAACCTGTACCCATTCACCTTCCAGCGCTCATTCCCTTCCTCATCTTGGATCTCAATAGCGTCATACAGTGAGACATGTTTCACCACATACGAACCTGTCTATCTTGACTTGAATTTTTCAGGGAACAACCTAAGTCTGTTATTGTATAGCAAAACTTTGTCCCCTTCATGAAACTCCTTGGGCTTAATCAGACGATCATGACACCTCTTGGTCTTCTCCTTAAAGATTCACGTATTTTTATACGCATCCAGTCTAAACTCCTCCAATTCATTCATCTGCATCAACCTGTGTTCACATGCAAGACTAAGATCAAGACTAAGCAACTTAATTGCTCAATAAGTTTATGTTCTTTCTCAACAGGTTGGTGACATGCTTTTCCATACACTAATTTGAACGGTGAAGTCCCTATGGTTGTTTTGAATGCAAGTTTGTACGCCCATAGAGCTTCATCCAACTTTACAGACCAATCTTTACGAGAAGCACTAACAGTCTTTTCAAGAATTCGTTTAAGATCACGGTTAGCCACTTCAATATGCCCACTAGTTTGGGCATGGTATGGGGTTCCTATTTTGTGTGTGACCCCATACTTGGACAGCAACACAACAAACTGCTTGTTCACAAAATACGACCCATTTTCATTGATAATCACTCGAGGTGTCCCAAAGCGGGTAAAGATGTTCTTCTATAAGAACTCACACACCATCCGAGCATCATTGGTCCTAGTAGGGATTGATTCGACCTATTTAGAAACGTAGTCAATGGCTACTAGGATATACTCATAAGAATGAGACTATGGGAATGACCCCATGAAGTCAATGCACCAAACATCAAAAATTTCACATGCCAGAATAGAGTTTAGCGGCAGCTCATCCCTCTTGCTATTATTACCTGCCCTTTGACACTTGTCTCATGCGGCTACATACGCCCGTGTGTCTATGTCCAAAGTAGGCCAATAGAAACTGGCTTCCATGACCTTTGTTTCAGTGCGATTTCCACAAATAGTGTCTTCCATCTGCTCCATCATGATAATGAGATAGAATGCTAGTCATCTCTCCTTTTGGTACACATCTTCGAATCACACCATCTGCGCACAGTTTAAACAAGAAAGGATCATTCCAAAAATAATATCTTACCTCTCCTTGAAGCTTCCTTCTTTGATCACGAGAGATGTCACGCGGCAACCATCCACTAGCCAAAAAGTTGGCTATATCAGCATACCAAGGCGGTCTTTCGGAGACCGTAACAATGGAGAAAATCTGCTCATCAAGGAACTCTTCCCTTATTTCCATTATCTCTACCAGAGGTCTCTCAAGTCGAGATAGATGATCTGCGACTTGATTTTCTGTGTCCTTCAAATCCTTGATCTCTAAGTCAAACTCTTGGAGAAAAAACACCCACCGCATCAAACGCGGCTTGGACTCCTTCTTACCCAGCAAATATTTCAAAGTTGAGTGATCAGTGTGCATAATCACTTTACTCCCCACAAGATATGATCTAAACTTGTCAAAAGCAAAGACCACAGCAAAGAACTCTTTCTCAGTAGCGGCATAGTTAACTTGAGCATCATTCAACGTCCTACTTGCATGGTAGATGGGCCTAAACATCTTATCTTTTCTTTGTCCCAGAACTTCCCCTACAACTACATCACTAGTATCACACATTATTTCAAATGGCTAGCTCTAATCAGGCGTCATCATAATAGGAGCACTAACAAGTTTTTCCTTTATCAATTTGAATGCTCTTAAGCACTCCATAGTGAACACAAAGTTGACATCCTTCGCTAGCAATGCGGTCAACGGCTTGGTAATGCTGGAAAAGTTTTTGATGAACCTTATATAGAACCCACCATATCCCAAGAAACTCCTTATGCACTTCATAGAAGTTGGTGGAGGAAGTCTATCAATTACGTCAACCTTTTCTTTGTCAATTTCAATACTGTATGCAGTCACTTTGTGGCCTAGAATAATTCCCTCTTTCACCATGAAGTGACACTTCTCCCAGTTAAGGACCAGGTGAATGGCTTTGCAACGTTTGAGCACTAGTCCCAAGTTCTTTAGGCAGTCATCAAAATTATCCATGAATACCTCTAGGCATTTCCCCTTCAGATCTGAGAAGATAGACATCATGCACCTCTAAAAAGATCAGTTGCAATACACAAGCCAAATGGCAACCTCTTGTAAATGAAAATACCTGAAGGGCAAGTGAAAATAGTTTTCTCAACATCTTCTGGGGCACTGGGTATCTGATTATAGCCTGAATACCTATCCAAGAAACAGTAACAGCCATGTCCAGCCACTTTCTTGAGTATCTGATCAATAAAGGGAAGTGGGAATTGGTGTTTCCTTGTTGCATCATACAACCTTCTATAATCAATGCACATTCTACACCCAGTGACTGTTGTTGGGATCAATTCATTGTCTTCATTCTTCACCACTGTCATAGGCCTCATTCTTATGTACAACTTGCACAGGACTGGTCCATTGGCTCTCAGAGATGGGAAAAATCACTCTCGCATCTAGCAACTTGATAATCTCCTTATACACTACCTTCTCCAAATTATTATTCATCTTGCGTTGGGGCTACACCACCATCTTGCTATTTTCTTCTAGCAAACTTTTGTGCATGCAGATGGCTGGACTGATTCTTTGAATGTTAACTATGGTCCAGCCAATGGCCTTCTTATACTTTCTCAGTAGCTCCACCTGCTTTTGTTCCTGTGCACCTATCAAGTAAGCAAAAAATAATCACAGAAAAATTGTTAGTTTCAAGAAAAGCATATTTCAAGTGAATAGGAGGACTTTCAATTCCACACTAGGCTTAGAAGGCTCCTTTTTGAGTTCCTCCTCATCAACCACTTGATCCTCAGTCTTAATAGCTTCAGCCTCTTTCTTTATTTCAGGATATTTATCCTCCACTATGCTAGACTGAGCAATACACCTCTCTAGAGTATCCCCCACAAGCTTATTAAACTTGTATTTTTCAGCCAATTCCCCAACAACATCTAGCTTGAAACACGAGTATGCAGACGCTTCATCACTGGGTATTTCATCATTCTCTTCATTTGGAATACTACTTTCTCGTTAACCACTCTGAGTATAAGTTGCCCCTCATAAATATCAATAATTGCTCTGCTTGTACATAGGAAAGGTCTCCCTAGAATTAAAGGCACCTCCTTGTTCACTTCCTTGTCCACTATAAAAGTCTACGGGGAACACAAACTTGTCCACCCGTACTAGAATATCTTCAGTTATTCTTTCAGGTAATATGGTGGCTTGGTCATCCAGTTGTAGGGACAATGGTATGAATTTGATCACTCTAAGCTCACCTTCAAGTTTCCTGAACATAGACAAAGGCATTAAATTTATAGATGCACCAGAGTCATACAGAGCCTTGTCGAATTTCTCACTCCCCAACGAGAAACGTATGGTGAAGCTTCCTGGGTCCCCACACTTTTGAGGAATTTTATTTTGCAATATGGCACTGTAGTGGGCATTTAACTTGGCCATTCTTGTCTCTTCTAATTTCCTCTTGTTGGATAAGATTTCCTTCAAGAACTTAGCATAAGCAGGTATCTAAGTGAGCACCTCTGTGAAGGGAATGTTCACATAAAGTTGCTTGAGCATCTCCAAGAACCGCCCAAAGGACTAGTCTAATTTTTCCCGCTTCATCTTTTGAGGGAATAGTAGAGCTGGCATGTGTCTTCTTTCTTCATTCTCCTTTTGTAGCCCACTACTCTGAACTTGTTATTCTTCACTCTATTTCTCCTCCAGTGTCTCAGTCTTCTTGCTTACCACCTCGGGTCTAGTTTTCACAACTAGGTCAGCCAATGTTTTACCACTTCTCATAGATACAGCTTTGATTGTTTCCTTTGGGTTCTTTTCAGTGTCAAAAGGTAGAGTCCCAAGAGCCCTCTCAGATAACAAGTTTGCAATCTGTCTCATCTGTTTTTCTAAGTTCCGGATGATTTTGCCTTATCCTCGGATGGTTGTGCCCTGAGTCTCAAATTTCTCGTCTGATTTGTTGATGAACACCTTCATTAGATCCTCTAGAATGAATGGTTAGGCTGTAGGAGGATGGTACTGTTGTATTTGTTGATTTTGAAAGGTAGGAGTTCCTTTCCCTAGTGCTCTAGGATTTTGCTGCTGCCAAGAGTTTAGACTACCAAGCTCCATAAAAAACCTGGATGTCTCTATCCTATAGAGTTGAAATTATTGCCTCCTAGGTAGTTGCCTCTGCTGAAATTTCCCACTGCATTCATGTCTTCCTCTGCAGTGGATATTTGACATTCATGTGTTGGGTTTCCCATTCCACAAATATCACATCCCGACTATGGTTGACTATGCACCAGGGCCAATGTCAACTGCTTGATGTCCTTAGACATAGCTGCAATCTGGGCCTACATTGCAACAAATGATTCTACTTGGTGCACACATGCTGACCTTCTTCGATCACCTTGGTCAGTAGTACATTGATATGTGTCCTCTGGTGGTTCATTCAGAAGAGTGACAATCTCTTCCAAAGTTTTCTTCATCAGTGGGCCTCCCATTGCACTATTCAGTACCCTTCTCGATGCAGGAGTTAACCCACCCCAAAATTCTTGGAGTTGCATCCATTGCTTTATTCCATTATGAGGGCATCTTTGTAACAGCTCCTTAAACAGTTCCTATGCTTTGAACACAGTTTCTCCTTCTCTTTGGCTGAAATTGTGAATCTCCTTCCTCATTTTTCTAGACTTAGCGGCAGAGAAGTACTTGTCTAGGAACTTGGTAGTCATCTTTTCCCATGTACGGATAGACCCCATAGGTAGACTCCATAGCCATTGCTTTGCATTATCCTTTAGTGAGAAAGGAATGCTCTGAGGTAGATAGCATCATATGATTCTCCATTATAACGGAATGTGTTCATGATTTCATCGAAGTCTATCATATGACTGTTAGGATATTTGTTGGGTTTAACTTTGAAGATGCAATTGTTCTAAATGGTCTGGATGATTCCCTGCCTGAGTTTAAAATTATTAGCATCAATGGGTGGGGTCTCACACTGGATTGTCATTGGTTGTAGACTAGTCTGACATAATCTCCCAATGATCTCCCAGGCCTAGGGGCCGCATTTTCAAATGCATCTTCAACCAGGGGTTGATTTAAATTGAATCTTCAACCCCCATCCTCTTTGATAGTCTCATCAGCAGCTCTAAGGGCTACCTCAGTTGCAAACCGTGCAGCTTGTTCTCTCTGTTGTGATGCCTCTCTTACAGCTAAGTCTACCCCATCATTTTTGTTGTTTACCATTTTATCTTAAGTCGAAGTCTGACCCAAGAAGGATCCACTTGATTCTTTATCCTTTCTCAACTGCCTCAAGTGCTTGTCCAATTCTGGTTTGTATGGCACTAAGTCCTTGGAAGAGGATCCAGTTACATACCACCGAACTTAACCTTTTGCCTGCACACAGATGAGAAAAACGTGAAAAATAAAATAAAATCGGTTCCTGAATTAGCACCAAAAATAATTATGAACATTATTGTTTGCCAATCCCCGGAAACGGCTCCAAAATTTAACGAGCGCAAAACACAACAGAAAATTATTGTATGCTAATCAAATATAGTATAGTAAATTATCGTCTCCACATAGATTAGATTTAAATAGTGTTCGAATAATCTTTAGTTAATTACTATCCAGGAAAATGAACACTTGATTTGAACGATTATCAACTACAATTAACTACTAAAATTTAAGCAATTACCAATTGATCACGGAAGACAATAATTGAGCAACTAAGAAATATCAGTGAGAGAAATAAGGGTAATTGATTAGACAGGTGCAATATAATTGACTTGGGATCCAATTCTTGAAGTAGTTCACTTTATAATATTATTAATTCTCACAAATTCACTAGATAATTAGATTACACTTGAAAATAAGGTTCCTCCTTCAGTTAAATGTTAATTTTAGTAAATAATCCAATTGAAGCATGGTGAACAATTGCAACGAATAAAATAATGGTTTTAGTCTAAAGGGTAACTTCTCATGAATAGTTCCCTATTTTCTAGTTTGATTAATAATGCAAAAGGATCTTTCGATTACCTAGTTATCATGAATTTAAACTAGAGCATAAGATGTAAGAAAATTCAATATAAAGATCTGCTTTCGATTAAGGAAAATAATAAACAACTTCACAATACGATTTAAAAGTTCATCAATTATTTCAAGCAATTGTCAAGAATCGAATCCCTAATCAAGCTATCAATACACCATATATGTCAATACCCTAAGGGAAATTACTCTATAGCAATGGAAAGATTCATCTCAATAAGGTTTAAAGACATAGAAAACGTCAATGCTAATGATTAGATACAAACTCCTATATTGCACCGATTGTTGGTTGAAATCTTAATGAATTCTTGAGTCTTCTTGTCTTAGTTAGTTCTCCAATCTTTCGTATGTCAAAAGTCACTTCAATAACGTATTTTTGGTGTATTTATACTGTGTAGTAGCGGGTC
Source organism: Nicotiana tabacum (assembly GCF_000715075.1). Classification (NCBI taxonomy): domain Eukaryota; kingdom Viridiplantae; phylum Streptophyta; class Magnoliopsida; order Solanales; family Solanaceae; genus Nicotiana; species Nicotiana tabacum. Next base: position 61,282,161 of record NC_134091.1, on the reverse strand, counting down.
CGGACAGAACTACCCTTTTCCAAGCCGAAGAAGGAAAGTACTCTAAGAAAAATACATAGGCGCGGTGCGCCTCTCGGCGTGTCATGCTCTGCGCTAATGGACATATTCAGAGAGCATGTTATTCTCTTAGACATGCACAATTGCATTGCTGCATCTTGCCTCGCGGCACCCCATGCGGCGTGGTAGTGCAATTTTCTCAAAGTAATTATTTTTGTGAACTTTTTGATCTCCAAACTTGGTCCTCGACTCTCAAACGCGATCCCAGTTTAATTCCTTAGGCTTTTACTCAGACTTCAAAGCTCCAATTTGTCTGATTTAGCTCAAAATTATCTTCTTAACTCAGAATCATGTCATACAAGGCAAAAAACATGTAGTAAGTATAAATCACCATCATTTAAGCTCAAACACATGTAAAGTGCAATAATTAAAGCACAAAATACGGGTTTCTAGCCTACCATCACACTATTCCTGAGAAGAGTGCGTATTTTTGAAGGGGCATTGTGTTTCGAATTGTGGATGCTTGACTAGCGTTACAGTGATCGCCTGGTTTTGAGTTATTGAGGTTCAGATTTTTGCTACGTAGCACCGAAGATCTATGTGGGTATTTTTTGTAAGATGAAGGAGTATAAGTGATGTATCAGCCATTTGAGTATTGAAGTTGAGATCAGATATGGAGATTCCAGTATTCAGGTTTAGTGCCTGGATGACCTCGTAGGCAGACTATTCCTTGATTGCGAATTGTGAAGAAATATTGAGAATTGGATAACTGATGGTATGTGTTATGGATAGGTTGCTATGGGATTTTGGAAGATTATTTACCTGGTTGGGGTTGATCGGAATGGGTTTGGGGGCTATTCGTAAGCCTAATGAGAATATGTATTCTATATTGGATCGAGTTTCCTTACCCTTATGCAATTACTACCGTAGGTATATCATCGGGCAGAATGGATGTTATTCATACCCTGGTCTATGTTATGTGCTTCTCTCTTATTCTATGACGGGTTGTGAGGTTACATGATTATTCGCACGCATGTTGTAATCTCGTTTAGGCCTTATGGCGATATGGACGAAATGGCCCTCGTGATGTTGATTTTCTTATTGCAGCTTAGTTGTGCTAGCCTTTCTCCCTATTGTATTATGCCTATTCATCTTTCCACAGTGACATTTTTGCACTCTATCGTGCTTGATGTTGACGCACATATGATTAGTGAGCCCAAGAATATGCCTCGATAGGTACCCCTATGTGGATTAATATATTTGGGATCTAGTTGTGCACTACAACGGAATTATGTGGGATACCCTTCCTTGTAATTATTTTACATTTTATTTTCCCTTTGTGGGATGAGTTCATGAAATTATGCTTTTTTTTGTTATATCAATTGTACTTGTTGAATAGTTCTCGTACCTCGCTTTCTTTCAATTTTTGGTTATATATGACTTATTGCTTGTTTGGTGTATGGACCGCGTATGTGAGGATCCATGTGATTTTTGGTGTGACTTGTCGGTTGGGCTGCTCGTATTGGGTGAGGCGAGGTTTCTAGACTTGGGGTTTGCACCATCATATTGGGATAAAGAATGTTTGGAAGAATAATACCATATTTTCGCTCAGAATTTGGCAATGGTCATTATCGGATAAAAGGGCTTCTCGACTTGTTGATTTCATGGGTGGTTACGAGTTCCTTCATGTTTCATTTATCATTAGTAGCATTGTGAAGGTTCGAAACGAGGTTTCATTTGATATGAGGTATATTACCGGTACTGGATTTGGTAATGAGCAGCTATTGTGGTCGAAAATTATTGTTGTGAGTGCATGAGCTATATGGCACATCGTGTGGTTTGACCTTGGCAGTGTATTGACGGCTTGGCGCAGCTTGTTGGGGTGGATATAGTGTATATGTACAAGGATCGGATCTTATAATGGATTCCGGATATTGGAGGTTGGGTTCTAAGGTTGTGGACTAAGGTTAAAGTAAGGATCTTCAGTTAGGTTGTGTTATCAGGCTTATATGGATTGAGTTTATGTGGGATTACCCATATGTACATGCATGGTGAGTTTATACAGTGATTTCATAGCTTTGGAACGATTCTTGGCACATTCGAGGACGAACATATGTTTAAGTGGGGGAGAATGTAACGACCCGACAGGTCGTTTTGAGCATTTGCACTCAGTTCGATAGTTTGAGGTCATAAGTAGATTCATGTGGTGCATTATGACTTACGTGTATCGTCAGTTTTGGTTTTCAAATGGTTTGGGATATATTTGGAAAAAATGATCCTCAACTAGGAAGTTTAAAGTTGGAAGCGTTGATCAAGTTTGACTTTTGTGTATTTGACCTCGGATCGGGATTTTTATGGTTCCGTTAGGTCCGGATGGTGATTTTGGACTTGGGCGTATGTCCGGATTCGCATTTGGATATTTCTAGAAGATTTTGGCTCTAAATGACAAAAGTTGGCAAATTAAAGGTTTGGAAAGTTTATACGTTTGACCGGGAGTTGACTTTGATGTTATCGGGTTTGGATTTTTGTTCCGAGAGTTGGAATAGGTTCTTTATGTCATTTGGAACTTGTGTGAAAAATATGAGGTGATTACGAGTTGTTTAGATGTGTTCGTCGTGAGTTTGGAATTAGAAAATTTGAAATAGTTCATTAAGCTTGATTTGAAGTGCGATTCGTGGTTTTGATGTTTTTATGGGTAATTTGAGGCCTCGATTAGGTCCGTCTTATATTTTGAAACTTGTTGGTATGTTTAGAAGGGGTCCTGAGGAGCTCGAGTGTGCTTCGGGGTGGTTTAGGATCATTTCAAATGGGTTTTATGTTGTTGGTTTAATGGTGTCAGGTAATGCATCGCGATCGCGAGCATGGCATCGCATTCACGAAGAGATGGGTGCATTGGAGGAAATTTTTACTACGCATTCGCGGTTAGGGGGCCGCGATCACAGAGGGTTTGTGCGTTCGCGAATGCGAAAGGCGATTGGAGCTGGGAGCCTTGTGTGTCACGTTCACGGGGTGTGTTCGCATTCGCGATGTTTGGGTGCGCTGGTCATCGCGTTCGCGATGAAGGTTTTTGGTCGAATGTAGTTTTGTGCTTCACGAACGTGAGGCTTCTTCCTCATTCGTGAAGGTTTAACCTGGGAAGTGTTATAAGTACTGTATTTTCGGACTTTGAGTTATTTTTATCACATTTTGAGTTGGGGGCTCAGATTTGGGTGATTTTGGAGAGGAGTTTTACCACATGGATTGGGACAAGTACTTTGAACTTAGATTTGATTATTTTACATGATTCCATCTTCGATTTTGGCATTGAATTTGATGAATCTAAAAGAGAAATTGGGTGTTTTTGTTAAAACTTTACCAAGGTGAATATATGAGATTTGAACATCGATTCGGAGTCGAATTTGAGTAAAATTAGTATGGTTGGACTCATATCCGAATGAGTTTTCAGAATTTATGAGTTTTGTCGATTCCGGAGTGCGGGACCGAGATGACTTTTTGGTTGACTTTGAGTATCTGATTAAATATTCGACCTTTATCGTATGGGTTCGATATTTATGACATTATTTGATGTTTTTGAGTTGCTTTTGCCTAGTTTCGAGTTGTTTGGATGTTGATTCGTGTGGGATTGCGCTTCTAGTGTATCGATTTGGCTTGTTTGAGGTAAGTGCCTTGCCTAGCTTTATTGGGAGAATATTTCCTAATAAAATGATATTGTTTGCTACATGCGGGGGTGATGTATATGTGAGGTGACAAACGTATATGTATGTGCCAGGTTATCCATGTTCGGGGTAGATTATTCAATTCTTTGTGCCTTGTTGGTCTATGTGATTTTCTTGCCTCATGTTTTTCTTGACTTCTATAATAATATGAATATGAATTTCAGTACTAGAAACCATGATTTAGCTTGTAATAACTAGATTAAATTTGACGGCCTCTTTGTAAAACTGTTGATGTGCAAAATTCGATCATCACTATACCTAATCACACATACATGTTTATGACCGAAATTCTAAGGTGCTTGGATTCCATACTTATGTTGAAAATCATGTTTGAGCTTTGTCGAGATACTTGAACAATAAGGTTCTTGAGGTTTATTGAAGTGTTTATTGGTTCGAGAGCTACGATTGATGTTCATATGGTGTATTTACTTAATCACTCTTCTTGATGTTATCCATGTTTCCTGCCTTGCTTGTCATTGATATACATGTGCTTGGTGAGGAAGAGTGTAAAGCACGAAGGGTGATGTCGTGCTATTGTATATACCTTATCATGTGAGGAAGAGTGTAAAGCACGAAAGGTGATGTCGTGCCATTTCATATACATTATTACGCACGAAGGATAATGTTGTGCCATTATTTTACAGTATCGTATGAGGAAGAGTGTAAAGCACGAAGGGTAATATCGTGCCATTGCATATACAGTATCCTATGAGGATGAGAGTAAAGCATGAAGGGTGATGTTGTGCCATTTCATTTACATTTATGTCTTTGTTCTGAGTTGTCATTACTGCACCTATGCTTTCTATGTGACGTGTTCTTGTTGTTCCGACTATGCCCTCTACATTAACTGTTGTTGTTCTATCCACACCTTCTATCTATTTATCTTGTCAAGATCATGCTTTCCTTCTTGTTTGTTATATTTACATCTATGCCTTTTCTTGTTTGTTACACTTTCATCTAAACCTGTACCATGCTAGTTAGTGAAATCTATGTTCTGCTACCGTAATTGATATCATTACTTCGGTGTCTCCCACCATGTCTGCTACCGTTGTCCATATGCTCCACCTTATTCGTTATTGATGTCTGTGTACTTCTCACTTTTATTATTACTGTTATTGGTATTTCTTTTACCTGGTTGGTACTGCTATACATATTCTTAGTGAGGATTAGATAAATGCACAAAGGGTGTTACCGTGCCAATTGATTTGACATACATTCATATATTTGGGTAAGGATGAGATAAATACACGAAGGGTGTTGCCGTGCCGTTTGATTTGATATCTTGAACATACTCCTTATACTATGCAGATTTATGGGTTTTACTATGTTGTTTGGTGGTTATCGCTTTAACAAGAGGGTTGGTTGCAATATTGGGGAAACTGACCGCGAATCCTTTTAGTAATCATTTACTGCTTCGCATATTTGTTCTTGTACTCTTCTCTGTTATTTCTAGTATTATTTCTATTACAAATATACTGCACAGGTTATATTAGTAGGTATCTTTTGACTTAAAAACCTCGTCACTACTTCACCGAGGTTAGTCAAGATACTTACTGAGTACATGGGTTAGGTTGTACTCATAATACTATATTTTTCACCTTGTGTGCAGATCTAGAGTTGTGTAACTGTGGAAGACGGAGCCTTGAATGGAAGACGTATCCACACTCCAAATATAAGCTACCAGTTGTTCGTGGTAGTTTACTACCAAATCCTTGGGTCATTGTATGGAAATTCAGTTGTTTCACTTATTGGTTTCTTGAAATTTTTATTAGAATTGCGGTTACTGTTATTTGGATTAACTAGCGAGTTGGGTTAGGTGTCATCACGACTAGGTGAATTTTGGGTCGTGACACCATTAGAACCTCTTCGAAAGTCGCCCACTCTGACATAGTATTAGATGCACAACCAAACATACCGAATAAGTAGTGCTCTGTTGGCACATGAATACTCCAAAAAGAAACAACCGAGCAAATCCTTTCCTTTACAAACTACCCCCACGGGAGAATATCGAACCTAAATCCTTCCAAAACCTTCATATACTAAGGTGAAATACAACATGCAGCTAGCAATTCCTTGCTCGAATCATCCTCCTTAAGTCATACCTAATCCAGTAGCATCCCTTAGTCAAACATCTATGACAACACATGCCTAGATGACCTAATTACCAATGGTAGGCTCCCCCACTTAGCTTTATGCCTCGAATCACGATAAATCTTTGTATCATCCGTATGAACAAAATACCATAAATTAAGAACTTTTTCAAGGACCATCTCCGTCGAACTATCATCATCGGAGACAAAAATCTGACCCTGAAGTCGTAGCACACCATCCATACTAAGGACCACCTTCTTAGCACTACCTCACAATATCATGTCCCTGAGGAAAATAAAATGGAAACCATCATACTGACGATCCTTAATGCGCTAAAACAAAGATAATTGTGCAACCACACAAGCAATAACTCCACTATGCTCAAAGATGCCTAATCTCACAAATCCATAAACCAAGGCTGGAAATTTCGTAGCCCCAAATGCCTCTCCTCCGCTGGAACACATGCCAATCTCCAAATCATGAACTAGTCAGTTCTCTTCATAGGGCTTTAACTACCGCAACACATAGGCAACCAACCTACTATTCTGCACCAACACCATGCGAAGACTAGTGCGTGAAGCATCACAACATGCTGCATATGGCCATAAACCTATGGGCAACACCAATGCCATGCTGCTTTAAATGGAAAACCCCTCTGCAAGGCGACAATAGTAGTATGCCCTCATAACACAAGGGAAAAATATTATGCACCATATCTGTATCATAATCACAACTCGCTGGTGCGTAGCTGATATCGAGTACTCAACATCGCATAGGAATGAATGGAAAGAACTGAAGATATAGGCTTCTAGCAGAATAAAGTCGCACAATAAGGAATCAAGAAATGAAAGTTTTCTAAGCCCTATAGCCTTTTAAAGATAAGTACAGACTTCTCCATACTGATCCGCAAGACTCTACTAGGTCTATTTATGACTTGTGAGACATATATGAACCTAGTGCTCTAATACCAACTTGTCACAACCCAAATCCACCAAAGGCCGTGATGGCATCTAACCTACTTGTTAGGACTACTCGCTAGACAAGCCAACACCCAAACAACATTACAATATCCAATTATTAAGTTATTTAAATGTTTGTGATATAAATAAAAATATGGAAATAAATGTCAATTCAATATCACAAGTGTAATTCAGCAACAAGGTCTATATATGACCATAATTGTCTAACAAATGCCCAAAATCTGATGTTATATAATGACCACAATTGCCTAACAATGCCCAAAACTCGGTGTCACTACATCACGAGCATCTAATAAGAGTAAGTAGAATCAACTGATTAAATACATCTATCCAGAAAAGAATACATGAATAGAACATAGATAAGTAGAGAAGGAGACTTCATGTGCTACAGATCAGATCAAGTACAGCATCTTACCAAGAAGTCTCTAATCATACTAGTACTCAGCTCAAAGGATACCGCTAATACCTGTCTCAGAACCTGCTCAATGTGCAAAAGTGTAGTATGAATATAAAACTACGATACTTAGTAAGTATCAAGTCTAACCTCAAAGAAGTAGTGGAGAGAGGGCCGACATCGACACTCACTAACCATCCAATAATCAGGTAAAGCATAAATAATATACGGAATTAAGCATGCTATCATCAAATGAATGTGACAACTCAAAGAAACATAGTTCAAACAGAATTTAGGCATGCTTAACATATAAGGAGAGCAATAAAGATATCAACAGTTTGATCCTCAAATCAAGACATTATTCATGTATCAAATCATTGCATGAGTAAAAATATGTGAAATTAGAACATCTCTCTGAGAAGCAACAAAGAGTATGATGGTTTCAAATTCTTCAATAGTTGATTGATTATATCTGTCTCTTTTGTTGCAACGATTGAGTCCGGAATTAGAACATCTGAGATGTTAGCATCCGATTGCACAGCTACATTAAAACTTACTTTGTTTGAAGAAGTCTTGACATCCTAGGATCTCGGCTGCTATCATTGCTATTTGGCATATTCGTCTTTGGCCAAGCCTTTAGCAATAGCCACTGAATTTATCTCTCGAGCAACTCTTCGATCTCTTTTGATCAGCTTAAGTCCCCATTTGGATGGAAATTTAACAACTTGATGTAATATTGATAGTATTGTTTCCATATTATGGATCCATGATCTTTCGAGAATAATATTGTAGGTCATATCTGCAGTCACCTCCTGAAATAGATACCTTTAACTACTTTTTCTGTTAAGAGTTTTTGAATAATCTCACGTACTCTCTCTATAAAGGTTTTTAGAATAATCTCACCTCGAGTTGTTTAACTTGAATTATCAAACCAGAATGATCTGCTTTATCAAATATTTTTTCATGACAACTCCTAGTTGGATAATGTTTACTGAACTACCAGGATCAATCAAAACTTATTTCACATCAGTATCTAAAGCACGTTATGTAATTACTAGTGCATCATTGTATGGAACTGCCAAGCCATTTGCATCCTCGTCGTCAAAGGTGATAATTTCTCCCGTTAGTGTTTCTCTAGTTCATTTTTTTGTTGAATCGATACCTTAGTAAATTTCTTATCTACTGTAAATATTAACCCATTGACCTCTTCACCTTCGGATATGACATTGATTGTTTAGTGTGGAGACGGGGATCTTGGAGGTCCGTCTTTGCTTCATTTCTTCATGTAAGACTGTTTGGCTTTTTCACTAAATAATTCTGTGAGATATCTTTCCTTCAAAAGGCATACTAACTCTATTTGTAAAACTCTGTAATCCACGTATTCATTGTAGAATTCACACCAGAACTATTGGCTTCTTTTGCTTGGATCTGACGTCATTTCTCTAGGCCACTTTACCTTATCTCCCATTTCTCCTAATACATCCACCATTTCGAGAATACTTAAATTTAAGTTATAATCTCCAACTTTTGGTGATTCTGATTCTCTTCTCGTTTGTGATGATCCAACATTGTTGTTTTGATTAGGTCATCGCTTATCACGATTTGGTTGTCGTCTTCTTTCAATATCACATTGAGATTGCCCAGAATATGGTTTGTAACGACTCCTCAAACTTTTGCAATCTGACTCTATGCGTCTTGATGAGTTGGGTGCTCAGTGTTTGGCCTTCGAACCTGTTATCATTATTAAAATAACTTATCATATCTTTCTCTATTTAGAGCTTGATGTTATATTAGTTATATATATCATTCCAACTAGTTGGTGGGAACTCTTGTAGATGTTCCTTCAACCTACTAGTAGCTATAGAGCTTCTTTCATTGAGATTTTTAGCAAAATCAATTGTTGCCCAATTATCAGGAACTTGAGGAAACAACATTATTTCTCTCTGAAATCGATCAATGAATTCTCAGAGTGACTCATTGCCTCCCTGCTAGATTTTAAGGATGTCCTCCATTCGCTTTTCAATTTTTTGTGCTCTATTATGTCCCTTAATAAAGGCTTCGGCATATTCTGCAAAAGAATTAATTGAGTTTTCGTGAAGTAAAGAATACCAGATTAGATCATACTTTGGAATATTCGACATCTTAAATTTCTTTGGAATTAGTAACGGAGCTGCACTTACTTTTCAACGCTAATGTGAGTACTTATCCATATCGATCTCTTTGACTACGGAAGAAATTCTAGGAATTTGTTCCATAGATTTGTTGTGTTCCTTGTTTTGTTTATGTAAGGTTAAAACTAAATTTTAAAAATTTAAATTATTAGGCTTACCTGGACCTCCCAACCCGGTATCATCTGGGAATCCCCCGATATTAGAATTTTAATGTGTAGTAGTGAGATCAACCCTTGGTGATGATGGTGACCTAGCACTTACAGTTGCTGCTAAATTCATTATAACTTTGTTAATTTGCTGACTCCAGGCTCTTTGTGCGCTTATGAACTCTGTAATTTTTGAAGTTTCAAATTTTTCTTCCATTACTCCTTGAAGTGATGATCCCCTTGAACGATGTGGAGGAAAACTCCTAAGAGAAAGTTGGGGAACTCTGTCAACTCTTGGCAATTGTGTTCCATCATTTTTGTTATGCATAGTAGAACTGTTTACAATTTGGTTATTTTTATTCGTGTTGATTGACAGATCTCTTGGGATGTTGATTGTTTTAAACTAATAGCAAACACAAATGAAAAATAATCTTAGTATCTTAGGATGAATAATGAAATTGTTTTAGTCGTACAGTGGGCGCCAATCTATTTAACCTAAATTTTAATTATTAGGATAAAATAATTAAATTTATAATTGTAGGCTAAAAGCAACAGATTCAATCCAAAAAATAGCTAAATAGTTGCGGTAAAATATAGAATACAGTGATGAATTATAAAGCAAAAAGGAAAAGAGATGTTATTTGATGATCGCGTGGGACTTGAGTGTTCACTGCTTGGATACAATGAATTTGAGTGATTGTCAAGAGCAAAAGAGAACAAAATTATAAGAGCAACAGTATTTTTAATGTTGACAGTAATTTTTGTGATTACATATGATTCCTCCAAATGAACAAATATTACTCCCTCCGTTGCAAAAATATTGTCCTAGTTTGACTTGACAAAAATTTTAATAAAGAAGGAAGACTTTTGAGATATGTGGTCTTAAATAAGCCATAGCATTTGCGTGACTGTAAAATATTTGAAACTTGTGGTCTTAAATCTTTCATAGTATTTCTGTGGCTATAAATGCTTCATATTAATCAAATATTGAAATGTGCCAATCTTTTAAAATGGACTAATAAGAAAATAGTGCCAAACGTTTTGAAATGGATGGAGTAGCTTTTATAATAATAAGTTCAAGTTGCCATTTCCTTGTGTTACACCACCATTATACTCATTCATTATGGTTATTTGAATAATTTATAACAGTTGGTTTAATTATGGATTTTGTGACAACTAACTAAATGTTGAATCCGGATAATTCATAATTTGTTGATATGCCTTTCATCTTATCCGTGAAATCTTCAACACTCATTAACTTTTCGGACACTCATCCTGTTTTTTGAGTTCTCAAGTTGATTCTCCGGGGAGTGTCTTATCTGTCTTTGATTTTCTAACTTTACGATTCACATTCTGGCTTACATATATACTAACTAGAAAATACTTTCCATGTGTCTTCTTCTGATCAGTACACGTGTTAAGTCCATTTTTTACAAATACAACAAAGATCTAAGAAACTCTAATTGTACTTTAGGGGCTTCAATCATACATTCTTTCGGTCAGTCTCTCTAAAATTTGAATTTATCAAAAGTTCACGGAAGTGCCACAACACTTTCTCTTTTCCCATGTGCATGCATATTTCTATAATTCCACCATATAAGTAGCCTCTAAGCAAGAATTTATTCATATTTGTTAAATTTTAAGAATGAAGTCACGACTCCAAAAGGTAGATTGCAACTTCCAATCAAATAAATTAAACCTGAAAATCTAAAAATAAAATATCGGTTAGAATTTTAAATCATTCTAGAACCCTAAATAAAGCATTTTAACTAGATCTTCATTTTTAGTCTATAGGTATAAGCTGATTGGCTAATAGGCGAGTTTTAATGATAAATGGATATTAGGGATTGTGTTGGCTGAGTCATGGGTTCGTCTTATTTTATGCTTAGGACCAGCAACCCCAAGATAAGAATTATTATGTTTCAGTTGATAATGACCCTATGCAGTATAATTTATGTTCATTAAATATTGGCGACATATTGTAGAAGTTATAACACTATTCTCTTAAGCTAATTACTAAAGTAAGTTGAAACCTAATCTTTCAAAATTACTTTCCTCTTAATGCGTGTCTTTGAAGTGTTTGAAAATTGCATGAAATGATGTTTAAGTCTTTAATTGTGTAAAGCTTCTCAAACTTTCCTAAGGATTCAAGGCTTTTAGATGCACTAACGGGTTATTTTTATTATCGTTTGGCATGCCACAAATGAGTAAAAATAAGAATAATATTATACGAACATAATGTTATACCCACATGAGGGTATGGAAGTGAGATGGGCTAGAAACATAACAAGGCAACCCAAAAGAATTGAGTCGGAAAGCAAAGAACCCAAAAATAGATTCAGGGGCAGAACGCCAGGGTTGCTCGTATCGTTACCCTTATGAACGTCCGAAAGACGTTGGTTAAAATGGAAGATAGCAAACTGAAGTCATTGCGAGAACCATCACAACAAATTTTTAAAGCAGGACGGATGCTCGCGTGGGGTCGCGTCGTGTCCTCCAAGACGTGCTACACCTAGGGTCTTTTAAAGGCAAGGCCGACCTCATTTCTCCCATTTTTAAACCTTGCTCTTGAGAGAGGAGCTCTCAAGAAGTCTTTGTACTAAGGCTTCATCCACCAATAAGGTAATATTTACATATGGATTTGTATTAATTTTAACACTTTAACACTAGTATTAACATCTCTTACCCATGGAACTTATATATTTTTAGGATATCATCCCAAGAGCTCAAGTGGAGAAATTTTTAGGATTTGTTACAAGAGGTAAAAATAAGTTTCTTTATTGGATTATGGGTAGTTTATGAATTAATTATAGTAGCTATTTATGTTGGTGTTGGTTGTTGGTTGTTGGTTGTTGGTTGTTGGTTGGCCATAAATACAAAACCCTAGAGGTTGCATTAATGGTGTTTGGTGGTTTGGTGAAGGTGATGATGAATAGTGATGATAATGTGAAATATTTATTGTCTAAAAGAGTATATTAATATTATTGTTAGGGTTATTTTAGGTGAATTAGTCAACTAACCCTTATATGGCTAATTGAGAAATTTTGAGACTTAATTTCGTAGTCACTTGTTAGGATTAGTTATTGTGGTTCGAATAAGTAGAAATTTTGTCGAAACAAGTTCAACTATTGTGTAACGACCTAGTCGATCATTTTGAGCATTTGCATTTTGTTCAGCTGTTTGAAGTCTTGAGTAGTTTCATACGATGTATTATTACTTGTGTGAATCATCAGTTTTGGTTTTCAGGTGATTCGAGATTGATTCGGAAGAATGATTCTCGACTAGGAAACTTTAAGTTGGAAGAGTTGACAAAGTTTGACGTTTGATTATTTGATCTCGTATCGGAGTTTTGATGGTTCCGTTAGGTCCAGGTTGTGATTTTGGACTTGGGCGTATGTCCGGATTTATATTTGGATATTTCTAGAAGGTTTCGGCACTATTTGGTGAAAGTTAGCAATTTGAAGGTTTGGAAAGTTCATAGGTTTGACCACGAGTTGAATTTGATGATATCAGGTTCGGATTGTGGTTCCGAAAATTGGAATAGCTTCGTTATGTAATTGGAAACTTATGTGCAAAATTTGAGGTCATTTTGGGTTGATTTGTTATGTTTCGGCACGAATTTGGAAGTTGAAAGTTCAAAAGTTCATTAAGTTCGATTTGAGGTGCAATTCATGGTTTTGATATTGTATGCGTGATTTGAGACTTCGAGTAAGTTTGTGTTATATTATGGGACTTGTTGGTATGTGCATACGGGGTTTCGAGGGACTTGGGTGTATTTTGGACTGATTCAGAATCATTTTTAGGTCATTTTCAACTACTGATTTTTGACTACAAGGGTGTACATCGCGATCGCGGAGAATTGGTCGCGATCGCGAAGAGTAAAATGGAAAAATCGGACCAATGAATCACGTTCGTGAAGAAGAAATTTTGTTGTTACTAAGCTGACTTCGGAAGCTTATATCTTGCTTTCTATAAGGAATTGGGAGATTATCCAAAAAAGGAAGTTGTAGCCCTTTATTTTAGTTTTCAGAAAGCCAAACCATTTGTCATTTAGAGTTATGTACAAAACGTTATGGCTGATACACTGCAGGCTGTCTGAGAAGAGTTTGGAAGGGTTAACGGAAATTCGTTCATCGTGATTGCGGGGATATGGCTGCGATCGCATATGGTAACAATTGTGCTGGAAAATTTTGGAATCACGATCGCGAGGTTGGTGACCGCAATCGCGAAGGGTACCTCTGGAGCAGTGTATAAAGTACCCTATTTTGAAGGTCTTGGTCATTTTATCATATTTTAAGCTATGGAGCTCGTATTTGATCGATTTTGGAGCCGATGTTTCACCACATGGATTGGGATAAGTATTTTCTACTTGGTTTTGATTATATTTCGTGATTCCATCTTTGATTTTGGTAATTAATTGTTGATTTTGAAAGAGATATTGGGGGTTTCTGTATAAACTTTTCTAAGTGAAATTTTGAGTTTTGAACGTCGATACGGAGTCGGATTTGAGTGAAATTAGTGTGGTTGGACTCGTAATTGAATGGGTTGTCAGATTTTGTGAGTTTCTTCGAGTTCTGATGTGCAGGACCAGGTTTGATGTTTTGGTTGACTTTGGGATTTTGATTAAAGATTCAACCTTTATCGATTAAGTTTGTTTCTTTTAGCATCATTTGATGTTGTTGAGTTGCTTTTGGCTAGTTTCGAGTCGTTTGGAGGTTGATTTGAGCGAGATGGCATTTTTAGAGTATTGTTTGGCTTGCTCGATATTTGATTTGGCTTGGTTGAAGTATGTAACATTGCTAAACTTGGAATTGAGGGTATTTATCCCTGGAAACTATGTTATTTGTGATGTGTTGGGGTGACCTACGTGCTAGGTGACAGGCACAGGTGTGTGCACCGAGGTATTCATGATTCGGGTAGTTCTTAGGCTATTATATGCCTTGTTTTACGATCATGCTTCTTGATATCATATTTTTCTCCATTTATGTGACTACGTGGGATATTATTCATGCTAGAAATCATGTCTAGTGTCACGCCCCGAACTCAGGGAGCGCGACCGGCGCTCAACCGAGTAAACCCAATCGAGCAAGCCTAATTTACATTAATCTCTCATTATTACTCATGCATGATAAATCAATAAGTCAATTTCAATGGCATATGAGCCCAATTTTTTTCTTAAGGTTCATCATCATTTAGCATAGGACATCCCCCTTCCATCTCGTTATTCACTCCTTTGACATCTTGGGGTCATTTACTAGGTTCGTGACTCTTGGGGACTTAACAATCGAAGTCATTTACATATATTATTTCAGAAGCATACAACTATAGTTGAAACCATTGGGACATACAACACCTCATAATTCTCTTTTTGCCAAACGACTACATTTCATGTTCATACCATCACTTACTTGTACTTGCCATGGGTGATCATAGAATATCAAGAACATTTAAAATATTTAGGAATACCATAGCCTCTCCTCATGAGGGCATAGGAGCTTACAACACATTGAAAACATAAGTACAAATACGTTCATCTCATAACCTTTCACACTATATATCACTTCACAATTACTTTCAACTACTTATAACATCATTATTTCATTGGCTCTCTTGGCCATACATATGATTCTTCATTCATGGCACAATGGCCGTATTTTATATTTCACACTTTAATTTATTTCCTTTCATGGATCATCATCATAAATATCAACAAATAGAATATTCCGGAAATCACAACTTTAGGTTCATTGGTAGTGAAGACTTTAAACACAATGGATTTCTTTCCAAGAAATTGTAAGGCCCCGTAAAATTTTGCAAAAGAAAATAATATTTCGTGGTGCCAATTTGGTTTTACGTGCTGAGGATTATAGGCTCGGACTTTTTGGGTCAAACAATGCACTGAGGGATAAAGAAAACTTTTGGGCAGAAAAATACATTTCTGCGGTACATTATGCGACCGCAGAATCACTCTACGGACCGCATAATGGCCGCAGAGTGAGGCAGGAGAGGGGCAATTTTGGATGCCATTCTGTGGTCGACTATGCGACTGCAGAACTGTTCTGCGGTTCATTATGCGACCACAGAACAGGTCTGCAGGCCGCATAGTGACCGCAGACCCAGGCAGATTTTTGGCCAGCTTTGGACACCAATTATGTGACCGATATGCGGTCCACATATCGATTATGCGATCGCAGACCTTGTTTCGGAACTTCATTTTTGGGTTTTTAAAACCCGACCCTACTTCGTTAAATACACATTTTGGGCCATTTTTGAGCTAAAATCTGACATTTTAGAGTAAGAGAGAGTGCCCTAGAGTGAGAAGGTGTTCCTCAATAATTGTTCTTCAATTATTGCTCAAATTTAGGAAGATTAAGAAGGGAAACTCACTAGTTCTTCATCCTAGAGGTAAGATTTTACACCCTAACACTCAATTTTGAATTTTTTTCTAGAAATGGGTAATTAGCAAGATAATTTTTGGGCATGAGAGTTGTTTATTTTACATGCATGTATTATCAAAGGGTGTAGGAAGATTGTTGAGCTAAAAATAGTAAAGATTGGGTTGTGGGATGATGGAATCCTTCATAAAAGGACCTTGAAACCTTAATGCACACCTAGTGTTTGATAAAATGCTCAAATGAGTTAGAACCATGAATATCTTCCTAATTTTGGTTCAATTTGTTAGATTTTTAAAATAGATTGAAGTTGCTAAGAATTCCGGAATATTTTAGAGTTTAAGGAAGCTCCATTGAGGTATGTTGGCTAAAATCTTCTTTAAGAATTGGAATCCTCATTATCCTTGTAAGTTTCAAGATGTTGATTTCAAATCGAGTATTCCGATAAGTTTTGTGATAAAGATATATGTTCAATTCGTGTTTCAAATGCTCTTATCATATTGCATTATAAATTGAGGAGGTGTTCCAAACTATGGATTGTGTATCTACATGTTATAATTTCAAGTCGTGATTTATGTGGAAGTTATTATGCAAAGTTGTGGAGAGATTGTGATTGTGATATACCTCCACCCGCATACATTGGGGTGAGGCGATATGACCGCTTTATGTAGGGATTATGGTATTTTGGGATTATACATCCACCCGCATACATTGGGGTGAGGTGGTACGACCTCTTTGCGTATAGTTTTGGTATTGATGTTGCACCACCACCCACACCACCCGCATACATTGGGGTGAGGCGGCATAGCCGCTTTGTGTTGGTATTGGTATCGTTGATGCATTTCCACCCGCATACATTGGGGTGAGGCGGCATAGCCACTTTGTGTAGGTTCTTGGTACTGTGGTTATACATCAACCCGCATACATTGAGGTAAGGCGGCAGGGCCGCTTGAGTAGAGTTGTGGTATTGTGCTTACACCTCCACCTGCATACATTGGGTGAGGCGGCGGGGCCGCTTTGTGTAAAGTTGGTTATAGAGGATCTCATCTTAAATCCTATAAATGTTATTGATAGCTTTTAATAAGCTTGCTCTGGTTTAAACGGTTAGCTATATTATTCTATTGCCGCCCTGATTCATCATATTCATATTGTATTTCCGAATTTTTAAATTGGTGTTTGGTTTTCATACTAGTACTATTCGACGGTACTAACGTCCCTTTTGCCGGGGGCGCTGTATCTTTAAATGAATGCAGGTGGTTCCACAGTAGGAGATATGGATCAGTGATAGCAGTACACCTTCTTCCCAGCTGACTTGGTAAGCCCCACTTCATCCCGGGGTCATGTATCTTTTGTTCTTTGTGTATTCTGTTTGAGGTATAGTCGGGGCCTTGTTGCCGGCATTATCATTGTACTCTTCGTTATCTATAGAGGCTCCGTATACAAAGTGTGGGTTGTATATTGGTGTTGGGAAAGTCAAACTCGTTATGTTGTGTTTGAATTACTATTTCCACTTCAGATTATGAAAAATGTGTGTGAAATTGAGACTTTAAAAATGACGAAAACTGTTGGTAATGAAATGGTATTGTAGACATGATCATGTTTTTGTCTAATTAATGAAAAATATGTATTATATTCATTCATTGATGAGTTTGGGTAGAAGGAAATCTAACAAGCTTCCTCGATCGGGTTCACTTGGTTGAGCGTCGGTCGTGCTCCTCGATTTTGGGGCATGACAGAAAAGGAGTAAAATAATTAGCAATTGAAGCACAAGTTAAAATCATAAATGAGTAACACATCATTTATTCTTGAAACACTTTTCCCCCAAAGGGAAATACACATTTTCAACTCATGAATGCATAAGAGCTCAAAACACGTTGGAAATACTTACAAAGCATAGCATTAGTTGAAACAACCCAATTTGGGCACGACTTGAGTACATAAGCTTTTTGGCAAATCTATTTTCGAAGTCAATTTGGAACAATTGAATCAAGGCTCATTTATTAACCTTTCTCACATCACTTCATTTCATTGGCACCATTGGCCACAAGTATAATTTTCATTCTTGGCATGGTGGCCACAATTTATATCACCAACTCACTTCTTTCACTTTCGAGCATCTTTATACATTAACAACAACAAGGCATTTCTATTCAAGACTTTAGGTACACATATGAGTAATTAAGGGTCTTAAGTACATCTAGTTTTTCTCCCATAATTTGGCATGATAACTTTCATTTGAAACACTACTCAAAGCCATAACATTTTAATACACAGATCATTCTTGAACATATTCCCGAAGGATAACATAATGTGATAGGAATATTCGGAACACATTTTGAATGCATAATTATCAACTTTGCTTACTCGGGACAATCAAATTTATTGGGAACGACTCAGAATATGGCAATAAGGAACTTGAGCCAACCATACTTGAAGCTTACGGGAACATCATGCAATTCATTTCTAAAAGAGTTGTTTAGCCAACATACCTCGCTTTGAGCTTTCCTTAAATTACTACGACATTCCGAAAATCCTAGCAATCCCAATCTATTTTAAGACATAACAAAATTGAACCATAATTAGGAAGATATTCGTGGTTTCAGCTCATTTGAGCATTTTATCAAACACTAGGTGTGCAAATTTGACTACAAGGTTCTTCTACAAGATTTCCTTCATTTCACAACCCAATCTTTACTTATTTGAGCTCAACAATCTTCCCACAAACTTATTGGTACATGAATGTATAAATAATACTCTTACACCCAAGAATAATACTCTTAATCAACCATCTTGTACCCAAATTCGAAATTGAAAACTAGGGTATGGAACCTTGCCTCTTAGATGAAGAACTTGAGGGATTTTTTGTTGGATTTCAAGGCTTGAGCAAGATTTGATGAACAAGGGCTTAGGAATTCCTCCTCTCACTCTAGGGCACTTTCCCCTCTCTAAAAATATCAGATTATCCCTCCAAAATGACCCTAAGATCATTTTATAGGAACTAGGTTCGGCTTATGAAATTAGAAAAACGGACCTTCAAAAATCCAGATCCGGCTACAGACCAGGCTAGGCACGGTCTATAGCGAGCTACAGACCAGGCTTCGCGAGCTCTGTAGCGAGCTATAGACCAAGCTTCGCGAGTTATATAGCACGGTCTAGCGCGCTACAGACCTAGCTTCGCGAGGGTTATAGCACGGTCTAGCGCGCTACAGACCTGGCTTCGAGAGGGTTATACCACAGTCACATTCTTCCAGCCTTTGGGAATTTGGTCATAACTTCTTGTAGGAGTGTCCAAATGACAAACGGTTTGAAGCGTTAGAAACTAGACTCATCGAGCTTTAATTTTATAGGTTTATCACCTCCTAAGTAGTTATATTTTGGTAGCAGCATGCATTTGAAGTAGGATCTTGTGCGAATTGAGACATCCTTTCCACTTAATATATCCAACTTGTTCCACACGAATTCTTGCCATTCACAAAACTCCTTAGTATGTTTCAACACACATTAAGCATATATTTTTCATTTCAAAATAATATGGTTATATCCCATGGGTCTCCTTTAATACACAAACACGTTATTCCCAAATACCATTGGTGCACTTTAAAATCTTAAATCATTACAAAATTTTTACGGGGACTTACATCTAGGATACCTGTTCAATTGTTTGAGACATGATAGGACTATTTTCGCCAAGTTGAGCTATTTGCCTTAGTCGTAGTCATATTGTACAGTCATGATAGTTACATCTGCATATTATATCTCGGTCTCTATGCACTTCTGATATATTGTCTCATAAGTTATTGGTGTCGGTGTCCTTGTACGTGACACGAGTTAGAACTCAATTTTGAGATATATTGTGTTATTCCGCGATATATAATTGGATTGTGTATCTGTGAGATGTCTGCATATTGAGACTTAAGTATATTATTGACCGAAGTGGGTCATAGAGCCGTGTTGATATGGATCTTTGGATCAGTTTCATGCTACAACGATTGTATTGATATTGAGGTGGCGCATATGCCAAGCCCCACATTGGGATAAGCTGTGCTGATTTGAGGTTATGCGTGCACCAGGCCTCACTATTAGACTAAGTGATTATGATTAGCGCTTGGGTAGGTACCGCCCCTCCGGAGTATGACATGCCAGCAATGGGCACATGCACAGCGTTATATACACATGCTCAATGTTGGCAGTTATGTCAGGCAGCCGTACAGTGCTAAGTGTGATTATTTTAATGGATCCATGACTATGAAACGGGATTTTGAGCCAGGCACCTAGAGTGTGCTAAGATTGTGTGTACTTGATGATTTCACTGTGAAACTAATTATTTGACATGTATACTTGACATGTAGGCACAGAGATGTACCTTCCTCATGCTAGACGGTAATATGATAGCTGATGATTTGACATGAATATTTGACATATATGCATAGAGAAACATATTCCTCATGCTAGATGGTATATGATAACTGATGACTTGACATGTAGGCATAGAGATGTACTTTCCTCATGCTAATTAGTAAATGAAAATTCCTACCTGATGTGGTGAATTGAAAAATGAGTTCTTTTGATAAACTCATGTTTAGGTGATTTTGGTGGTAAGTTTTGTGCTTGACTGTCATACTTGAAAAGCATGTCTACTTTCCCGTAACTGTGAACGAGTTGAGCATAATATCTTTTGAACTATCACTTTTATTGCCTCTATTATATTATTACGAGTTGTTATTGGCTATTGGTGTTGAACCGACCCTTCTTTCGAGCTTGTCGCTGCTTTCAACCTAAGATTAGGTGTGTTACTTATTGAGTACATGGGATCAGTTGTACTCATACTACACTTCTGCACCTTGCGTGTAGATTTTGGAGCAGGAGTCGTCGTGTAAGGCGAGAGCTGGCATTGAAGATGTACCTGCATTATGGTTATTGCTGCCTCTTGTTCATGGTAGCTTTAGATTTGTAAATATGTTTATGTATATTTCGAATAGAGGATGTATTTATTTTGTACCAGCTTTATAAATTCTAAGTCTTAGAAGTTCATGACTTGTACTACCAATCCTTAGAATTTTGTATAGAAAGATTAATTCTTTTATTTATTGATTCTTGTTGTCCTATTTGAGTTGTCTTGTCTATCATTTGGTTTACTAGCAGGTTAGGTTAGGTGCCATCACGACTAGCCGGATTTTGGGTCGTGACATATTGTATCTTGATGCTATTGTATTGATTGGGCATCATTGTGCCCCTTAAAGAATGATATTGACATATGTAGAGCAAAACCCCATTTCATATAATTGTTTTATCTAGAACTCCATGTCTTCCAAGTATGTCTCATGAATAAATAGATTTCAATCATTGGTGTATATTTGTGGGTGACAAGTAATTATATACTTTTAATGTTTTTCTTCAAATGATATGATTTTACATGCTATGTTTTACATGATAAGTGTTACGACCCGACTTGAGCTTTTGCATTCTATTCGGTGGTTTGAGACTTAGAGTAGCTTTATATAATGCATTACAACATGAGTGTATGGTTGGTTTGATTTTTGATAGGTTTGAGATTGATTTGGTAGAAGGAATCTCAACTTAGAATCTTTAAGTTGGAAGAGTTGACCAAGGTTTGACTTTTGAGTAAATGACCACGAAATCAAGATTTGATGGTTTCAATAGGTTTGTATGGTTATTTTGGACTTGGGAATATGTTGCATTTGGATGTTCCTAGAAGGTTTTGGCTCTATTTGTCGAATGTTAGTAATTTAAAGAATTGAAGAATTCATAGGTTTGATCGTGAGTTGATTTTGGTATTATCGGACTCCTATTATTGTTTTGAAACCTTGGATAATTTTATTTAGTTGATTGGAACTTGTATGAAAAGTTTGGTTGTGATCCAGAATGTCTAAGTGTGATTTGGACGCGTTCAGCAAAGTTGAAATATTTGAAAGTTTAGAGAATGATTTGATCTTCGATTCTTGGTCTTGTTGTTTTTTTATGTTTCAAGCCTTTGGACAAGTTCTTGGATGCTTTATTCGCTGGTTAGTATAATTGGATGGGGTCCCGGAGGGCTTGAGTGACTTTCGGACCACCCGAAGCACATTGTATAATTGCTGAATTATTGTTGGTTCTGGTGCGTCGCATTTTCCATGGGAGTGTCGCAAATATGACCATCGAAATTACGTGGTGGTCGTCGCATTTGAAACCTGGTAATGGCTAGGAAGACCTCGCATTTGCATGGATTTTTGTCGCATTTGCGACTGAGGGCTGCTGAAGGGAACCTTGCATTTGCGAGAAATTATGTCGCAATCATGACAAGGCAAGGTCAGGCTGAGCATCACAATTGCAAACCAAGGGTCACATTTCCGAGGGTCGCATTTGCAAGAACCAGGTGGCAAATGCGACATCTCACGGCTGAGCTAATTGTATTTAAAGGCAGATTTTAGGATTTGCTCATATTATTCAATTTTTAGCCCTAGACCTCGAATTTTGGAAAGTTTTTAAGAGATTTTCACCCACTAGGCAAGGATTTCTTTACTAGTTTTTATTTTATATCATTATTTCCCATGGATTTATACCCCTAGACTAAGGATTTGAATGGAATTAATTGGGGGTTTTTACTTGGGGTTTAAGATACTAAATTTTGGGGTTTTGATTATGAAATTGGACTTGGATTTGAATATAAATCATATATTTTGACTCAACGGGTTATGGGTCATTGAAATTTTGGTATTGATTTCGGATTTTGGGCACGCAAGCCCGGGTTGACTTCTATTGATTTTCTGAAAATTCTTCAAAGATCGAAGATTTATTGATTGGGGTTGCTTCCTATAGCATTGTTTGACTTCCTTGGTTGATGACTGGCTTGGATTTGCATGATTAGAGGGCTAGAGCGAGGTTTTGACGCGATTTGAGATTGAAGACTAGTCGGATAAGGTAAGTATCTTGTCTAATCTTGTTGTAAGGGAATAACCCTTAGGATATATCCTTGTTGTCTAATTAAAATGTGTGAGAAGAGACGTATATGCAGGTGACGAGCGTATATGCGGGTGTTGTGTATGATTTATGACCGGAGTAGTCTTTAGGATGTATCATGCCTTGTTTTGGATACTATGCTTCCTTCTATCATGTTTTATATGTTTATATGACTACATAAACTTCTCGAATTATGTTTATATGGATACCGTGCTTGTTGAGTTGTTATAGCACGTGAGTTGTTTATGCGGTTGTTATGATTATGGCACATGAGTTGCCAACAGCATGTGGATAAAGATCCATCGCCCTAGGTTTATCCTCTCATGTTTCTCTCTTGATGACGTACACATGGATTATTGGAAAACTGATCAGTGGTTGGACTTTGCGTATCTTCTCTATATGCAAACTCCTTGGATGTATCCATGATTTTTACCGCATATCTTCTCTATATGCTAGCTCCGGAATTTATACATGTATTTTATGCATATCTTCTCTATATGCTGCTTTACTTGATGAAATGATTCACGGTACATAACTTCTCTATATATTAATCTATGTAACTTGACTTATTTATTCATGCATGTCTTCTCCATATGCAATTGTTGACGGTTATTTGATATTTTGTGCATATCTTCTATATTTATTGCTTTGATTGATGACATGATTCACAATAAATATCTTCTCTATATGTCAATTCGTGTAACAGGACTTGTTTATCCATGCCTATCTTCTCTATATGCAATTGTTGAGGATTATTTGATATCTCACACATATCTCATCTATATGCTACTTTGATTGAAGAATTGATTCACATTATATATCTTCTCTATATGTCAAACCGTGTAACTTGGCTCTCTTATTTATGCAAATTTTCTCCATATGCAACTGTTGATAATTTATTGATGCTAGGGGCATATCCTCTCTATATGCTGAATAGTTAGTTTATTTGCGATGTTTGCACATATCTTCTCTATGTGCACCGAGGGCCTTACATGTACGTCTTGCTTAGATTTTTGTGTTGTTGTGTACATGTTTATGCTATTGAGTTGCACAGTTTAAGTAAAGTGAGTGCTTTTTGACTTAAAACCTCGTCAATACTTTACCGAAGTTAGTCTTGAGACTTACTAAGTACATGAGATCGGTTGTACTCATACTACACTTCTGCACCTTGCGTGCAGATCTTGGAGCTGAGCTGCAGCGGACAACGAAGGCTAGCATCGAAGATGTACCAACGTTCCAGATTTAAGCTACCACTTGTCTATGGTAGATTAGGACTTATATTTCTGTTTATGTAAATTTCTAATAGATGATGTAATCATTATTCATATTAGAGTTGTATTTGTACTATCATTCTTAGTCGCTCGTGTCTTGTACTATCAATCCTTGGGATATTTGTATGGATTTTACCCATCTTATTTATTGTTTATTGATGATCTTTCATTCGAGTTGTGTTATTTGTTATTTGGCTTACCTAGCATGTTGAGGTTAGGTGCCATTACGACTAGGTGGGATTTTGGGTAGTGACAAGTTGGTATCAGAGCTCTAGGTTCATATGTTCTACGAGTCATGAGCAAGTGTCTAGTAGAGTCATGCGGATTTGTATGATGACGTCTATACTTATCTTCGAGAGGCTACAAATCATCTAGGAATTACTTATCTTTCTTTATCATCCTTATCATGCGACTTTGTTTTAGCTTAAAGCCTAGATCTTCAATTTCTTTCTCTTTGATTCGTATGCGATGTGGAGTACTCGGTATCAACTATACACTTATGGCTTGTGATGTCATAGATGAGGTGCGAGATGTGTTTCTGTGTTGTTAAGGTAGGACTGTCTGATGGACTTGAGGCCAGATTTACACCGCAGCTTGAGCTCAGCAAATTCAGTTGTGTACGTATGTGCCTTTGGACTCTTACGTCCAGTAATGTCCGTAGAGGTGGGGTTGATGGCTCAATGAGTGGCGAGATAGTTATGTGATGAGAACTATGTGACTGAGGACTATACTTAGATGGTTTAGATGTGATAGAAGGATTTGCTTGGGATATAAAAGGCCATGGATGTTTGATTATCGTCTCGGTGTGTAGTATAGTTTTAAGAGGTGGATGTATTGGTAGATCTTTCAGTTGTTTATTTTTGGAATGAAGTGGATTCTTATATCCTTATGACGAGTATAGATTCGGGAAGATTAATTGATTGCATAATGGTTGTGACCATGGTTAGATTATAGAAAGATGCCAATTTGAGGCTAAGCAGATGCTTTATCTCATGTGAGAGGGTTTGAGGTTGTACGATTCTTATGAGGTTCCTATGAAGAGTTTTTCTTTTATCCAGACGAATGTATGTACTACAATGTGAGTTCGGATTGCTTGAGGAAGTTGGCAGGATTGTCGAAAAGATGATCACGTATTTAGGCTGATGATTTAGAATGTGTATGACTGATGTTATATGAGCTTATGAGAAATTTAGCTGAATAACAGTGTGAGGCCATGGCAGTTAGTAAGGAGGAGTATAATGGGTTATCAAATTATGTGTTTTTGGCTTAAAGGAAAGTATGAGAGTTTGCCATCGATGATTGGGTTACATGGTTGTGTGTTGTTGTAGTTTTTGGACAAAAGAAACACTTGTGGATCAGTTATGACTTAAAAAGGATGACTTCTAGGATGATTCAAGCAAGGAATTTGATTGATGCATGATGTACTATACTTTATGGATATGGAGATCTTAGAATGATTTAGGTTTGATATTCGTTGTCACGACCCAAAATCCTACCAATGGTTGTGATGGTAACTAACCTCTAAAACTAGGTAAGCCAATCACACAATGATGCAAAACATAAAAATAAAATATAATAAGTTTGTAGTTAACATAAACAACAGAATAAAGTTTCAACAAATCCAAAACAGTTGTACATATGTTGAACTCCCAAAACTAAGTAATACATTGAGTTATGAGCTCAAAACAGAATACATATCGAGCCTCAATAAGTACAGTATTGTCTAAAAGTAATACAACAACATAAAATAAGGGGAGGGGACTCCAAGGGTCTGTGGCATCCATGCAGCTCTATGTTGAATCCTCTCGAATAGTCACAAGCTCACTCACGAGCTCCGCTACCTCCAGTACCCAGATCTGCACAAAAGTGTGCGGAAGTGTATTATGAGTACGGGATAATATGTACTTAGTAAGTATCAAGACTAACCTCGGTGAAGTAGTAACGAGGTTCAAGTCAAGTGATACTCACTAGTCAAAGAACCTGTACAATAACTCAAATAACTGGCAACAAGAATATAACGAGATGCAGTACCATCAACACAATGAAACAAGAATTATCAACTCATCATAGGTAAATCATGTTCGTCAAAAGGACTATCATCCAGTAACAAAGGCATAGAGTAGCATGTTAAAAGCAACATGAAATCATGTAAATGCATAACAAAGCATAAAGAATTCATTTGCTCAAACAGGAATGCCACCCATGTACTCCACATATCAACAACAAGATACCACCCTTATACTCCATATTTTATCAACAAGAATGACACCCTTATACTCCACATATCATAGATATGAATGCCACCCTTATACTCCACATATCATAGATATGAATGTCACTCTTATACTCCACATATCATCAACCCAGAATGCTACCCTTATACTCCACATATCAACAACAAGAATGACGTCCTTATACTCCACATATCATCACTTATACTCTACATATCATCAATAATAACAACACCCGCCCAATATGTCCACATGTGCCATAAACATAACAATCCAAGTTAACATTTATCCTCAAAATACATATTCTCTTAATTCATCAATAAAGTGTACAAGGACATGAAGATAATAGAGTGCAGATGTGTGCTCAAGATAAAAGATATAACTAGGGCTAAATTAATTTAGCAATGATTCCACAAATGCCCATCTTGGATAATTAGGATATAATAATCCTAAAACATGATCTCTACCATGAAAGGATAAGCTTGCGTAGTCATACAAAGAATCACATATGTATCATAGAGAGCACACAATTAAATCAAGATGGGCGGATTGTGGTACTTTGATTGATTGGTGGATTTTGATCTTGGGATAATAGAAGCCTAGAGTCTAATCAGATCATTTTTCATATATAGCACCCTCATATGCATTCGTCACTTTGCATATATGTCGCATAACATACATTACAATTAGATAAATAGGGTCCAAGCCTAAGGATTAATCCGTCACACAAGATTAGGTCAGATACTTACCTCAAACGGGCCAAATCAACCCTCCAAAATCGACTATCCTGGAGAAACCACCTCCGACCAGCTCGAATCTAGCAAAAAAAAAACTAAATAATGTCAAACAAAGCCATAGGAAATAACTCCAAATAATAAATTTTCGATCTTTAATCAAATCCCCAAAAGTCAACTCGGACCCATATGGTCAAACCCTAGTCAAGGGGTAGATCTAGACTAATAATAATCTCATGAGTCCAAATATATGATTAGGTTCCAAAACCGAGTCCAAATCGACTCCCAAATCCCCGATTTTCACTCTCTTAAGTTGTAGATAAAAATCACAAATTTACCTTTAAAATTTCAAGTTTTAGGAATATAAATCTATGAGAATTCAAGATATAAAGTCAAATTCAAGTGAAAATTATTCACCTCCAATATAGTAGTGAAAATGCTTCCCATAATCTCCACCCCTCAAAGTCTATGATTAAAAATATGAGAGAATGGGTAAAATTCCGAAATTATATCACTTATAGGTCTTTCCAGTGATATATTTTGCGAACGCGGCCATTGCCTTGAGTTCGTGAAGCAAAAAAATGAACTGTCTAAAATTAACCCTTTACGAATACGGCCCCCAGCCCGCAAACACGATGCACAAACTCCAGGCTTACACGAATGCGGGCCCTCTGTAACGACCCAACCTGTCGTTTTGCACATTTGCATTCTGTTCAGCTGTTTGAAGTCTTGAGTAGCTTCATATGATGTATTATTACTTGTGTGAATCGCTGTTTTTGGTTTTCAGGTGATTCGGGATTGATTTGGAAGAATGATTCTCAACTAGGGAGCTTTAAGTTAGAAGAGTTGACCAAGTTTGACTTTTGTGTATTTGACACCGGATTGGAGTTTTAATGATTCCGTTAGATCCGTATGGTGATTTTGGACTTGGAATTATGTCCGGATTTGCTTTCGGATGTTTCTAGAAGGTTTCGACACTAATTGGCTAAAGTTGGCAATTTGAAGGTTTGGATTGTTCATAAGTTTGACCGGAAGTTAACTTTGATCATATCGGGTTCGGATTGTGGTTTCAGAAATTGTAATAGCTTTGTTATGTCATTTGGAACTTGTGTTCAAAATTTGAGATCATTCCGAGTTGATTTGATATGGTTCGGCATGAGTTTTGGAAGTTGAAAATTCAAAAGTTCATAAGTTCGATTTGAGGTGCGATTCGTGGTTTTGATGTTGTTATGAATGATTTGAGGCCTCGATCAAGTTCGTGTTATGTTATGGGAAATATTAGTATGTTCGGACGGGGTCCCGAAGGGCTCAGGTGAGTTTCGGACAGGTTTGGGTTGTGTTGCGCTCGTTTTTTATGTTTCGGCGTTGTTTCTTCAAGTATAAATGGTACCACATTAAGCAAATGAGCTCCAATTTCTGTTTGTTTGAAGCATTAGATCTTTATTATAATTTTGGAACCATGGCAACTGAAATCATCAAGTTTTGACATCGTATGAGGAATTTATGGTCATTTTACTAAGTATTGGGTTGCTAGATTTTTCATATTAATTACGACATTGCCACTGGATTCGTATTTAAAATCTGCACTATTTTCAAATATTGAAACCAACATATTTTCTTCATTATAAGGTCAAATGGAGTGATTCAAAAGCCTAACGTGACTGGAATGTCACGAGGAATACATTAGAGGCATCAAAAGAGAGTTTTGGGATCATTTAGCATAAGAAACGAGGTAGAACAACTGGGCAGCAGCATATAATATCGAGGGTTTGTTCATTTGGTCGTATTTTGAGTTGAGGAGCTCGGATTTGAGTAATTTTGGAGGAGATTTTCACCACTTGGATTGGGGTAAGTGTTCTATACTCGGTTTGGGTTATATTTCATGAATCCATCTTCGTTTTTGGTATTTGATTGATGATTTCAAAGTGAAATTTGAGGGTTTTTGTCTAAATATTCATAAAGTGAATTTTTAAGTTTTGAACATCGATTGGGATTCAGATTTGAGTGAAACTAGTATTGTTGGACTCGTAATTGAATGGGTTATCAGATTTTGTGAATTTTGTCGGGTTCCGAGGTGCGGGCCTGGGTTTGACTTTTTGATTGACTTTGGGCTTTTGATTAAAGATTCGACCGTTATCGATTGTGTTTGTTTTCTTTGACATTATTTGATGTTCTTTAGTTGCTTTTGGCTAGTTTCGAGCCGTTCGGAGGTAGGTACGCACGGTATGGCATTTCTAGAATACTATTTAGCTTGCTCGGTATTGGATTCAGCTTGTTCGAGATAAGCAACACTTCCAAACTTGGTGATGAGGGTATGAACCCCTGAATATACGTGTTATGTATTTGGTGTTGAGGTGAAACACATGCTAGGTTACGGGCATGTGGGCATGCACCGTGTGAATTATGAATCGATTGATTCGGTGGTACTGTGTAGCTACCTAATCTTGTTTTTATCCATAAAATTTCTACGTGCTAGAGTAATTGAGTTGTGATCCATGTTAGAAACCATGTTTAGGCCATATGCTTATTCTGTTGGGACTCATTGAGGTCATTTCTACTGTTGAGTTATTTGCTTAAATTGCAATCACATACTTAGTCATATTCATTCATTTGCATAACATATCTCAGTCTCTGTTATCATTTATTGTCACATCATGTTATCATTTTTTGGGTTGATTGGCATGAGATTTATGTGCCCGAGAGACTGGAGTGATTGACGACTAAGTTGGGGCCTGAGGGTCGGATTGTGTGTAAGATTGATGGGATCGGGTTGCACGCCGTAGCATGCCATATTGGCTTTATATATATTATTATTGATGGAATCATCAAATCACTAATCCAAGGTCTTTTACACAAAAGTCAAATCTTAGTCAACTCTTAAAACTTAAGCTTCCAACAAAGAAACTAAATATTCTAATTCACTCCAAAACCTACCCGGAACCAAACCAACCATCCACGCAAGTCACAAAATAACAACCAAGCATACAAGAAGCATCAAATTGGGAAACGGGGCTCAAATACACAAAATGACTGGCCAGGTCGTCACATTCTCCCCCTCTTAAACAAACATTCACCATCAAACAAGTTAAGAATCATAGTTGGAGTGCCAAAAAGGTGAGTGTATCTGCTCCACATATCATGGTCAGTCTCCCAAGATGCCTCCTCGACTAGCTGACCTCTCCACTAGACCTTCACCAATGCAATATCCTTCGGCCTCAGCTTCCAAACTTTCCTATCCAATATGACCACCGGCTCCTCCTCATAAGCCAGATTCTCATCCAACTACATTGTGCTGAAATCCAAGATATGTGACTTATCTTCATGATACTTCCGAAGCATAGAAACATAGAGTAGCGAATGAACTCCCCAAAGATTAGGAGGCAAGGCAAGTCTATAAGTATAATGACCCGACAACTATTTTATGTATTCCCGTTCTCATACTTGAAGCTTTCTATGTGCTTGTTTTTTGTTTTCTGGCTCGCGGAGATGGCTGGTTTGGATTCGGAGAGGTTTTGGAGTGAATTGGAACACTTAGTTCCATGGTTGGAGGCTTGAGGCTTAAGTTATAAAAGTTGACCAAGGTCTGACTTCTATGTAAACGACCTCGGATTGATTATTTGATGGTTCCAATAGGTTCGTATGGTGATTTTCTACTTAAAGCGTATGTCCAGATTTTGATTTGAAAGTCCCTAGGTTGATTTGGCTCTAAATATCGAAAGTTGGAAATTTGAAGGTTTAGAAAGTTCATAGATTTGATCGGAAGTTGACTTTGAGGCTATCAGAGTCAGATTATAGGCTCTAACATGTAAATGGACCTTTATAAGCTTCTAAATATCTTTTAGTCCATGAACAATACCCTGGATGGTTCCTATACATATGACCCACTATCAGGAAAAGAATTACAGTAGCTAAATGGTGATGGGCAATATCAGTCAGCCACAGACCCCTAGTTACTGGATCTAATCCTCCACGTAAAGTAAGAAAGTCTGCATATTTGACCAATTCAATGTGAAAAATAGGGTTTCTCCCTCAGCAAAGCTGGGATAAAGTTGAGCCAAAAGATCTCGATTCAAGATAAATTCATGAGGAAGTGGTGTCTCTTTAGGATCTACTCCAGCATTTAGAAATTAGTTAATCGGTAAAGATATATTCAGCATGTCTGGAATCACAGGAGAACGTTCGTTTGCTGATATTATTATCGGTATTCGATACTAGGTCATTCATAGCATTTTTATACCTTCCCTATTCATTGTAGGTTGGTTATTTGTCAGCACCGGTTGAGCTTACGATGTGTTTGGAAGCCCTCGACCAAACGAGTATTTTACAGAGAGCCGACAAGGAATTCCATTTATATCTGGCTATTTTGATCCTTTGGAATAAATAGATGAATTTAGTAGATAATTTTAGGAGGCTAGAGTCGTTCCACCGACCGGAAGACTTATAGGAGCTCCTGTGTCAATCACTTTCATTCCTCTCATTAGACCGTCTGTAGCACTCATAGCTACAGCCCTAACTCGATTATTTCCTAATAATTGGTGTACCTCACAAGCCACATTAATTGGTTTACCAACACTATCTCGACCTTGAACTAACAGAGCGTTATAAATATTCGGCATCTTGCCCAAGGAAAAGGCTACATCTAGTACCAGACCGATGATTTACAAGAGATTCGATCTCATATAGTTCAATTTTCGTTCCCAACCCATGACCAATATGATCTCGATGCTTCTTTTGTAACTCCCTAAACTTCTTCGTAGTGGCTCCCTTACATGCCTCATTTCAGAGAGAAACTCAAAGTGGCTCTATTTCATTATATTCCATCCATATCCCAATTCCATTCATTTAATATCCCTTTGAGATGAAAGGGAAGATAAAAAAAATCAACCGTTCAAGTATTCCAAATTGAATGGCAAAATGGCGGTAAGAGAGACATATAGATGGGGTATATATCCATGTATATTGAATTGCGGATTCTGAAATGATAAAATCATTTTTGATTGGACAAAAAAAGGTCTCCTATAGAAGATAGTTAAGAAAATCAAAGAGGAGAAAATACGTTTTCGAGATAGGAATCGGTATCTAATGAATTAAATGGTTCCAGTATAAATGAAAGAAAGAGATAAAGGAATGACATCACAACGAGATCATAATCTCAAAAAGAAAGGGGGATATGGCGAAATCGGTATATTAAAGGGGATCTTCTATAATTTCGCACGTGAGAGGTTATTTCTTGGTTTCGTCCAGCCTCAATAACTTTATTATTTCTAGATAATAGTAGATAGAAACAACGCTTGTAAGGAGTCCTATTAAAACCAAGAAATATAGGCCTGCCTGCCATCCAAACCAGAATAAATAGAGTTTTAAAAAAAACTACTAGTGGAGGAAGACCTCCTAGGGATAAGAGACGTAGGGCTAAAGAGAGAGCCAAAAAAAGAATCTTTTGTGTATAATCCTGCATAATCTCGAATATTATCAGTTCCAATTTTAGGACTTTGAATAGGTGTGTTATGTCATTTTGGACTTGTGTGCAAAATTTGGTTGCATTCCGAGTTGGTTTGATATGAACCAAACATTTGGTTGGAAGCTTAGAAGCTTATGAACTTAAGAGGTTCAATTGATGGATTGATCGTCGATTCGTAGATATGGTGATCTTGCATATGTTTGGAGGCTTTGGTTAGCTCCATACAGTTTTTACGAACTTGTTGGTTTGATTGGTCGGGGTCCCGGGGTGGCTCGGGTGTATTTCGGACCACCCGGAGCTTGGTTGAGTTGTTGATGACTGTCGGTGCGCTTTGCAATCTTGGAGTAGCTCTTGTGATCGCGGAGGCTTATTTGGGGCAGAGGAATTTTGTTCTTCGCGTTCGTGAAAGGTGTGTCGCATTCGTGAAGCTTTGCAATTAGTATCCTTCGCGTTCGCGACCTGGACATTGCGTTCACGTAGAAGGATGGCAGGCTGGGGTAAAGGCTAGAGCTAAGCCTTCGTGTTTGAGTTGGATTGACCGCGTTCGCGTAGGCCAGTGGGACTTGTACATCGCATTATCGGGCTGGGGGCCACTTTCATGAAGAGTTATTATGGGGCAGTGCATTTTTGCGCTTCGCGAACGCGAGGTTGTGGCCGCGTTCGCAAAGTGTATCACTAGGGCAGACCTTAAGTGTTATAATTTCGGAATTTTTACCCATCTTCTCATATTTTGAGCCCTGGACATAGAGAGATGGAGATTTGGGGAGAAAATTCACTACTAAATTGTAGGAAAGCAATTTTCACTTGGATTTGGCTTTATATCTTAATTCCCTATGGATTTCTACACCTAAAACTTGAAATTTTAAAGGAAAATTTGGGGGTTTGGTCCACAACTTAAGAGAGTGAAATTGGGGGATCTGGGAGTCGATTTGGACTCAATTTTGAAATCTAATTATATATTTGGTCGTAGAGTTACGGATAGTTGAGATCTACCCCTTGACTCGGGTATTGACCGTGTGGGTTCGGATTGACTTTTGTTGACTTTTGGAGATTTGATTAAAGATTGAAGCTTTACTGGAGTTGTTTCTATGGCTTTGTTTGATGTTATTGAGTAGTTTTTGGTTAGATTCGAGTTGGTCGGAGGTGGTTTCTAAAGGAAATGCATTTTTGGAGTATTGATTTGGCTCGTTTAAGGTAAGTATCTTGCCTAATCTTGTGTGAGGGAATAACCCTTAGGCTTGGAACTTATTTGTCTAATTGAAATATATGTGTTGTAATGTAAATATGAGAGGTGACAAACGTATATGCGGGTGTTATGTATCAAAAATGACCGAAGTAGACTCTAGGCTTCTACTATGCCTTGATTCGACATTCTGCTTATCCATACGCATAGGAGTTAATAAATTGGTATAGAATTTTTAGTATTATTCTCTAACTTTAATTTGCCTTTGTACAACATTTTGAATACTCTATTTGCTGTGGCGATAGGGCAAAAACAAATAAATATATGCTTTCAATTTATGCATTAGACATCGTCTCAGAGTCATCCGCCTTTGTGATAGTACATCTTGTTCAACAACAAATTTTCCCCATTGCAGAAATTCTAGCAGAAACCATTGTAAGTCTGGTATCATATCTAGATGAGTGTCAGTTTTACTAATAAAACATAATAACCAACATGTGCTTTTTATCTCGCCCTGACAGGTTGGGATTTTATATGTTGAGGCAGAAATACAACATTAGATTATACATAAGTTTTATGTGCCTGAATGTTTGGTCCGCAAACAAAATTTGAAAACAAAGGAAAGAAGGGCATTTGATTGCACTAACTATAAAGTTGGACAATATTAGTTCCTCGGTATGATGTGTTTACCACACTTAATAGTTTCCTTTACTAAAGTATCTCTATAACGACCCGACCAGTCATTTTTGGGTTATAGCATTACATTCTCTTATTTGAGACTTTGAGAAACATCACATGATGCATTATGACTTGTGTGCAGGATTGGTTTTGATTTTCGAGTGGTTCAGGGTTGATTTGATATAATGATTCTCAATTTGAAAGCTTTAAGTTGGAAGAGTTGACCAAGGTTTGACTATTGAGTAAACGACATCAGAATTGGGATTTGATGATTTCAATAGGTTTGTATGGTGATTTTGGACTTGAGAATATATTCGGATTTGAATTTGGATGTTCCCAAAAGGTTTTGGATCTATTTGTCAAATGTTGGCAGGTTGAAGAATTGGAAAGTTCATAGGTTTGACCAAGAGTTGACGTTGATGTTATAGGACTCCTATTTTGGGTTCTGACACCTTGTATAGGTTTGATTTGTTTATTGGAACTTGTGTGCAAAATTTAGTTGCAACCCGAATTGGTTAAGTGTGATTAGGACGTATTTGGCGAAGTTTAGTGGGTACTTAGGCTATCAGGGCCAGATCTAGAGTTAGCAGTTTCCTAGTCCAAGTGGTTGTTTTGAGTACGGGGAGTTTGGTCACGTGAAGTGGTTTGTCTCAGATTTCGGGGCAAGGCAGTGCAGCAGGGCCATTAGCCCATGATTATCGCACCAACTGTCGCACCGCCCATCCGGCCAGCCAGAGGCGGAGGGCAGGTAAGTAGGGGTCGCCCTAGAGGTGTAGGTAGTCAGGTGGCGCTCCGGCTAGATATGCCTTTATATCTAGACCAGAGGAAGTAGCCTTCAATGTCGTGATCACAGGTATTATTTTCGTCTGCCGTAAAGATGCTTTTGATCCAGGGTCAACCTATTCCTATGTAACTTCTCTTTTTGCTCCTTATTTGGATATATCTCGTGAGTCCTTGCGTATTCCAGTATATGTGTCCATGTCGGTGGGTGATTCTATTATTGTGGATCGGGTTTACCGGTCCAGTGTGGTGACTATCTATGGGTACGAGACCAGAGCGGACCTTCTATTGCTCGGTATGATTGACTTCGAGGTTATCCTGGGCATGAATTATTTGTCTCCATATCATGTCATTCTTGATTTCCATGCCAAGACTATTACCTTGGCGATGCCAGAGTTTCCTAGGCTAAAGTGGAGAGGTTCATTTAGTAGTGCATCCAATTGGGTTATTTCTTTCTTGAAGGCTCGACATATGGTCTCGAAAGTTTGTTTGGCCTATCTGGCCTTTTTTCGAGATACTGTTGTGGAGATTCCTGCGATAGATTCAGTGCCTGTGGTGCGAAAGTTTTTTGATGTATTTCCTGCTGATTTACCAGGCATGCCACCGGATCGTGATATTGATTTCGACACTGATTTGGCACCACGCACCCAGCCTATCGCTATATATCAAAAATTGGCAACAAGAATATTTATAACGGAGTCCAATATGAACAATCGCGTAACATGTGATTTTAACTCGTTGAAAGAAAATCTATTTTTTTGACAAACAAATCACCAAATAGAAATTGAGGCATATGTCACCTCGCACTCCACATTCTGTCACAATAATAATATCCACCATTATCCCTCTGTAACAACATTATCCACGCATATCGCTCTGTAATAACAATATTCACTCTTATCACTCCGTAATAACTATATCCACCCTCATCGCTCTATACTCCAACACAATAACAATATCAATCTCAATCGCACAACAGAAACCTCATACCATCCCCCAATCAATCCGCCCAACAAATCCACATGTGTAATAATCACAACAATGCAAGATAACAAACTATCATCAAGAGACATATCCTCATAACTCGTCAATAAAGTGCACAAGAACATGATAATAATAAAAATGTGGATAAGTATTCAACATATAAGCACGACTACGAATATATCAATTTAACAATGATTCCATAAATGCCCATCTAGGCAAATAGGAAATTTCAATCCTAAAAATGACCTGTAGCATGAAAGGATAAGCTCGCTTAGTCATACAATGAATTATAAATATATCATACAGAATACACAATTAAATCACGGCATAGTAGAAGCCTAAAGTCTAATCTGGTCATTTTTCATACATAGCACCCGCATATACGCTAGTCACCTCAATTATACGTCGCATCAAATACATTACAATTAGACATATAAGGTCCAAGCCTAAGGGTTATTCCCTCAAACAAGATCAGGTAAGATATTTACCTCAAACGGGCCAAATCAGTACTTCAAAAATGCCTTTTCTTTAGAAACCACCTCCGACCAGCTCGAATCTAGCCAAAAATAACTCAATAACGTCAAATAAATCCATAGGAAACAACTCCAAATAATAAAGTTTCGATCTTTAATCAAATTCCTAAAAGTAAAAAAAAAAGTCAACCCTGGCCCATACGGTCAAACTCCGAGTCAAGGGATAGATCCCAACTATCCATAACCTCACGAGTCCAAATATATGATTTGATTCTAAAGCGAGTCCAAATCGTCTCCCTAATCCTCCAATTTCACTCTCTTAAGTTGTATACAAAAACGCCAATTTTTCTTTAAAATTTTAAGTTTTAGGTGTAGAAATTCATGGGAATCGAGATATAAAGCCAAATCCGAGTGAAAATTAATTACCTCCAATGTAGTATTAAATTTGCTATCCAAAATCTCCACCTCTCGAAGTCTAGGGCTCAAAATATGAAATAATGGGTCTAAGTCCCGAAATGAGAACTCTTAAAAGTGTCCAGTAATACCCTTTGTGAACACTGTCCAAGCCTTGCATTCACGAAGCACAAAACAGCCACTAACCCCAAAAGACCCTTCACGATCGTTGTCAACCACCCGCGAAGGCGATGCACTGTCGCCTTGAACCTATGTGAACGTGTCCCATATTTCACGAACGCGAAGGCTAACCCTAGCTGGCTCCCAGCCAGCCTCCCCTCTTATGCGAATGCGAGCCCTTTGCCCCCCAACACGAAGACCAACAGTCCTAACCCTTTTGCGATCACGACCTCCTATACACGAACATAAAGAACAAAAATACTGCTACCCTAAAATAAGCCTTCGCGATTGCGAGACCTACTCCACGATCACGAAGCACACCAAACACCAGCAGTCATCAGCACTCTCGACCAAGCTCTAGGTGGTCCAAAATTCACCTAAGACACTCGGGACCCCGTCCAATCATACCAACAAATTCGTAACCACTACCTGGACCAATCCAAAGCCTCCAAACATATACGATCACATCGCAACAATGAATCAAATGCCAAAACACAAATTGAACTTGTGTTAAGTTCATGAACATTCAAACTTCAAACCAAGCGCCCGATTCAAGCCTAACCAATCCGGAATGAACCCAAACTTTGCACACAAGTCTCAAATCACAAAACGAACCTATTTCAACTTCTGGAACTAAAATTTGAATTTGATATCACCAAATTCAACCTCTGGTCAAACTTAGTAACTCTCCAAACCTTCAAATTTTCAACTTTCAGCTATCAGACGCATCAAAGATACTAAATGGCCTCGACCTCTGCAAATCGATCCAGCCCAGAGAAATCTCAATCAAGTATACAAGTATCATGGCACCCATGGCTACAGAACGGAAGATTGCAGACATTTGAGAGAGGAAGTAGCCCGGTTATTCAATGAAGGACACCTTCGGGAGTTTTTAAGTGATCGGGCCAAGAATCACTTCAAAAACAGAGAGTTCAATAGACAAAACGAGCAAGAAGAACCGCAACACATTATTCACATGATTGTCGGAGGGGTCGATGTTCCCCAAGGGCCAGTGTTAAAACGCACTAAGGTGTCAATCATAAGGGAGAAGCGATCTCGGGCTCAGGATTACATTCCAAAAGGAATCTTGTTCTTCAATGATGAAGACGCAGAAGGAATCATACAACCCCATAACGTGCATTGGTAATATCTGTACTCATGAATAGGACTCAAGTTAAATGTGTGTTAATTGATTCAGGTATTTCGGCCAACATCATTCGATCGAGGGTCGTAGAACAACTCGGTCTACAAGACCAAGTCGTGCCCGTGGCCCGAGTGCTAAACGGATTAAACATGGCATGTGAAACCACTAAGGGCGAGATAACTTTTCCAGTAAACATGACCGGGACCATCCAAGAGACTAAGTTCCATGTGATCAAGGGTGACATGAGGTATAACGCCCTATTCGGGAGACCATGGATCCACAACAAGAGAGCAGTGCCCTCGACCCTTCACTAGGTTCTAAAATTCCCAACACCAGAGGGAATCAAAATAGTCTACAGAGAGCAGCCCGCTGCAAATGAAATGTTTGCCGTTGACAAAGTGATTCCGAAATCAACACTCTCATCAACAACGGGGTCAAATTTGAAGGGAAAGTAGGAGGCCAAATAGCAATCACAAACGCCGGCCTAGACCCAGATGGAGAAGCAGGGGACTAGCGAACATGATGATTATAGAATCCCTCGATCCTTTGTAGTCCCCTATGAATCTGACGCTACCAAATCAACGGCCGAAGAGCTGGAGCAAATTGTACAAATCGAACATCTGCCCGAAGAAAGGTATACCTGGGTACAGGGTTAAAACCCGAGCTCAAGAAAAAGCTTATTCAATTTCTTATAGCTAACATGGATTGTTTAGATTGGTCCCATCTCGACATGACAGGGATCCCACCGAAAATCACCGCCCATAAACTAAGCTTGGACCCGAAGTTCCGTTCGGTGAAGCAAAAAAGAAGACCTTAGTCCGAGATCAAACATGCTTTCGTCAAAGATGAGGTAACCAAACTTCTTAAAATAGGGTCCATCCGTGAAGTAAAATATCCTGAATGGTTAGCAAACATAGTAGTAGTGCCTAAGAAAGGAAACAAGCTTAGAATGTGTGTAGATTACAAAGATCTAAATAAAGCATGCCCGAAGGATTCTTTCCCTTTGCCTAATATCGATCTCATGATCGATGCCACGGCCGGCCACGAGATCCTCAGTTTTCTCGATGCCTATTCCAGGTACAACTAAATACGGATGAACCCGGACGATTAGGAAAAGACCTCGTTTATACTAAATATGGTACCTACTGCTATAATGTAATGCCATTTGGATCAAAAAATGATGGCGCCACTTATCAACGCCTAGTAAATCGGATGTTCGAAGAACAAATAGGAAAATCTATGGATGTTTACATTGATGACATGCTAGTTAAGCCCCTACGAGCAGAGGACCATTTGAAGCACTTACAGGAGACTCTCAGTATATTGAAGAAATACAACATGAAGTTGAACCCGAAAAAATGCGCATTCGGGGTCGGGTCAGGCAAATTTCTCGGATTTATGGTATCCAACCGAGGAATCGAGATTAATCCCGACAAGATCGAAGCT
Source organism: Nicotiana tabacum (assembly GCF_000715075.1). Taxonomy (NCBI): domain Eukaryota; kingdom Viridiplantae; phylum Streptophyta; class Magnoliopsida; order Solanales; family Solanaceae; genus Nicotiana; species Nicotiana tabacum. The sequence goes on along the minus strand of NC_134091.1, from coordinate 61,242,359 downwards.
ATCGATGGCATCATGGTAGTAGACAACGTAAAGGTCGTACAGAGGTTGACCGGGAGCATGGCCGCCCTGGGGCGATTCATCTCAAGGTCCTCCGATAAGGGACACCAATTTTTCTCGTTGCTAAAGAAGAAAAATAACTTCACATGGACCCCGGAATGCCAGCATGCCTTGGAAGTGCTTAAACGGTACTTAACCAGCCCGCCGTTGCATCACACGTCGAGAGAAAATGAACAGCTTTACTTGTATTTGGCAGTATCGGAGGTAGCGGTAAGTGGAGTCCTAGTCCGAGAAAAACGAGGTACATAATTTCCGATTTATTATGTCAGCCGGACCTTAGGTAAGGCCGAAACTAGATATCCCCACCTAGAAAAATTGGCGCTCGCTTTGATAAGCGCCACTAGGAAACTAAAACTATAATTTTAATGTCACTTGATATGTGTTGTAACAACTTATCAACTTAGACATATTTTGCATAAACCCGAGCTTTCGGGAAGGTTGGCCAAATGGGCCGTAGAAATCAGCGGGTATGATATTGAAAACCGACCCCAAACAGCAATTAAGTCTCAAATTTTAGCAGACTTCGTAGCTGACTTCACGCCTGCCCTGGTACCCGAGGTCGAAAGAGAACTGTTGATAAACTCGGGTACATCTTCGGGAATATGGACCCTCTTTACAGACGGTGCCTCGAACGCAAAAGTGTCCAGGCTCGGCATCGTACTAAAACCACCCAAAGGCAACATGGTTAGACAATCTATTAGAACTTTGAAATTGACTAAAAATGAGGCTGAATATGAGGCCATGATTGCAGGTCTCGAACTAGCCAAAGGCTTGGGAGCGAAGGTGATCGAAGCCAAATATGACCCCCTCCTCGTGGTGAATCAGGTTAACGGAACCTTCGAAGTTAGGGAAGAACGAATGCAAAGATACTTAGATAAGTTACAAGTAACTTTATACCGATTAAAGGAGAGTACTTTGCAACACATGCCTCGAGATCAGAATAGTGAGGCAGATGCCCTCGCAAACTTGGTCGAAGACAACGAGCTCAATTCGGGGGTCGTCGTGCAACTCATGAGGTCAGTAGTCGAAGAAGGCCACGCCAAGATAAATTCCACAAGCTTGACCTGGGATTGGAGAAATAAATACATAGAGTATTTGAAAATCGGAAAGCTTCCATCAGATCCGAAAGAATCGAGGGCCCTGCGTACAAAGGCAGCACGATTCACCTTGTTCGAAGATGGAACCTTGTTCAGAAGAATGTTCGATGGTCCATTAGCAATATGTCTGGGACCAGGAGACACTGAGTATGTTCTGAGGGAAGTTCACGAGGGCACTTGCGGGAATCACTCTGGTGCTGAATCATTGGTTCATAAAGTAATCAGAGCCGGTTATTATTGGATCGACATGGAAAAAGACGCAAAAGAGTTTGTTCGAAAATGTGACAAATGCCAAAGGCATGCACCAATGATTTACCAACGCGGGGAACCGCTCCATTCGGTATTGTCACCATGGCCATTCATGAAGTGGGGCACCAGGTAAAGCTCAATTTACTTTATTTATAACTGACTATTTTTCTAAATGGGTTGAAGCACATGCCTTCGAGAAAGTTAGGGAGAAGGAAGTCATCGACTTTATTTGGGATCACATCATATGTCGATTCGGGATGCCATCCGAAATTATGTGTGATAACAAAAAACAATTCATCGGCAGCAAAGTAACCAAATTTCTCGAGGATCACAAGATCAAAAGAATCCTATCAATACCTTATCATCCCAGCGGGAACGGGCAAGCCGAATCGACCAACAAAACCATCATCCGAAATCTTAAGAAGAGGCAAACCGACGCCAAAGGAAAGTGGAAGGAAATTCTACCCGAAGTTCTCTAGGCATACTGCACAACCTCAAAGTCCAGTACCGGGGCTACCCCATTTTCATTAGTTTATGGCGCCAAAGCTCTAATAACGGTAGAAGCCGGAGAGCCAAGCATCTGGTCCCGATATGCAACAAAGGAATCAAATGACGAGGCTATGAATAAGATCCTAGAACTATTGGATGAAAGGTGTGAAACAGCCCTCATCCAACTAGCCGCCCAAAAGCAACAGATCGAGAGATACTACAATCGAAGAGCCAACCTTCGATATTTTAATGTCGGGGACTTAGTGCTAAGAAAAGTCACCCTCAACACCCTAAATCCCAATGAAGGGAAATTGAGTCCGAATTGGGAAGGACCATACCAAATTATCGAGGTCACCGAGAAAGGGTCCTACAAGCTTGGAACAATGAATGGGGAACAACTACCAAGCAATTGGATCAAATCTCACCTAAAACGGTACTACTGCTGAGGTACGCCCTTTTTCCATTCCTTTTCTATTTTCATATTAACGCTTGCAGGTGGTCAACAAGAAACGACGATGGATTTTTTAGCAAACGGCATGAAGTATTTAGGTCTGAAAGCACGTGTTGCACTCTTTTTCCCTCAGACCGATTTTGTCCCAAATGGGTTTTTTCGGCGAGGTTTTTAACGAGGCAACAATGAATCGTGCTAACTTAGAATCAAGCCCGATTACAGATCGGCATCGGAGATCCATTCGACACTATCCGAGGTTCCTTTGCAATCAACCATGAATACTAGGGGGCTACCCTAGGATGTGTGTTATCTTCGAATATCAACTCTAGAAAGGAAACTACTTCATAAAGGGAGGATCTCGATAGATAGGATTTATTGTAAGAGTCAAACGGTCAAAACGAACCGTGCCCATATAGATTGCTCGAACCCTGTTTCGATCGAGAATAAAGAGAAGTATGTTCCTTACAAACATCTTATGCTTTAAAAATTTTTCTTCTTTATCTTCTCTTTTTACAAAGAGCTTCGTACTTCCGAATATAAACAAGCTCAAGGGCAATACTTAACCGGAATACGAACGATCTCTCCCTCACTCGGGGACTGCCATCCGACTCAAATAGCCCAAGTCATCGGGCCTCGGGAGCAAAAGACCTAATAGGCAACGTCCCAATTTCTAAAAGTCACAGCCACCCCACTTGGGAACTATTATCTCGGGCAAGCCCAGATAAAATGGGAAAACAAGCCCAATGGGTAGCTCCTAAACTAAAAGGCTACGACCAATTTAACACGGCTCGGAGACGTCCGAAATCCGTAACAAAAATAGGCCTTCAAAAAATAAAGAATTCTTTCACAACCGGTTCTAAAGGCCACCCTCGGCAAAATCTCAAATTTAAGATGTTTTCTGAGAAAAACTTTGATAACATCGAACCCCAATAATGCCTTAACCCAGAAAGGAAATAAAGGCAAGGTTTGATCGAATCCTCGAACACAACCTTATTATTTCATGCTAAGGCATTTTCAACCTTTGTAAATACAAATAAAGCAAAGGAAAAATACGAGAGCTGAAAGGGAAAGAAAAGCCTTATATTTATACACAATAGTTTTTTTACAAAGGCCAAATCGGCTAAATTTACAACGGCTAAAAAACGGCCTCGGAAAAAATACAAAATAAAAAACAAAAAGTACTAAGAGGCTTGGTCTTCATCGGAGGTCGCATCTCCATCCTCGGGATCTTCTCCGTCTTCGGATTCACTTGAACTCTCGGAGTGTTCCTTAGGGAAGGCCAGCTTCCGGGCCTTGGCTTCCTCTACTCTGGCCTTTTCGATCTCAGCCATGATATCGAAGCCCTGGTCCCGAACCCCTTCGAGGGCTTCCCTTCGAGCCTGCCATTTCGCATGTTCAACCATGCCCTTGGCCTTGGCCTGTTGACTTCGACATCAACCCTATACTAGGCCACTTTAGCATCAACTTTTTTGTTGGCCACGACCACCTCAGATTTGGCTACGGCCACCTCGGATCTGGCCACTTCGAGTTCATCGGCCAAGCTTGCCTTATCAGAAATAGCCAAATCGAACTGATACTGAAGCTATTTGATTTTCTCGACCTGCACTGAGGCCTTCTCTTTTGCAGCTTGGAGCTGGGCCTCGGCTGACTCCAATTGAGCTTGGACGGTCTCCTTTTTCGATGCTAGAATATCCATGTTCTTTTTGAATTCTTCTGCCTCAGCCTATATCGCATTCACCCGTGTTTGGAGCCGTCCGATTTGTTCAAGCCTCTATCAGACCTGCAGAATCGAATCATTAGTAGTTATGTCCAATTCATCTTCACTATCATGAAGTACTCGAAATACCTGCTTAGCCATCTCGGCATGCTCATCCCGAGCCATTACCAAATCTGCCTGAAGCTTCTCACTAAGAAGCTTGTAGGTGTCACTCTTCTCAGTGAGTTCCCGAATCTCATCCTCATGCTCCTCCCGGATTCGGAGGAAAGCCTCGTGATGCAACACCGAAGCCTACAAACTAGGAAGAAGATTTTAGAATTATCTACAACTCTAAGTATAAAAGAAACAATAGAGGTACCTTCAAAGTTACCCGATTCAGAGCATGTAGGGCCTCACTAAAAAGGCAAGCGGCTCCTACCGCGTTCATCACTACTTGATCCTCCTCAGTCACCAAGGATCTAAGGTAACTAGCAATCCTCACGGGGGGAGAGAAAACTCGGGCATCCTCCGGGATGGAAAGCACTATCTTCCGCCTATGATCAGGGTTAACACTCGGGGACGGGAATCGATCCACTAGTTTTGGGCTCGATGAAAACCCGATAGAGCTCGACGATGATACTTTCTTCAGTACCGGTAATCCACCAAAACCTGTAATATCCTCCGAGGCAGCAGACTCGACCCATCCAAAAGCCATGGATATTAGTCGCCCCCTGAATACCCTTGTAAGATCGACTTTCCAACATGTTGGCCTCACGGATCATAGCATCTGAAATCTGAGGGGATCTAGAAATATCGACCATTTCGAGCTCGTCCCTCGAGACATCTTCCCCCGCCCGAGAAACCTCGCCCCCGGTCTCTCCTTCGACCATCTCAGCTCGGGACGAAGTGGCCTCAACTTTTTCTGGTTCAGGAATTATGGCCAGAGCTCCCTCATCAACCTCCGCCGATTCGGAGGATTTTTATATCAAAACATTAGCCCGCACACGGGCTACTTCCTCTTCTCCATATTCGGGCTTATCCCTTAATCGGCGGATAAAGTCCAAAGGCATAACATCGTTGCCCCCTTTGGGCTTGTGAGACTTCCTCGCCGGTTTTTTCTTTTCCGAGACCGGGGAACTCGGATCCCATTTTCTCTTCTTCTCTTTGACCTGCTTCGGAGCAAGGACTTCTTCGTCACCAGATGGGGGGCCTCATGGCAACGTCCTTCTCGAGGCCTACAAAGGAAAAAAGGGGGGTAAGCAAGAGAAGAAGATCAAACGATAATCGTTCTAAGAAAGAAATTTACCATGATTACGAGCCTCCCATCGACCCTTTGTTAATTCCATCCAAGCACGCTCGGAGTATGGTCTCTGCAACACCAGACCTTCAACCCATTGCTTAAGTTCCAAAATCGGTTCCGGCATCTGGGCCACAGTTATAACAACATAGAAAAAGTAGATAAAGAAAATGAAAAGCAGAGCCACACAATTGAACATTCGAAAGGGAATACTACTCATGATTCATATTCTATTTCTCAGGAAACTGCATGTCTTCAGCAGGGATCAGGTCCAATGTCCTGATTCGAACAAACCGGCTCATCCAACCTCGGTCACGAGTCTCATCTATGCTCGAGAACAAGGCTTTGTTGGCTCGGCGAGCAAGCTTGATTAGCCCTCCTCGATAGAGTTGGGGACTGTAAAGGCGCATAAGGTGATCGAGGGTGAAAAGACATCCCTCGATTTTGCTCTAGAAGAATCGGAGGAGAATCACTATTCTCCAAAAAGAAGGATGGATCTGGCCGAGGGTCACGTCGTATCTCTTGCAGAAGGCGACGATGACAGGGTCTAAGGGACCTAACGTGAAAAGGTAAGTGTAAACACTTAAGAACCCCTCCACGTGGGTAGTAATCGATTCTTCAGGTGATGGGACTACCATATGATTTTCGCTCCAGTTGCATTCCTTTTTCACTTTGTCGAGGATTTTCTTAGTAATTGAACACATGTACCTCGAGATCGGCTCACATCGGCCCGGTACCGAGGAGGCTTTTTCGACCTTAAAGTCGATGACGGTTGAGCACCCTACCGGAACGAATTCCTCACGGTGGGGCTCCGCCGCATCCTCACCACCGGCTAGTCGTGATGAAGAAACGACCTCTTTTTACGGCACTGTTTTGGAGGTTTTCGCCATCGATGAACAAGGGAAAAGAGAATTAGGATGGTATGCGGTTTAATTGGAGTTCTAGAAATTTGAGTGTGCAAATTATGAAGCAAAGAAATTTTCTAAAGAAGATGCAAGAGTAGAGAAGAAGCTTTGAGTGTAAAGTTTGAATGAGAAAAGATTGGGTTCTTATAGGTTGTTGGCGACGGTTCGGAACTGGTAATGGCCGACCAACAACTGACAGGTATTTAATGCCTTAGTAGCTGGACCGACGGGACGTTTCGTCGCATACGTCATAATCGGGATCGTCGCTGACGTCATTACCCATAAAGTCTGAGTTCGGAAATTCATATCGTTTCTCGCTATCTTCTTTTCGAGAAATGAGGGGACTATCTGTATACGGTCAAAATCGAGCTTGCCCTTCGTATGACTAATCGAGACTGGAACATGATAGATCAAGGTTCAACCTCGTATAATATCAAGTTATGACGCGAAGTTAGGTTGCCGAACTCGTGACCCAGAGACCGACCAAGATCAAGATCGGCCAAGATCGAGATCGAATAAAATAGAGACTGATCGAGATCGGTCAAGGTCAAGGTCGATATCGGCCAAGATCGAGACCGAGCAAAACAAAGACCGATCAAGACCATGATCAGCCAAGATCGACATCGAGCCAATAAAAAAAATGGTATATCCGCAATTAGGGCGAGAATCTCGGCGAAAATCCCGGCGCATATCAAGGAGAGGCCAATTAATTAATCTATCATGGGATTCCTTCTGTATTTAGAATTATATTCAAAATAGGACTTCTCTACTATATAAAGGGGGTTTGATCATTTGTAGAGACATGATTTTGATGCAATAAAAACAATACATTACCTTCTTTAAGCTTCATTATTTTGTTACTATGTTCATATACTAGCGGAATCTTCACTTGTTTCAAGAGTGACCGAACTCGAGGGTCAAAGCTAATTGATTCATTAGGTTTGCATTTATCTCTTTTATAGTTAATTTCAGTACTGATATATATATTTTTCGGTTTGTACCAAGTTATATCACATATCCTTAGAGCCGCGTATAAATTCAATTGTTATCCATTTTTCTGATAAACAATCTCCCTTTTGAAATTATACGCCATTGTATCAATATTGTGCTATTAAAAATATTTAACTACCAACGACATCATCAAACATTTAAAAATACCTATCAAGAAGCAATCACGGTAAAAATATAAGAATAATCAAGAAAGAAAACTCACCAAAGAGCTCCCTTTTTAGATTCTACTAAAGCTATCATCTAATATATTATTTTTGTGAGGGCTTAACATAGCAGGCAAATCAAGGCATAATGGGAGTTTTAGTGCTCGAATTCGTTTTATTCCAACCGGTCTTATATTTATCTATAGTTTAGCCAATTAGTTAACATTTTAAGCTTTTTTTTAAAGAAAACTTTCCACCTCTATCGGTCTATTGACATTTTGTCAAGATAAAAAATACAAATACTTTCCAAAAGATAATTCAACCACTAATGCTCTTACCTTGCACATCTTAAGTTAAAAATATACTCTAAATTTATCAATACACTCTTTTAATGTAAATACCGACTTTCTTTCATTTGCCTTTCTCCTAACCTTTACAGTTGACTAGATTTCAGCCTCTTGACAAAAATAAAATAAAATAATAAAATAATAGTAGTAAAAGGAAAAGAGAGAAATCGATGCAAACTGTTTATAAATTAGAAACCTTTACGATTGACAAGTTTCTTTTATGCATCCATAGTTTGAATTCTTTTCTGATAGAGTGTTATAAATAGAATTGTATTGTATTTAAAGTAAATGTCTATATTTTAGAGAAATTTTAGGGTTTGTTATTTAGTGGCTAAGTCACTTTTTCCCTATAAATATAGGGGTCCTATTCCATTGTAAATCATCCCAAATCAACAAGAATTCTCTCTCTCTCTCTCTCTTTCTTTGCATTATTCTTCTTTATTATTTTATTACACCTTATTAGCACGAGGGCTGTTCAAAACCGAACTGAAAACCATTAACTGAATCGAACTGATGGCTTATTGGCTTATTAGTATCGGATTATCAGGGTAATTGATGGTGAACTGATTGAGATTTTATAGATTTTATAATTAACGGCTTAACGGTTTGGGGGCGGATTACTCAATTTTCTTATCGGGTAAACCGTTAACCCGTTAAGAATTTTTATATTTATACTTTTACCCCTATGTATATAATGTACTATTGAAACCCTAAATGGCTAAATCCCTACTTTCTATTTTCTAATTCTCAATTGTCTGCAGCCTAGAGACAGAGAAGTCGTCAGTCTTGTTTCTCTCTTGAACTGAGAACTGAGAAGTCGAAAAATCAAAATCTCAATGATTAATACATGTATGTCTATATGAGTAGTCTTGATGGTATTAATAATTTGGTCAATACGTGTATGACAATATGAGTAGCCTTGAAGACTCTTCAATTAAAAACTACCGTTTGGTTAGATCTTAGATGGTATTAAAAATTTGGTAATTATTTAAAAGTTGTTTGGTATTGATTGAATGATTGTTCAAAAAAATTCTACTTGGTTTAGCCGATAAGCCGCCCGATAATTATTAGTCTGATACCAATATGCATGTTGTCTTATTGAATGGCTAGCGGATTACTACATTTATAATTCGATAACTGTTAAGCTGAACCGTTAAGCGTAATTATCTGCGCGATCCGCCCGATAAGCATCCCTAATCAGCACGAGACTCTACCGTCTCAAGAAACTCTTTGAGAAGACTAAGCAAATATGGATATCTCGCAAAGCAAAGTTGGATCAAAGTTCAATTGTAAAAATATTTGTTTAATTGATTCATGTACGACACATACAATATTCAAGGAGGAGAAATATTTCTCTCATTTAAATATGTGTAAGGCAGATTTTACTAAAATTTCTGGTAGTAGTAATTTAATTGAAGGCTATGGAAGAGCTACTATAACTCTGCCCAGGGGAACGATACTTATCATAGATAATGCTTCTCCTTCAAGTCCAATAGGGACTTGTTGAGTTTTAAAGATATCCGCCAAAATGGATATCATATTAAGACAATAGATGAGAATAATCTTGAATATCTCATTGTTACCAAAAATATCTCTGGCCAGAAGATAATTATTGAGAAGTTCCCATCTTTATCTTGTGGCCGGTATTGGACAAGAATTAATACAATTGAGGCACATTCTATCGTAAACCAAAAGGTTACTGATTCCAATACTTTTGTACTTTTGCATGATCGATTGGGACATCCTAGATCAATTATGATGAGACGAATTGTAGAAAACTCAAATGGGCATCCATTAAATAATTTAAAGATTCTTTTAAATAATGAATTTTTTTGCACTTTTTGTTATCAAAGCAAGTTAATTATTAGACCATCACCAACAAAGGTTGGGATTGAGTCCCCTATATTTTTGAACGTATACAAGGGGATATTTGTGGACCTATACTAGGTCGTTTAGATACTTTATGGTCTTAATAGATGCATCTTCTAGATGGTCTCATGTGTGCCTATTGTCATCTCGCAACTTATCGTTTGCAAAATTAATGGCACAAATAATTAGATTACGGGCATAATTTTTTGATAATCCAGTTAAGTCTATTAGACTCGATAATGCTGTTGAGTTTTCATCCCAAGTATTTAATGATTATTGCATATCAATTGGATAAAAGTGAAACATCCTGTAGCTCATGTTCACTCTCAAAATGGCCTTGCAGGGTCTTTCATTAAACGTCTGCAATTGATAGCAAGACCGTTACTCATGAAAACGAGGTTACCCACTTCTGTTTGGGGTCATGCCATTTTGCATGCAGCAACGCTAGTTCGTCTCAAACCGATAAATTATCATAAACATTTCCTGTTGTAATTAGTTTTGGGTCATGAACCTAATATATCCCATTTAAGATTTTTTGGATATGTAATATATGTGTCGATAGCACCGCCATAACGCACCAAAATGGGTTCCCAAAAAAGATTAGGAATATATGTTGGGTTTAAATCGCCCTCCATTATTCGCTATCTTGAAACATTAACGGGGGATTTGTTCACTGCTTGATTTGCAGACTGTCGATTCGATGAGACATTTTCCCCAAAATTAGGGGGGAAAATTGGTGAAACAAAACGGGAAATTTTGTGAAAAAATTCATTATTATCTCATCTTGATCCACGTGCCTCTATTTGTGAAAAAAGGTGCAAAAGATTATTCATTTGTAGAAAATAACAAATCAAATGCCAGACGCATTTACGGATCTGAAAAAGGATAAGGATAACCGCCTTAGTGAGTATTTATTAAAGGAAAGTTATATAAATGATGACATTTGTCCATTTATTTTTATAAAGAAAACAACATCGGAGTTTGTTGTACTTGCCATATATGTCGATGACATAAATCTTATTGGAACTCCTACAGAGCTCCAAAAGTCAATTGATTATTTAAAGAAGGAATTCGAGATGAAAGATCTCGGAAAGACAAAATTATGTATCGGTTTGCAAATTGAACATTTGGCAAATAGGATTTTTGTTCATCAATCTGTCTACATTGAAAGGTATTGAAACAGTTTTACATGGATGGAGCACATCCATTAAGTACTCTGATGGTTGTTCGATCACTTGATGTGAATAAGGATCTGTTCCGACCTCAAGAAAAGAATGAAGAGCTACTTGGTCCTGAAGTACCATATCTTAGTGCAATTAGTGCACTAATGTATCTTGCTAATACTAAAAGGCCCGACATAACTTTTTCAGTTAATATATTAGCAAAATATAGCTCTACTCCTACAAGGAGATATTGGAATGGAATCAAACACATCTTGCGGTATCTAAAGGGGACTACCGATATGTGCTTATTTTAAGGCAATAATTGCACTTTCGATCTTGTTGGTTATGCCGATACTAGGTATTTATCCGGCCCACATAAGGCTCGATCTCAAACAGACTATGTGTTTACATGTAGAGGCACTGCCATATCTTGGCGATCGACTAAGCAATCAATCGTGGCTACTTCATCTAATCATGCTGAGATAATTGCTATTCATGAAGCAAGTCGAGAATGTGTGTGGTTGAGGTCTATAATACATCTTATTGGAGACAAATGTGGTTTGAAGTGTGACAAACTACCCATGATTTTGTATGAAGACAATGCAACATGCATAGCCCAATTTAAGAGAGGATTCATAAAAGGAGATAGGACAAAACACATTTCACCAAAGTTATTTTTCACACACGATCTTCAAAAGAATGGTGATATCAATGTGCAACAGATTCGTTCAAGTGATAATATGGTTGATTTGTTCACTAAATATCTACCGACGTCAATCTTCAAAAAACTAGTATACATGATTGGGATGCGAAGGCTCAGGGATGTGAATTGATGCTCTCATCAGGGGGAGTTAATACGCACTGTACTCTTTTTTCCTTACAATATTTTATCCCACTGGGTTTTTCTTGCAAGGTTTTAACGAGGCAACCAAAAGACGTATTGTTCGATATGTGTATTCTTTTTCCTTTACTAGAATTTTTTCCCACTGAGTTTTATTTTAATTAAAGTTTTAACGAGGCACATTATCTATTGAATAGACATTCAAGGGGGTTATAAATAGAATTGTATTTAAGGTGAATATCTATATTTTAGAGAGATTTTAGAGTTTGTTACTTGGTGGCTAAGTCACTTTTTCCCTATAAATAGAGGGGTCCTATTCCATTGTAAATCATCTCAAATCTCTCTCTTTCTTTGCAATATTCTTCTTTATTGTTTTATTACATAGAGGCAATACTATTCTTTTTCTTTAAATAATAATAATAATGCTTGAGCATCAAACCTAATATGCGGTTATGCCATAACTAAGCCAAACTTCAAAGAAAGTTTAACTAATCCCCCTTAATTGATTACACCCTTTTAGATAACAAAACAAATGTACAAACATCACAGCACATGGTATAATAACACCTATAAACAAGCACACATAAGCCAATGGGCTGGCAAAAAGAGAATTCATTACCTAACAACATCAAATAGGAATAGGAAGGTAACCATTTTATTTTATCAGTAACACAAACACAAAATATAAAAAAATTATTTTTCATTTTAATAGCCTTTTTTCATTTTCCCCTAACCCTCTCCTTCCCAATCTTGTGTACACACACGCACAAACACTATAATCTATATCTCTACCCTAATATACACACACATATTACCATAACCGCAGTCCCCTTATTGTTTTTTGCCCTAGTCTCTCTTCTTGAACCCACTCTCGCTGCTCTCTCCCTCTCTTGTTCGCCTCTCTCTCTCACGCCATTCGTTTAATACTGCGCTTATTACATATTGAGAACAAACAATTTACCATTCTATTGTCAAGAATTTGGTATTCACCCAACCCCCACCCCCAGGCCAAAACGGAAATATATTTCGTCGTATATTAAGAGTTTTTGGTTTTGGCGTTATTTTAGAGCGGTTAGGGTTTTGTTGAGGATCTTATTGGGTTCTTAATCGCTCGCTGCTTTTGTTTTTCTCATAATCGGTAACAATCAGTTTGTTAATGTTCTAATTTTGGATTATGTGGGTGATTTTTGCTGTGTAATATCTGGGTTGGTGGTGTAGAAACCCTAGGGTTTGTTGGGGGAAGTTGTTGCGGGTCTAGGGTTTGTGAATTTGTGAATTTTACTCCCCATTTGGCATGGTGGGTCGGTGAGTTTTAGGTTCTGTTTGGTTCATTACTCGATGAAATCTTGTTGTGGAAACCGAAAAGGGGTATTTCTTCTGTTATTGCAATGATAGTCTGATAATTGCTCAAATTGTTTGATAATCCATCTTCTTTTGGTGAAAGAGATGGAGTAACAGATGAAATTTGATTTATAGGTACTTGAATTTTGTTCATTTCGTTTTGGAAAATTACGCGGGTATTAAGATTGGAAAACCCTTTATTGGTGTTTATAGGGTTGGCTTCGAATTAGTAAGCCAAAGGAAGGATTGTGATAGAGAGGTAAATTTGCCTCAAATATAAAGAGGAAAGCAAAAGTGCATGGTTGATTTCTTTTGGGGAATTTTAGATAGACTAATGTAATGTGGTTGTTTATGCAAATGGTTGGATAGGCAGGGTAAAAGTTCTGGACATATTGGGTTCTGAAAGGAGAAAAAGTGAGTTTTAATAAAGTCTTGTTGTAGAGTAATCTGATCATGTTCTACGGCGCCCATGGAAAGGAGTGAACCAGCATTAGTTCCAGAATGGTTGAGAAGTACTGGAAGTGTTACTGGGGGTGGTGGCTCTTCAAGTCCCCACTTTGCATCCTCTTCTTTGCATTCAGGTAATTAACTGTCAGCTGCTTTGAATTGTTTTCAGTTTTAATTAACTATAAGCGCGTGTTTAAATGAAGCTGAATGGTAGTAGTTAGTTTTGTTAATTAACTTTAAGTATGACATTTTTGCACATTTGTGTTACTTTTGCTGCAGATGTTACTTTTTCCACACTGTCTTCTCGCAATAGATCTCCTAGGAGTGTTAGTGACAAAGATAGCCCACGTTCTGTGTTTTTGGATCGCAGTTCATCGTCAAATTCTAGGCGTAGTTCTAGTGGTACTAGTTCGAAGCATCCGTACAGTAGCTTTAATAGAAGTCATCGTGATAAAAATCGTGAAAGAGAGAAAGAAAGATCAGGTACTGTTGATCTGTGGGATCATGACTCATCTGATCCTCTGGGGAATATTTTAGCCGGTAGAGTTGATAAGAACAGCTTGAGGCGCTCTCAGTCACTGGTGTCCAGGAGACCTGGCGAGTTATTGCCCCGTAGGACTGAGGACTTGAAAGGTGGTATTAGTAGCACCCATAACAGTGGTACTGGTATTCATTCCGGGGGAAGTAGTTTTAATGGTAGCCAGAAGGCGGCATTTGAGAAAGACTTCCCTTCTCTTGGGATTGAAGAGAGGCAAGTCACCAGAGTTTCATCTCCTGGGTTGAGCTCAGCAGTTCAGAGTCTGCCAATTGGAAACTCAGCTTTGCTTGGTGCTGATAAATGGACCTCCGCATTGGCAGAGGTGCCTCCTATAATTGGCAGCATCAGTATGGGGAGCTCAGCTTCTCAACACAGTATTGCTGCAGCTCCACCTAGTGCTTCGAGTGGGATGGCTAGTCTTAACATGGCTGAAGCATTGTCACAAGCACCACCACGTGCCCGTGCCACCACCCAGGTAATTTTTTTTTAATTGCTAGTTATTACTTGTTTTGATAATTTTGGAAGAGGTGTTCATTTGTGTATGTTTTGCACATTTGTAGATCCCTGATAAGACACAGAGGCTGGAGGAATTGGCTATAAAGCAATCCAGACAGTTGATACCTGTGATACCTTCGACGCCTAAAGCCTTGGTATGACATCATGTTATATGCACACAATGTTCATATGCTTTAATAATGCATTTAACCGGGACTTATTTTTTTCCCTTATGACTTCATCTATAGGGGTTATCATTTACTGGTTTGTTTATATGCAGCTATAGAAAGAATTGGTGGGGGAGTTCATTCATGATACAATTGAGAATTCCGTAGTCATTTCTGGTTTTTATCCTTTTGCAGTTGGTCATTGATTTAGCTCTATTGAACTTTTCTTTTCGTCACTTATGGATTGAATGCTAATAATCTTTTGTAGCAGTCTAAGTTATTATAGAATATATTAAGACACAGGAAGCTTCAGATATGAATGTGATAGCCAGGTTTCTGTAGGTCTCATTTGTAAATAGAAGTGCAACTAACTTGTGCTGGTTATAGGTCTTTGACGAGTCCTGATGTACTATTAACCATTTTATTATTCACAAATATATAAAGAAGCTATTTGTTTGTGCTGGGCGGTTGTGTGGTGTTCACGCATTGTTGACATATGCCATTTTCCATGTTCATAATATCTTGACCTGTACATTGTCTTACGCCTTGAGCTGCTGGAGTGCATGTAGCGGGATTGAAACCCAGTTGGCTATATAGCTTTGCAAGATATAAGGAAACATTAAGCTATTCAAGATTTCCTGGTAACACATACAAGAGCTTATCTTCAACGCACTAGCTTTAGACGATTGTAAGATGTGGTTACACCCTGATATAATAAATAAAAATTGTGGGAATTTCATTGTACAAATTGATATAAACCATGATTAGTTGTGTAATTAATAAGAATCATTGGAAGTGTGGAGTTGTGTGACAACTATAGTTCAAATACATGCCTTGATACAAGTGTGAGGGTTCTTTTTTCCCATTCTTGTTGTCAAAGACTTGCGTCCTCTCAGTATCTGAATTCTGCTTAACTTACAAACAATGCTGTCCATCATGATCTGGATAATCCTCTAATCAGTGTCTCAAGACACTATCTTGCTCTGTAGACCTATTTTTCCCTTTATGATCTAGATGATCCCCTAATCAGTGATTCATTATCTTGCTCTAAAGACCTTGTCTTTCTTTAATTTTTCTTTGAAGTTTTTTAAGCCCTTGATTGAAGTGAGAGTCAATTGTTAATGTCTTTATTACTTGTACTTTGCCTTAAATTGTATTTGATCCACACATTATTGTATTGGCTGGGTTGTTGAGTAGAATCATGTCTATGATTGCATTTTGTTTTATCCACCTGCTTATGTTGCTTGTACATGTAGACGATTATATTGGTGAAATAAGTTGCCCGGACACGGGTGCGGGTGTCCGACATGGATGCAGATCTAGAAGTCGGATCCTTCGAGATGTAAATTCTAAGATTTGGGGATAAACATCAACAATAACAACAACAACCCAATATAATCCCACTAGTGGGGTTTGGGGAGGGTAGTGTGTACGCAGGCCTTACCCCTACCATGGGGTAGAGAGGATGTTTCCGATAGACCCTCGGCTCCCTCCCTCCAAGAACTCCCCACCTTGCTCTTGGGGTGACTCGAACTCACAACCTCTTGGTTGGAAGTGGAGGGTGCTCACCACTAGAGCAACCCACTCTTGTCATCTTGGGAATAAGGATCCTAGTATGAATATGGGTGCGGGGTTTCTGGCTTAAAGTAATTAAAAAAATATCTCTAAATTATGATATTTTTTGTGGAATACTTACATATAACTTGTAAAGTGTGGATGTTTTTTTGTTCTCAAGTTGTAGATAAGAAAAAGATTGATTTTCGAGACAAGGTATGCTATTTCTCCAAATTTACCCTAGTTTTGGGTCTTATTTCGGGAATCAAATTGTATCTCGTCTCGAATTTTTCAGTCTATCGTGGTCAAAGTACCCAAAATTGTTTGACCAGATCCTGTACGGATCCCATACCCACACCAATGCTGGTGTCGTGTCGACAGGGGTGCGACACCTAAACTGTTGTGTCAGAGCAACTTAGCTGGTGAAGCTAGATACCTAGCTACTAAGTTTCTCGGACTCGGGTGTCCGATACGAGTGCATATATAGAGGTCGGATCCTTCATGATCTAAATTTTAAGATTCGGGGGTATGGATCCAGGTATGGATATGAGTGTTGGAATTCGGCTAAAAATAATTCAAATATCTAAAGGGAGAGTTATAAAAATATGTCTAAATTATGAGACATTATTTGGAAAACTTACAAGGTGTTCCGAGAAGGAAAAAATATTGATTTCTCCGTTGATTTTGGTTAAGTATCCGAAATCGGTTGACCATATCCGGTACGGATTCTACAGCCACACCCACGTCGTGTCGACATGGGTGCGGCAAACACGACGTGGGTGCGGCACCGTAAGTGAAGAGTCCGAGCAACTATCCAAAGGAAAATGGTCAATAAAAGGTGAACTACAGTTGTCAAATAAACAAACTAGAACGCAAAATTACTGGAAGCTCAGTAGGGGAAGCTTTTGAGTGATTGATTAACCGGGGAATGCTGCTAATTCATATTGGGGACAACCAATGTTTTATAGTAAATGGTCATGAATTATGTTTAATTAAACTTGAATTTGCGCGTAAATTATGGCACTTGAACTTTTATTGTTCCCTATGTAATGTCATAACCTTGTGGTTGATCACATTCATTGGTCAGGTGAATTATTTAGTCTCTTTAATAATTCTTTGGCACTTACAAAAGATAGTAGTACTAGAATTCAAATGGTCACTTGATTATGTTTGACCTGTTCATGTGACATTATCCTGTCCCAACCTCTTGCTCCCACCCTCTCAGGGAGTGTATAACCATGAATATGTAAGACTTGTTTAGAGGAGCTTGTGACTTGTGACGAGTGTGTGCTTTTGTTGGGAGCTAGTGTGCTTTCCTAGTTCTATCTCACTGGAAAAGCAATATTAGAGAACAAACATAAAGGAATCGCATCTTCAGCTAATTGCTGTTACATATATTGTGCCTTCTCTCCTCTAAAGCTTAATGCACCAAGGGGTCGTTTGGTTAGAAGACAAGTTATGCATGGATTAACAATGCATGTATTAGTATTTTCAAGGAAAAGACAAATTAAATCTAAAGAATGAGGAGCTTTTTGTCAAATTTTGTTCAATCCATGTATTACTTTACCTGTATTCTTATTCTATATTCTACCCTGCATAAAATAATAAGTAGATTCCAGCATAACTTATGCGAGTATTATTTCATGTGGAAAACAAAAGAAGCAACTAAAAAACGTATATAATTGTTTGGAGTTTAATGCAGTGATGATGTTTCTCTGTGCGCCTCTCTTGGCCAATGGTTCGCATTTCCTGCCGTATGTATGTTTTTTGTCGTTGTAACGTACCATGATGGTTCCTTCTCTGGCATAATCATTCATCTGTACTTGGGTCCTAGCGGTTCTGTAGCACTTCTTGTTACTGTGAAGGGTATTATTTCTGATGCACTGTTTACCGCTTTTTCCACAAATTGCTTGTTCACTGGCACTCAAGGAACCAAATTGGTAGCTACATTTTAGCTTTTTCTTTCTTAGAGAGAGAGAGAGAGAGAGAGTATTGTAGCTTTTATGCATCTTTATGTAGAAAAGACAGCAGAATGTCTACTTGAAAGGAAAAGGGTTGGAATCCATCTTGCTTATGAATATTGTTGAAGAATCTGTATATTTTCCATTTTAGTTGTATCTTCCTCTATTTGGATATAGAATTTATGTTCAAAGGTTTGTGCTTGATGGATAGTTGATATCCATGTTAATGGGAAGTAATTGTTTCCAGGTTTCCAGTTCTGCTGATAAAGCTAAGCAACCAAAAGCCACAGCTAGGGCAAATGAGATGGTTGGATTAGCTAAGAGTATGCAACAACCTTTTTCCACTCAACTTGCAAATCAGCCCCGTAGTGGACAAGTCAGATCGGAAGCTCCAGCTACCTCTCATGGCAAAACTCTTCTGGTTCTGAAGCCAGGACGGGAAAACGGTGTCACCTCTTTATCAAAAGAAGCACTGAGTCCAGCTAACAACACTGGCGGTAGATTAGCTAATTGCTCTCCTGCAGTGGCTCCTTCAGCTCCTGCTTTGACCAGTCCAACTTCGAGGGTGACTTCCCTTGAATCTAAAGCTGCTACATTGTCGCTGAAAGCACGATCTACTGCAGAGAAGAGATCTTCTCTGTCTCAAGCCCAAAGCAGGAGTGATTTTTTCAATCTAATGAGGAAGAAGACTTCATTAAATTCTTCTACTGTCCTTCCAGACTCTGGTATGGCTTCATCTGACAGTAGTGAGCAATCTGGTATTAAAACTAAAGATGAGGATAGTGCCTCATTGAGTCCTTGTGTTTCTGAAAATGGAAGTGAGAGAACCAGCAATGGAGATGCTCATGAATCTCAAAACGATGTTCAAAGACATAATGGTATCGAGGAGAACAACTTGTCCATAAATGGAGCGCTATATCCAGATGAGGAAGAGGCTGCTTTCCTACGTTCTCTTGGTTGGGATGAAAATGCTGGGGAAGACGAAGGCCTGACAGAGGAAGAAATTAATGCATTTTATCAGGAGGTAACCAACTCTACTTGCTGGTTTCTATATTATGATAAGAGATACTTCCAGTGTTAGATTAGTTATGTTAAAAGATAAGCCATGATTAAGTTGTTTTGCCTGCGAGTTTGATACTAGTGAGGATTCGTGGAGAATGTTCATGGCATATGTACCTGAACATGACCCAAAGTAGGAGATAGCCGGGTATTTCCACAGAGAAGTCTAGCACTGGCTTGCCCAAAGCGTTGAACATAGAGAATTAAGGTTGTCTTACATACACACTGGTGGAATTTCATTTTCTTCCGCTTTTTAGAAGGCGTAGCATTGGAACTGCTATGTAGGCTTTTGTTTACCGAGGGTTCGAATCCCTCTCTTTCCGTACCTTCGCTTAATTCACCAATTTTACTAACAACAAGGGCTCAAAGCTTGTTTTCCCTTCAGACTGTGTTTGACTGAACTCCCTACTTTTGCAGTATATGAAACTGAAGCCTTCCTTGAAGGTGTACAAAGGTGCCCTGCCAAAGTGTTTGATGCTGCCTGAGATGCATGTTGCTACTAATCGTGGACCTGCTTCTTCCGAGTCGACTTCTTCTGAATCTGATGCTTGAATATAGTGATTTCGCATGTATGGATGCACACAATTGGGTTTATCAAGAGATACATCTCTTCTTTTTGTGATCTATTTAGTTTTGGAGCATCTCTGATGCATGTTGACAAGTGGAGGGTGGCTTTTGGAATTTTGAAGTTCAGAGAAGAGAAATAAGTTAGTCTGCTGCTGTCCTACTGGCTCAAAAGTAAGCTAATGTATCAAAGGTAGCGTTTTATAAGTAGAGTTTAGGAAAATGTTAGTCTGCAGTGGATAATGCTGGGCAAATTGCTTCTTTTTGGAAATTTTTTTGTGCTTTTCCTTTCCAGTATCAATTGAAAAGGAAAGAGAAGGTTTTACGTTGTTTTGGTCAATTTTACGGGGAAGAAGGAAAATTGCAAAGTTCATTATAGAATTTTCTTTTCAGTCGTAATCGCAAAAGCTCGTGTTGATATAATCCTATCTATATTTTTGTCTTTAACTGTTTGGCTAAGGTTCTTTATGATATTAATATTTTCAATTGCAATCGGCTCACTTCTTAGAGCAGTTTGATGGATGTAGTAGGTGGCAGTGACGGGTAGGGAGGATTACAGTGTGCATAGTTTCTGTTGAAGTGCTTTGACTGGTGGCTCTGTTGTTGGAGCATGTATTTTCCTTCAGTGATTGATCGGCTTTCTTAGAGTTGGAAGTAATGTAAATTGCCTTTGACTGGTTTTCTTAAGCAGGTAATGAGGGGTTAATATTGCTTAATGGTGTTGAATCTTTTGAAAGAAAACTACACTATCCAGGTTCTGTTTAAGTATTAAAATTGCAATAAAAAACAGTAGGTAAATGGATTCAAGTTGCATTTTAACCTTTTAAGTGCCTGCCTCTTTTTTTTTTTTTTTTCCCATTCAAAATTGCTCTCGTCTCAATGTCCTAAGACATTTTGAAAGAATTGAGAATGTCTTTCTGGACAGACGATTGACACCTCAATGGAGTAAAGATATTAGGGGTATGGAACTTTAATTCTAGTCCTTCTGCTTTGTTCTTAGGCAGACCCCCCTGTAGGCCTATCGACCAATGACTCGTGATCCCAACTTGCGTAATGGAAAAATTGGAGTAATAGAACAATTGATTTCGTTGTGGTGGTAAAAGATATCACGTATCTTGATTGTGTACAAAGGCAACTTGGTCTCTGGCTATAAAGTTTCCAGTATTTTGCACCGCTTGTGAATTATAAGACGATCTTATACCAGAAAATGAAACATTGGACATAACTTTGGAACCCCCCCCCCCCCCTCCACTGGCTGCAAGGAAATAACGGATTGGATTTTCTAACTCTCTTTAAAGAGACTGGTTTCGATTTCACTTGCTTGCAAGCTTAGGGTTAGCAGGTTGTTGACTGGGAGAGCTGGTAAAAGGGAACAACAATCTCAAGAGATCATGGTTAACAAGCCAGCTGAGGAATAACAATCTTCCTCAGCAATACCAAAAATCCATCCAAGGAATGAGCTTCCCCAAAGTTAATTCGCGTGGACTACAAAGAAAAGATAGAGTCTCACCCGGTAACATCAGCTGAGTCAATGGCAGAAAGTCTTGAAAAGAACCTTTTATTCGATGCTTCTGATTCAAGCTTATTCCTTTCCGCCTTTTGAATAAATCTAGAACCTCAATTAGCAGATTCATTAGAAACCTTTCGACCAACATAATCTTTGAATTTTCCGCATATATAACCAGCAGAGCTCTCGTATGAGCAAAGTAATGCCTTCGTCCTTTTTCTCCATGTATGCTTAGGAATCACACCAATCTATCCCGAATTTGGTGGTTAAACTCTACTGGTATGAGAAGGGTCCTCCTCTCCCTTGTCAAATAAAAATGACACACTATGTGGGCGGATGGAGAATAACTTTAAGGTCTACATTAAAGAAAAAAAAAGAGCAAAAAGGATAAGATTTAAGTGATTTTTGGTAGTTATTTTCAATTACAATAAAGTCAAATCGTCGTACAACTGTTGTTAGTCATAAAGAAATTAATCAAATATTACCTTTTTCAAATGTTTTCCTACATATTTACAATCTTCAACTTTGTGTAGAGTATAAGTTTCAGCTAATTTCTTATTTTATAAATTTACTTTTAGATATTTAGTCTCTTAAAGGCTGACAATTTTCCCTGAACGAAACTTTCTCGACAAGACGACCACCATTATTAAAAATAAAAACTAGACTAGAAACACGATTAAATCAATAGGAAAATCTGAGTAGCCTCATTGGCTTGTACTTTTAGCTGTCTATTGCGTACATACTAAGGTGGATTTTAGGCAAGGGAATTACAGGGTATTATAGTCATTCTCGCTCACGTCTATATATATATTCAAACCCTAGCAAAATCAATGGTATCGCTCAATCGCCATTTTCTAGTCTCTTATCATCTCGAAATGTAAGAATTTCCCTATACAGACGACCTGTAAATGTTTTTCGAGTATCTTCATTCTTCCCTCATCCTACTGATGTTTTAGAGAGGAAGATACTCAGCAAAACATTTACTGGTTACTTGTATAGAATCAATATATGTAGTCCGTCACAACTCAAGCACAATTTCATCCTCTCCAGATCCATAAAGTACCAAATCGATCGTATAGCTCAATCGCCGTTTTTCAGTCTCTAAAATTTCTCCTAGTTGTCAAAAGTTCGTACAGGTGACTTGTAAATGTTTTGCGACCTTCTAATATGATACTGGCAAAACATTTACACGTACCTTGTATGAACTTTTGATTCTAGCTTTGCTGAAGCCTTTTGATGGAGTACTGCTTTAACTCAAGTGGCCAATCTAAAAGGCTGTGATATTCACAGTCGGTGAGTTTAAAAAACACATTAATTGGTATAATGTTTCCATTGGTATGTTTAGAACACTTCCAAATGAGTTAATTAAACAAAATCAGCACTAACTCAACTGATTTTTTTGAGCTAACATGAGGGGAAAATTTAATAATTAATTGTTATTTTGATGTTAGACAGAGACGTCCTATGCTTTAATAGGAGTTAGCAAATCTCTTGGGATCCATAGCGAAAGTAGAGCACAATGGAAGAGAAAGATCTAGATAGGTGGTACGTATTAGTTGAGAATATGTTTTAGTCAATTGAGCACTTTTACTTTACATCCTATGCTTTTCTTGTAGTTGTTTAGCCTTTTAGAGATTTATGCATCAATTAAAAATTTAAAGAATCTTTAATACTTATTACATTATTTTTTGTTTTGTATAATATTGGCTTGAGATGAGTTTATATGGTGTAACATGGTCAGTAAGTATTCGTATAGCTTACATCCTGCTATGGATAGAAACTGATGACATTCAAAATAATTATTGGTATCTGGGGCATGGGAGGAATAGGGAAGACGGCAGTTGCACGAGCCATTTTTTATGAGCTCTCTAATTATTTTGAAGCTTCTTGTTTCCGTGGAGATGTAAAAGAATACAAGCATAGAGTGCACTCGTTGCAAATTACCCTTCTTTGTAAACTGTTTAGGGAGAAAGATGAATGTCAGTAAGGAAGTGCATGATAGCAAGTAGACTTCCTTTTAAGAAGGTTCCTATTTGTGCCTGATGACATAGATCACACACACCAATTGGATTACTTAGCATGGGATCTTGGTTGGTTTGGTAAACCCAGTAGAATGCATGATTTGATACATGATATGGGTAAATATGTGGTGAATATGCAAAAGATCCTGAACGTAGCAGTATGGCGCATTGAAGATTTAGAAGAAGTGATGATCCACAATATGGTAAGTAGGCACAATGCTATATTATTCAATTCTAAGTTGTTTAACAATCCAAAGGTATATAAAACACATTTCAATGATCCGTTCCTCTAGTTTCACGCTCTTGTCATGAATCATTTTGGTTTACTTTAATAGGAGAAGCAAAAGCAAAATTCATTGCCTGTTGCTTATTTCATTTTTTACATTTTTTTAATCCATGATTTGGACAAGTTTCTACTTGTTTTATTCCATTTCATTCTTTGAATTTACCTCACATTTGTATGACATTTTGTACATAATCATTCATTCATATATTCTATCATTGAATTAGAACGAAAGTACATGACAAATTTATAGGTCATGTCTTAATTAGGAATTCCTTCTATCAATAACAACAACAACAACAAACCTAGTATATTCCCACATGTGGGGTCTGGGGAGGGTAGTGTGTATGCAAACCTTACCCCTACCTAGTGAAGGTAGAGAGGCAAATTCCTTCTATCACTTAATAAAAAAACTTAAAAGACTGAGACTCTAAAGAACCTCTGAGAAAATGTTCTTTAGAAAATAGAATTGTGCAATTAATTGCTTGCGAAATAGTTCATTTGTTGAGCAACATTTTTCTTAAAAAAGGACCTAACCAATACGGTACCTTAAATTTTCCAATGGCGCTCCTCGAGAAACTGCTCGTGCAATAGTAAGGTTTAACCTTGATATTATAGGGTAGAAATATAACTAAAAGAAAGTAAAAAGGAATTTGGCATCGCGAGGAGTGAAAGTACTTATTTTTGTAGAGGGATCCTTGTACTGCATTTGATATTATACTTTGTTATCTTTTAAGCAGGGGGCCAAAGCAATGGAGGCAATCTGGATTCGTTGTCCCCCAAAACCTATTCTTTAGCAAAGGGCCATGAAAATTTTATGAACTCATCATGGATCAAACAGATGTTACACATAGATAATGTGATGATCCTTTTTGATCCATGATGACTGACAGATAATGTGATGGATGTTGTGAGTTGCCTTGATGGCTCTGTTGATTATTTGTCCAACAACTTGTGTTGGTTTGATCGCTATCCTTCGAAATCACGTCCATCTAATTTTGAACCCAATAGACTTGTTCATCTTCGACTCACACGGAGTTCACTATGTCAATTATGGAGAGGAACAAAGGTACAGTATTTGAATTTTATTTCCTTTTTCTTTCATCTCTAGTATCACTGTCTTTTTGTGATGAGTAAATAATTGTTGTTGTCCCATTTTCATTGACATATTTCCTAAATTGCATATCAGCTTTCTTACATTCCTTGCAATTTAATACTGTTCTTATGCTATTTCATATATGCTGTTACAATTTGGGAAATCAAACAACTTTTACTGTGACTATAATCTGTCAAATATCTTGAGTATTTTAAACTATAAAAGATTTTGATTTATAGTATTTTTGTATAAATGTCTCAAAAATTTAAGTCTGATGTGCTCACACCAAGATTACACGTTTTAACCTTTGAAATCAAAACCAAGTAATTATTTTGGGAGGGACAGTAGTTTTTCTAATACAATATAGGAACACTTGCACAAAGTCAATTTTTTTTTTTGCAGATAATGACGGAAACTCCTACATAAAATGTAATAATGATCTCCACAAAGTAAAACATGTCCTGTTTTTACTGAATAAGTTTTTATAACGTTTCTAGTCAATTATTTATAACATCTGAAAATTAGTTCAAGAAACTCATTCCATATAATCAAGGTTTTTCCCTTACCCTGTCAGTATCTAACAGAAGAAAAATCTAAAGAAAATATAGAGTATGCATAAAGACAAAATCTTACGGTGCTCTACTTTACGTTTTGTTGACCCCTGGTCATTATAAGTTCATTGACCTCTGATGAACTATAAATGAGCCCTTTTAGGCACAAGTTTAGTACATTATCTTTGTGCTCACCCCTTTAGGCACAAGTTTAGTACATTATCTTTGTGCTCACCCCTTTAGGCACAAGTTTAGTACATTATCTTTTTGCTCACCCCTTCCTATGTATGCATGGATTGGTAATATGGACTTTTTTGTTTGACTCACTATTGGCCTACTATCCAATCTGTGATCACTATAATTTATTCCTGAAACCATGGGAAGCACCATCCTTCTATGATTTCTTTTTAACTCTATTGTTAGTACTTGGCAGTTGTGCATGCTTTTTGTTTTTTGTCCATCTCTTTTTGGGTTGTCAACAGGATTTGTGGATTCTAAGAATGCTATATCTCAGCTACTCTATGTGCTTGATGGAATGCCCGAGTAGGATATAATAAGTGAAAGAGCTAACGTGGCATGATCGCAATTATAAGTGTCCTATTTAGTATAGGGATTTAGGGACTAGACTTGTTGAGGAACTGAGATGCTTCATTAGTTCTTGTTTCATTCATTTGCATTTCCCCCCATTCTTTTGTGCAGGAGATTGCTTTGTTAAGTTAGTTTCAGCACCAAAACACAGTACGGTATTATGTCACACCAGGTAATTGTTGTTATTGCTTCCTCGATTATATTTTCTTTGCTCCTTTCTTTGGGAGTTAGAATTGTTGTTCATCTTTCTCATAATTGCTTGTTCTGTTATATGCAAATTCGAAGTTGTTCTCACTTTCCAATAGGTCTTAATTTATGCAGTTCCAAATATGAGAATGGCTACCACGACACACCATGAGTATATTCTTAAACCTTCTTGGTTTATAGTGTGTTGTGTCTTATAGCTTGAAGGAAGTGTCTATTAGCTGGAGCTATTGGGGAGTGCTGAAAAATCCAGTAATCGAAGACCAAATTCAATAGCAGCTTCTGCACCCACTGATTTTTGAACCTTCTAACATCTCGAGCTTGATATTGTACTTTAATCTCAATTAGATGGCTATAACAGTCTGTCCCATGCTGTGATGTGAATGAATTATGTAAATTACTTTTTGCAATTTGTTGATACTTGAAGTTTTACCCAGGAGCCAAATATGTCTTCGTGCAACTTCATACATCCACTGTATGCAGCAAATCAATAAAATCCTTGATTGTTTTTATCCCTGAAATTTTTTCCAAGTTCTGTTCTTTAAGAGCTGCCATTCTTTGTTTGTTTATAAAACTTAAGCAATTTCGAGGGTACCTTACCATTTACTTATATCCCGTACATATATTTTGCAGGAGGTTGTCCCTTTTCTGTAATAGATGATTCTTTTATTTCTTTTGCAGCTGATGGATCTTTTAGACCATGGTCTAAAGATTATTCTAAGTAAATTGAAAATCTTACGAGAAAATATTAGATTAATTTTTTTAAATTTTTATAAGTTATTGCAAACGTTAGACCATAGTTTAATATTTTGTGAGCAAATTAAAAGTTCTATTTTAAAATAGATACAAAATCTAAATAGTGACCTGAGAAAAACATTTGCTTATAAAGGCCGAAAAAATAAGTGCAAACCGGTAAACTCCCTACTATTTAATTGGCCAAATTGGAAAACTACCAGCTATGTCCATTTATAAGTACTCATTACAAAAATTGGCCAATTCATAAAATATTACTAATATTAGCCAATTAGCTATTTGTAGCAAAAAAAAGGTCAAATTTTTACTTTCTTTTGAGTGAGTGTTATTAGAATAGATTGGGTACATCTTAAGGAGCTTGAATCTCAGTTTTGGAATGATTTGATGAAGTTTTGAGGTGGTTTGAATTGAAAATTCGAAGTAAAAACTGAAAATGAAAAAAATGATATGTGTATCACACCGTGTATCATTTGTGTATCACATATGTATTATATTTGTATCAATTTTGTATCACATGTATACCTGTGTGTGAGATACATACGTGATACATGTTTGATACATGTGTCGCAGAAGAATTTTTTGAACTCGATTTAATTACGAATTTTGATACAAAACCAGTCCAAATCACCTCCAATCTTCCTCAAATTTTGTATATTGACCTATCTATATGTTTTCAATGAATTTCAACTATACCCATTGAAAATGTTTCTTTTTTCCTTAGATTTTTGGAATATTGTATTTTTTTTTTTGTATTTCATCACCTTATTTGCTACCTCATCCATGAAATTTCCTTTCCGTCTTGCATCTAATTTTGCTAATCACGCTTAAAAATATGGAAGGAGATTTTTGCATGTGATTCTTTGAGAGAAAGAACCTTATTTATTTAATTTTTTAATTTTTATATGTGCTTGGCTAGTTTTGGTAAGTCTATGACTAATGGTTAGAGGTTGATAAGTTGAGACTTATTTGAGATATTTGTGTAAGTTTCCCTAATTAATTCTAGCCCAATTGGCTCAATTGCTGTTAGCCCAACACAAGAATGAAAAAAATAAGACACTTTAGTGCTACTATTGATTTATTTGTAAAAGATATTTGGGGGAAATGTCCCATACCAAAATTTTAAAGTTCGCTTGCCAGGATATTTTTTCAATTCCCAGAATTTTAAAGCACTCAATAGTTATGGCAATCATCAAGATTTTGCTACGAATCCTAATGGATCACCAGTCTTTTTGCATTTTGGCTGAAAATTCTGGTGATCGTCATAATTTCTGGTGCTGTAAATTTCTCGCGTGGAAAATTTTGCCGATCTTTAGAATATTTAGTGCTTCAAAATTTTGAGGGATGCTTCAAAATTCTAGTGAACGTATTTTAAAATTCAAACGCGATGCTATTTTCCTAAAAGTTTTCTTAATAGGGTAAAAATATAAAAAGTGATTTAGAAAAGGTCCATCTAGCGTAATTTTTAGCTGAAAAATTGGGTAAAGATAATTGGTCTTGCCGATTTCAATTTAGTCATACTAACTTGATACAATGCCCGCGAATATCTAGTTTGCCAATTTTGACTGAATTGCTACTTTATTATCCGGTTTAGCCATGTAGAGAACACTAGCTAGTGCAAGATGACTCCTGTAGAGCAATTAGGAGTTTTTCTTCCCTCGTAGAAGTTTGAGTCTTCCCTAACGTGAAAGAAGTCTTCTCTTTTTCAAACTCTTATTCCTATCATCTACTTGTGAATTTCTTCATGATCAAAGTCATAAATCTAGTGGTAATCTGTAACTTTGTCTCGTGAAGGAAGAAACGAGTATTGGTAAATCAGTAATTTTTATCTCTTTCACTTAAACAATGGCGGATAAGACTGAAAAGAGGTAGAGAAATTTCATCTTACCATCTGGTGAGGAAAATGCAATTGAGTTAGGGGTATAAGATGTTACAAGTAGCAAGGAGGAATATGCAAGAAGCCTATTTGGAAAGGTAACAACTGATAAACTGGTAAACTTTCAAGGTATTAAGAATACTATAGGCCTGCTTTGGGAAAATACCAAATCTTTAAAAGTATTAATTTGTAACGACCGACCGACCATTTAGTGTATTTGAACTCCGTTCTCCTATTCGATATTCCCCGTATGTGTATTTGATCTTTTGTGACTTGCGGGATGAATGGTTTGGCCTTCATGGGATTCGGAAGTGAATTGGAATACTTAGTTTTATTTTGAAAACCTTAAGTTTGAAGAGTTGACCAAGGGTTGACTTTTGTGTAAACGACCTTAGGTTAGTAATTTAATGACTTCAATAGGTTCGTATGGTAATTTTGGACTTGGGCGTATGTCCGAATTTGGATTTGGAGGTTCCTAAACGATTTCAAGCTTATTTGACGAAAGTTGGAAATTTGAAGGTTTAAAGAGTTCATAATTATGACCTAGAGTTGACTTTGATGATATCGAATTCAGATTATTATTTAGGAACTTGGAATAGGTGTATTTTGTTGTTTGAAACTTGTGTGAAAAGTTTGATTGTGATCCGGATTGTTTAGGCTTGAACTAGACGCTTGGTTGGAAGCTTGAAAGTTATTGAACTTAAGAGAGGTGCAACTTGTGATTTGATCTTTGATTCATATATGTGATGTTATTGTATGTATTTGGAAGCTTTGGATAGGTCCGGGATGTGTTTATGGACTTTTTTGGTATGATTAGGCAGGGTTTTCGATGGCTCGGGTGAGTTTATGGCCACCCACAACATTTTTGATGTTGTAGATTTTACTGGTGTCAGGTTTTTCAACACGATCGTGGAGTGTATTTTGGGGCTGGAAGCTATTGCCCTTTGGGTTCGCGGACGGCAGGGCGCAATCGCGTAGTTGTGTGAGGAAGGCCTTCGCGTTCGCGTGGGTTAAATCACATTTGCAAAGAGGCGCAACTGGCTGGGGGACGTGTTAGCCTTTGCGTTTGTGAAGTGTGCTCGCATTCGTGGAGGTTGGACTGCTTGTGCATCGCGTTCGCATGACCTGTGTCGCATTGACATAAAGTAACTCTGGGACAGTGACATGTTGTGTTTCACGATCGTGAAGCTTTGGGCTGTGAACACGAAGGCTTTACTGGGTAGTACATTTAAGTGAGGATTTCAGGATTTTTACTCATTCTCTTATATTTTAAACCCTAGACTTGGAGAGGAGCGATTTTGCTTGGAGATTTTCACACAAGACTTAGTGATTTTTACTAATTTATGAAATTATTTCTAGAATCTACAGGGATTATTAACACCTAAAATATGAAATTTTGAGGTAAATTTGGGAGTTTTTCTTACAACTTAAAAGGATGAATTTTTGGGATTTGAGGGTCGATTTGGACTTGGTTTTAGAATCTAAACACATATTTGAACTCATGAAGGTATAGTAGTCGGGATCTACCCCTTCACTTGAGTTTTGACCATGTGGGCCCCGGTTGACTTCTGTTGACCTTTGGAAATTTGATCAAAGATTGAAGCTTTATTATTTGGAATTGATTCCTATGGCCTTGCTTGACGTTATTGAGTTGCCTTTGGCTAGATTCGAGCCGGTTGGAGGAGATTTCTAAGGGAAAAGTGTTCTTGGAGTATTGATTTTGCTCGTTTGAGGTAAGTATCCTGCCTAATCTTATTGTGAGGGAATAACCTTTAGGATGTGACCTTATTTGGCTAATTGAAATATGTGAAAATGACGTATATGCGAGGTGACGAGCGTATATGCGGGTGCTATGTATGATTTCGACCAAATTAGAATTTAGGCTTCTATTATGCATTATTATTGTGAGTTAAAGACCATGTATAGGCCTTGATATCCTGTATGAACATGGTACTCGTTATTGTATAGCGTACCCCCTAATATGAATTGTAGTTGTACACTTTACACATGCATACACCTTAGCATGTTATTTTCCTCAGTCCATGTGTGAGTTGATATCCGTAGTTGTATAAGTGTGGTTCTGTTTTGTTTTCTTGTGATGGACTGGATTGAGAGCACGTGAGTTATCCATGCAGATGTTATGTTTATGATACATGAGTTATCTGTGCAACGTGTGGATAAAGATCCATCCCCCTAGGGTCGTCCTCTCATATTTCTCCTTAATGACGTGCACACAAATTATGGAAACTGATCAGTATTTGGACTTTGTGTATTTTCTTTATATGCAAGCTTCTTGGACGTATACATACCTTTTATGCATATTTCCTCTATATGCTGATTCAATCGATGAAGTGATCACGATACATATCTTCTCTATATGTTAAATATGTGTTGTTTGACTTATTATTCTTGCATATTTTCTCTATATGTGGACCTATTAGCTGGATTGCGATGTTTGAGCATATCTTCTCTATGTGCACAATTGGTTTTACCTGTACCTTATGCTTAGATCTGGTGTTGTTGTTGTGTGTGTATATATATATATATATATATCCTACTATTAGTCTACTGCACAGGTTATAATGGTGAGTATCTTTTAACTAAAAATCCCCATGACTACTTCAACTAGGTTAAACAATATAATTACTGAGTACATGGGGTCGGTTGTACTCATACTACACTTCTGCACCTTGCGTGCAGATTTTGGGAGCGTAGCTATGGGTAATGTCGGGAGCTGACTCTGAAGATGTTCGTGCATTCCGGGTAAAGATGCCACTTGCCCTTGGTAGTTTTAGATTTTGTTAATCTGTTTATGTAACTTTCAAACAGAACATGTATTTTGTATTAGCAAACTTACACTCTTATGTTAGAGCTTATGACTCGGTGATAATAGTTTCTTGGGATTTGTTGTATTGATTTGGTATTTATCTATGCTTATTTGACTTTTAGACTCATTCATTTCAGTATTGTTATTATTTTTTGCTATTATTTTATGAATGGCTTGCCTAAAAAGGGGGAATAGGCGCCATCACGACAAGTCTAGCAAACGGGTTAGGCGCCATCACAACCAGTAATGGTTTTGGGTCATGGCAGCTTGGTATCAGAGCACTAGGTTGCTTAGGTCTCACGAGTCATGATCAAGTCTATTAGAGTCTTGCTGCTCTGTACAGAGACGTTAGTACTTATTTTCGAGAGGCTACATGACTATTAGGAAAAACTTCTCTTTCTTTCATTCTCTATTGTACGGATTTATTTATCCCTAAGTTTGAATTTTTGCTCTTTTATTTTCTCACAGATAGTGAGGACACATTTTTCCGGAGTAGGCGCCAGTACCCCATGCCAGGGTCGCGAGAGGCCGGGGTTGAGGTAGAGGCAGGGGTGGAGCACGCGCTGCGGTTAGAGTCCCTGCTAGAGCAGCCACTGTGGAGCCACCTGTAGTAGCTCCCGTTGAAGAGCATATTCATGATTAAGTTGAGCTGGTGGGACTAACTCAGACACCTGAGGGACCTACTACTACACCTAGACTTTAGGAGACTTTGGCTCAGATTCTCAGCGTGCATGTGAGTTTGACTCAGGCGGGTATGATCCCGGTTGCACCAGCTACCCCACAAGCAGGGAGAGGAGCCCAGACTCCTGCTGCACACACACCAGAGCAGTTGGCTTATGGTTATCGGACACCAGGGGCTCTGTCAGTGCATCCAGTCATTGCGTTTCAGCCCGTGATTAGATTAGCTTTGACTGCTGAAGAAAAGAAGAGGCTGGTGAAATTTCAGAGACTTCATCCTCCCCAGTTCAATAGAGAGCCTACTGAGGATGCACAAGATCTTTTTGATCAGTGTCATTAGGTTCTACGTAGTTTGGGTCTGGTGGACTCAAACGGGGTTGATTTCGTCACTTTTCAGTTGGCAGGGCCAGCCTATAAATGGTGGCAGACCTATGAGTTGAGTAGGCCAGCTGGCGCAACACCACTCACATGGTCTCAGTTCACAGTTATCTTCTTGGAGAAGTTTATTCCATAGACTTGCAGAGATGAGTTGCACAGTAAGTTTGAGCATCTACGCCATAAGGGTATTGACCATGACTCACTATGAGATGAGGTTCATGGAGCTGGCATGTAATGCTGTGTTCTTGATCCCTATTAAGAGGGAGAGAGTTAGGAGGTTCATTGGGGGCCTCAATTTTGGTATCTAGTATGGGATGGCCCGAGAGCCGAGACTGCTAC
Organism: Nicotiana tabacum; assembly: GCF_000715075.1. NCBI lineage: Eukaryota > Viridiplantae > Streptophyta > Magnoliopsida > Solanales > Solanaceae > Nicotiana > Nicotiana tabacum. The sequence continues at coordinate 61,209,520 of NC_134091.1, read as the reverse complement.
TACTTTTCATCAGGTTGTGGAGATTGCTAGGAACTTAGATCGTATTCGCATGCAGGATAGAGAGGAGGGGGACACCAAGAGGGCCCGTGGTTCAGGTGGTTTTGGTGGTGCCTCATTTGGAGGTCAGGGACATGACAATGGAGGTTGTCCTTTCAGACCTGTTTAGTCAGTCCATCAAGTTCATCGTGGCTCTTCAATCAACCATGGTTCATACAGTGCTTTCCCAGGCCAGTCATCTTTCAGCGCACTGCCAACACAGAGTTCATGTCATACTCCATCCGTTTAGGGTACTTCGGGCGGGTATTCAGGCTCTTAGGGATAGTCACAAAGCTAGCAACCCCGCCAGAGGAGGGGTTTCTTTGAATGTGAATCCTTGAGTCATATCAAAAGGGATTGTCCCAGGCTTATGAGCAGTGTACCAAGTCAGGGCACCTAATCCATGATCCCGACACCAACAACTACACCACCCACACAACTATTTAGGGATGGAGCCCAAACCATTATAGGCCATCCTAGAGGGGAATGTTAGTCAAGTGGAGGATAAGCCCATTATTATACATTTCCAAGGAGGCCAGAGGCAGTTGCTTTAGATGCGGTGATCACATGTATTGTTTCAGTGTACCGCAGGGATGCTTCAGTATTATTTGACCCTGATTCCACTTATTCTTGTGCGTCATCATATTTTTTTCCTTATCTGGATATGCCTCATATTCCCTTGATATCCTTATTCATGTGTCCACATATGTTGGTAATTCTATTATGGTGGATTGTATATATCGTTCTTGTGTGGTTATCATTGGGGGCTATAAAACTAGGGTTGATCTTATATTGCTTAGTATGGTTGACTTTGACGTGATTTTTGGTATGACTGGCTATCTCCGTACCATGTTTTTCTTGATTGTCACGCTAAGACCGTGACATTGGCTATGTCAAATTTTCTAAGGTTAGAATGTAGGGGTTCGGTTGGTTCACACTCTAGTAGGGTGATTACACTTTTGAAGGATCAACGGATAGTTGAGAAGGGATATTTGACGTACCTGACCTTTGTTAGAGATGTTGGTGTTGATACGCCTATGGTTGATTCAGGCCCTGTAAGGAGAGAGTTTCCAGATGTGTTTTCTGCAGACCTACAGGGCATGCCATCCGATAGGGATATTAATTTGGTGCTGGGCACTCAACCCATATCTATTCTACTGTATCGCATGGTTCCAACTGAGTTGAAGGAATTGAATGAACAGTTGCAGGAGTTATTAGATAAGGGTTTTATGTAATGACCCGGCCAGTCGTTTTGAGTATTATAGCCCCGTTCTCTATTTATTGCTTATTCTATGTTCATTTGTGGTTATGTGACTTGCCGGGGTGGTTGGTTTGATTCCAGGGATGTTTCGGAATGAATTGGGATACTTGGTTGGGAGCTTAAGTTGAAAGAGTCGAACGGATATTGACTTATGTGTAAACGGATTCGGAATGGAGTTTTGATGGTTCTGATAGCTTTGTGTGGTGATTTTGTACTTAAGAGTATGTCCGAATATTGATTTGGAGCTCCGTAGGTCATTTTGGCTTGAATTGGCAGAAGTTGGAAATTTGAAGGTTTGAAAGGTTGAGAAGTTTGACCGAGTGTTGACTTTGTTAACACCGGGCTTCAATTTTGGTTTCGGGAGTTGGAGTAGGTCCGTTGTAAAATATATGACTTGTGTGCAAAATTTGAGGTCAATCGGAGTTGGTTTGATAGGTTTCAGCATTGATTTTAGAGGTTGGAAATTCATTAGTTTCATTAGGCTTGAATTCAGGTGCGATTCGTATTTTTGATATTGTTTGATGTGATTTGAGGCTTAGATTAAGTTCGTGTTGTGATTTAGGACTTGTTGGTATGTTTGGTTGAGGTTCCGGGGGCCTTGGGCGAGTTTCAGATGTTTAACAGATCGATATTGGACTTAAGAGCATTGCTGATGATATTTTGGTTGCTGGTGTAATCGCACCTGCAGTGGGCTTGGCCGCTGGTGCGACGCTGCAAGTGTGGCTGAAGGAACGTAAAAGCGAAACTGGGTTGGCTTTGGGAGCTTCGCAGGTGCGGAGAGGGACCGCATCTGCGAGACGCATCTGCGGATTTTGTGTCACAGATGCGGAGAAGCCCGACCTAGGCTTGCATCGCAGATGCGGAAGTACTACCGTAGGAGCGAATGCACATAAGTGCAAGAAGGACCGTAGAAGCAGACCCGCAGAAGTGGCAGGTCGGAGTTTTAGTGATCTTCGCAGAAGCGGAGGATTTTTCGCAAAAGCTTAACCGCAGGTGCAACTTCTAAGTGCGCAGGTGCGAGATGCCTGGACATAATGATATAGTCGAGGGTTTGAGCCATTTTCTTCATTTTTGGACTTTAAAAGCTCGGCTAGTGGCGACTGTTGAGAGGGATTTCACTATAATTCAAGAGGTAAGAAACTTTTGATCACTTTTGTCCATTAATATTGAATACCCATTGATTTTATACCTAAATTATATGTGTTTGAGGTGAAATTTGGGGGATTTGTGGTCTATGTATTGGAGGGTAAGATATGGGGATTTGAAGTTCATTTTTTGGTCGGAATTGAATGATTTTGGTATGGTTAGACTCGTTATTGAGTGGGTGTTCAAAATTAGTAAATTTCGTCGGGTTCTGAGGCATGAGCTTGGGGTTGAATTTTTGGGTTGACATTTTGAATTTGGTTAAAGATCTTAGCTTTATCATATGGAATCGATTCCTATAGCTTGTATTGATTATATTAAGTTGTTTGTAAATAGATTCGAGTTATTCAGAGGCCGATTCGCGAGGCAAGGGTTTGTTGGAGCATTGAGTTGTGCACTTTGAGGTAAGTGACACTTCTAAACTTGGAACTGAGGGTATTAATCCCTGGAAAATGTGTTATATGGATTGTGTTGGGGTGACACACATGCTAGGTGACCGGCGTGCAAACGTGCACCATGGTAATCATGATTCAGTTGTTTCTTTTGGACTGTGTTGTTACCAAGTCTTGTTATATCCGCGAAATCGTTACTTGTTAGAGTAAATGAACTATAATTCATGTTAGAAACATGCTTAGGCTATGTGATTATCCTGTTGAGGCCTAGTGAGGTTATTTCTGATATTTTGAGTTATCTGCTTTGACTGCAATTATGTGCTCAGTCATGATACTTTATTTGCATATCATATCTCAGTCTCCGTTATCATTTACTGTTACATTACATGTTTTTATTGTTTGGGATGAGTAGTATGAGATCGTGAGCTCTTGAGACTTGAGATATTGACGACTGAGTTGGGCCTGAGAGCCGAGTTGAGAGTGTTATTGTGGATCGGGCTACACACCGCAACAGTTATTCAAACGACTCCTTGGGATCAGTTTCTACCACTTGCAGAGTTTTCCTACAACAACACCAACCAATCGAGTATTTAGACGGCTCCTTATGATGCCTTATATGGGCGGCAGTGTCGTTCTCCAGTTGGTTGGTTTGATTCATGGGAGGCTAGGTTGTTGGGCACAGATCTGGTTCGGGAAGAAAGAGAAGTTGAGCCATTGGTATATTGGCCCTTTTAAGGTGGTTGAGAGGATTGGAGAGGTGGCCTACAAGCTGGCATTGACGCCTAGTCTATCGGGTATTCACTCAGTGTTTCATGTTTCCATGCTCCAGAAGTATTACGGTGATCTGTCTCATGTTTTGGACCTCAAAACGGTTCAGTTAGATAGAGATTTGACTTATGATGTGAAGCCGGCGGCCATTTTGGATCAGCAGGTTCGGAAGTTCAGATCAAAGAATATAGATTCAGTGAAAGTTCAGTGGAGAGGCCAGCCAGTCAAGGAGGCTACTTGGGAGACCGAGCGGGAGATACGCAGTAGATATCCACACCTATTTGAGACTCCAGATATGATTCGAGACCTATTCGAGGATGAAAGTTTGTTTAAGAGAGGGGGAATGTAACGACTCGACCGGTCGTTTTGAGTATTGTAGCCCCATTCCCCCATTTATTGCTTATTCTATGTTCATTTGTAGTTATGTGACTTACCGGGGTGATTGGTTTGGTTTCAGGGATATTTCGGAATGAATTGGGACACTTAGTCCCAAGGGTGGGATCTTAAGTTGAAAGAGTTGACCGGATGTTGACTTATGTGTAAACGACATCAGAATGGAGTGTTGATGGTTCCGATAAATTTGTGTGGTGATTTTGGACTTAGGATTATGTTCAGCTATTGATTTGGAGGTCAGTAGGTCATTTTGACTTTAATTAGCGGAAGTTGGAAAGTTGAAGGTTTGGAAGGTTGAGAAGTTTCTTCGAGAGTTGACTTAATTGATAAAATGCTCGGAGTTTGGTTTTGGGAGTTGGAATATGTCCGATGTGTCATTTATGACTTGTGTGCAAAATTTGAGGTCAATCGGAGTTGGTTTTATACATTTCGACATTGATTTTAGAAGTTGGAAATTCATTAGTTTCATTAGGCTTGAATTGGGGTGCGATTCCTATTTTTGATGCTATTTGATGTGATTTTAGGCTTCGATTAAGTTCGTGTTGTGATTTAGGACTTGTTGGTATGCTTGATTGAGGTTCCGAGGGGCCTCAGGCGAGTTTCGGATATTTAACGGATCGATATTGGACTTAAGAGCATTGTTGATGATATTTTGGTTGCTGGTGTAATCGTACCTGCGGTGGGCTTGGCCGTAGGTGCGACGCTGCAGGTGCGGCTGAAGGAATGCAAAATCGAAATTGGGCTGGCTTTGGGAGCTTTGTAGGTGCGGAGAGGGACCACATCTGCGAGATGCAGATGCGGATTTTGTGTCGCAGATGCGGAAGAGCCTGGCCTAGGCTTGCATCGCAGATACGGAAGTACTACTGCAGGAGTGAATGCACAGAAGTTCAAGGAGGACCGCAAAGGTGGACCCGCAGAAGCGATAGGTTGGAGTTTTAGTGATCTTCACAGAAGCGGAGGATTTTCCTCAAAAGCGGAACTGCATGTGCGACTTCTAAGTCTGCAGGTGCGAGATGCCTGGACAGAGTGATATAGTCGAGGGTTTGAGCCATTATCTTCATTTTTTGGACTTTAAAAGCTCGGCTATTGGCGATTTTTGAGAGGAATTTCAATATAATTCAAGAGGTAAGCTACTTTTGATCACTGTTGTCCATTAATATTGAATATCCATTGATTTTACACGTATATTATATGTGTTTGAGGTGAAATTTGGGGGATTTTTGGTCTATGTATTGGAGAGTAAAATTTGGAGATTTGAGGTTCGTTTTTTGGTCGGAATTGAATGATTTTGGTATGGTTGGACTGGTTATTGATTGGGTGTTCGGAATTTGTAAATTTTGTCGGGTTCCGAGGCGTTGGCCCGGGGTTGACTCTTTGAATTTGGTTAATAATCTTAGCTTTATCATATGGAATTGATTCCTATAGCATATATTGATTATATTAACTTGTTTGTGACTAGATTCTAGTCGTTCGGAGGCCGATTCACGAGGCAAGGGTTTGTTGGAGCATTGAGTTGTGAACTTTGAGGTAAGTAACACTTCTAAACTTGGAACTGAGGGTATTAATCCTTGGAAAATGTGTTATATGGGTTGTGTTGGGGTGACGCACATGCTAGGTGACAGGCATGCAGGCGTGCATCGTGGTAATCATGATTCATTTGTTTCTTTTGGACTGTGCTATTATCAAGTCTTGTTATATCCGTGAAATCTTTATTTTCTAGAGTAAATGAACTGTAATTAATGTTAGAAATATGCTTAGGCTATGTGCTTATCCTGTTGAGGCCTAGTGAGGTTATTTCTGCTGTTTTGAGTTATCTTCTTTGACTGCAATTATGTGCTCAGTCATGATACTTCATTTGCATATCATATCTCAATCTCTGTTATCATTTACTGTTACATTACATGTTCTTATTATTTGGGTTAAGTAGTTAAAATATGATCCTTGAGACTTGAGAGATTGATGACTGAGTTGGGCCTGAGAGCCGAGTTGAGAGTGTTATTATGGATCGGACTTTGTTATAGATCGGGTTGCACGCTGCAGCAGGCCTTAGAGACTTTATATTAGTGCTTGGGCATGATCCACCCCTTCGGAGTCTGACATACCAGCAGTGAGCGCAGGCACGGTGATTTATATACACGTGCTTTGGTGAGGGGCATTGATGCCAGACACCCGTACACTGCTGAGTAATTGTGTGTGATGATTGGGAATTTGAGATAGATAGATTAAGCACTCTAAGAGTGTGAGTACCTAGAAATATCACCATTATTCCTTACTTTTGACACACATATTTGACATGTAGGCATAGAGTTGCACTATTCCTCATGCTAGCTATACTTGACGGGTTCTTATCTGTGTTGGCCTGAAATTGTGAACTTGAAAGCATGCCTAAATTTCTGTACTGTGAACGAGCTGAATATGGAAGTTTCTCTAAGTTATTACTGTCATTCCCTTTGTTATATCTGTGTTGTCATTATTTTGGTTCTTACTGTATCCTTCTAAGCCCGTATCTGCTTTCAGCCCAAGGTTAATCCTGTTACTTATTGAGTACATTGGGTCGGTTGTACTCATACTACACTCTGCACTTCATGAGCAGATCCAGGTACATCTAGACATGGTGATTGCTAGAGTGGTGCTAGTACCTTCTCAGAGACTTTGAGGTAGCCGCTATGATACCAGCATACCTTGATTCTCCTTCCTTTGGGTATTGTAGGCGGATTAGAGTTGATGAAATTGAGGGGGCTATGCGTAAGATGAGCAGGGGCAAAGCGACCAGGCCGGATGAAATATTGGTGGAGTTTTGGAAGAGTACGGGCAAGGCAGGCTTGGAGTGGCTCACTAGGTTATTTAATGTCATTTTTCGAACGAAGAAGATGCTCTAAGAGCGGAGGTGGAGCACGATGGTTCCTGTATACAAGAACAAGGGTGATATAAAAAATTTCAATAACTATCGGGGTATCAAGCTGCTTAGCCATACTATAAAAGTATGGGAGAGAGTGGTAGAGCTAAGGGTGAGGAGGAGTATGTCTATTTCTGAGAACCAGTTTGGGTTTATGCCGGGGTGTTCGATAACAGAAGCCATCCACCTTGTTAGGAGATTAATGGAGAAGTGTAGTGAGAGAAAGAAGGAGTTGCATATGGTGTTCATGGACTTAGAAAAGGCATACGATAAAGTTCTGAGGAAGGTTTTGTGGAAATGTTTGGAGGCTAGAGGTGTACCTGTTTCCTATGTTCGGTAGATTAAGGACATGTATGTTGTAGTAAAGACCCGAGTGAGGACGGTGGGTGGGGACTCAGACCATTTCCCGATTATGATGGGGTTGCATCAGGGGTCAACACTCAACCCTTTTTTGTTTGCTCCGACGATGGACGTATTGACGAGCCACATCCAAGGGGAGGTGTCGTGGTGCATTCTATTTGTAGATGATATTGTATTGATTGACGAGATGCGAGACGATGTCAACGAGCAATTAAAAATATGGAGGCAGACCCTGGAATCTAAAGGTTTCAAGTTGAGCAGGACCAAGACAGAATACTTGGAGTGTAAGTTCAGTGGCGAGACTCAAGGAGGGAAAGGGGAGGTGAGGCTGGACTTGCAGGTCATCCCTAGGAGAGGAAGTTTTAAGTACCTTGGGTTTATTATTTAGGGGGATGGGGAGATTGATGAAGATGTCACACATCGTATTGGGGCGGGATGGATGGAATGGAGACTTGCTTCTGGTGTTTTGTGTGACAAGAAGGTGCCACCAAAACTTAAGGGTAAGTTCTATAGAGTGGTAGTGAGATCAACGATGTTGTATGAGGTTGAGTGTTGGCTAGTCAAGATCGCTCATGTCCAGAAGATGAAGGTATAAGAGATGAAGATGTTGAGATAGATGTGCAGGCATACCAGGTTAGATAAGATCAGAAATGGGGTTATTCGCGACAAGGTGGGTGTGGCCCCTATTGAGGACAAGATACAGGAGGCGCGACTTAGGTGGTTTGGTCATGTGAGGAGGAGGAGCACATACACCCCGGTGAGGAGGTGTGAGAGGTTGACATTGGAGGGCCTACAAAGAGGTAGAGGTAGGCCAAAGAAGAGGTGGGGAGAGGTGATTAGGCAAGACATGGCGCAACTTCAGCTGACCGAGGACATGACCCTTGATAGGAAGGTATGGAGGTCGAGGATTAGGGTAGTAGAGTAGGTAGTCTAGAGTGTTCATAACAGTAGTATTGGCACCCAATCTCGCCTTTTGTTGGTAGTAGGTTTTTATGACTAACCGTTATTTTCTTTCATTGTTGATCACCTTACTATCTTGTTGTTTTAATTCTGATTTTATATGGCTTTTTGGTACTGTCCCTTCTTGTCTTTATTTTTATTAATGTGGTGCTTATTCTTTCCTGAGCCGAGGGTCTATTGGAAATAATCTTTCTATCCTTACAAGGTAGGTGTAAGGTCTGCGTACACACTACCCTCCCCAGACCTCACAGTGTGTGATAATACTGGTATGTTATTGTACTGTTCTACTATTTAGACAGTTGTACTAGAGTTTGATTTATGTTAAGATGTTGTAGTGCTCATGTACTCATTGACACCAGGTTTTGAGATGGTCGTAGTAGAGTTACAATTGTTTTATCATATATTTATGAGATTTTCCACTGTTGAGCTTATTAAATCATGTTTTAACTCAAATGCTTAATTGTTATGTAATTGTCGGCTTGCCTAGTCAATGTGTTAGGCGCCGTCACGACAGGTTGGGGTTTTGGGTTGTGACAAGTTAATATTAGAGCACTAGGTTACTTAGGTCTCATGAGTCATGGCCAGGTTTAGTAGAGTCTTGTGAATCGGTAAGGAGACGTCTATACTTAGCTTCGAGAGGCTACCGAACCCTTAGGAAACTTTACTTTCTTGTACTCTTGTCGTGCATATTTGTTGATTATGGAAACTAAATTCCTATTCTTCTATTCTCTCACAGATGGTGAGGACATGTGCGACCAAATCAGGCATACGGCCACCAGTAACACCAGCTAGGACCATGAGAGGCCGGGCCGCGGTAGAGGCCGAGGTGCAACTCATACTACAGCTAGAGCAGCATCCGTGGAGCCACCGGTTGCTCCAGCTAAGGAGCAGATACCAGATATTGTTGAGCCGACGGGACCAGCTCAAGCACCAGCTGTGCCCATTGTGATTCCAGGCCTTCAAGAGGCTTTGACCCAAATTTTGACTATTTGCACGAGCCTTGCCCAGGAGGTTTGGGTTCCGGCTGCACTATCCACTTCTCAGGCTAGAGGAGGTGCTTAGACTCCCGCCGCCCGCACTCCAGAGCAGGTAGATCAGGGACTCCAGACACTGGGGGTTCTAATAGCCCAATCGGTTGTAGCTGCTTAGGCCTAGGCTAGCCTATCTATGAGTGATAAGGAGCAGAAGGGACTAGAGCGTTTTGGGAGGCTCAAGCCTCCAGAGTTCAGTGGGGCCGAGTCAGAGGATGCTCGGGATTTTAGATAGGTGTCAGCAGATCCTTCACACAACAAGTATTTTTGAGACTAGTAGAGTTTCATTTACTACTTTTCAGCTGACAAGGGCAGCCTATAGATGGTGGGAGGTCTATGAGGTGAGCAGGCTAGCTGGCGCTGCACCACTTACGTGGCATGAGTTCTCAGTTCTCTTCTTAGAGAAGTTTGTTCCATAGACTCGTAGAGAGGAGTTGCGTAGACTATTTGAGCAGCTACGCCAGGAGGGTATGTTAGTGACTCAGTATGAGATGCGATTTTCAGAGTTGGATCGTCACGCAGTATGGTTGGTTCTCAATGAGAGGGAGGGGATTAGGAGGTTCATTGATGGCCTAAACTATAGACTACGTTTTGTCATGACTCGGGTTTGACGAGGTGGTTGATATTGCTAGATACCTAGAGTTAGTTCACAGTCAGGAGCGCGAGGAGAGGGAGCCTAAGAGGCCTCATCATTCTAGTGGTTTTAGCAGTGCCTCATCTGGAGGGCAGTCCCATTACTGTAGGGGTCGTCCTTATAGGCCCGCTCAGATGGGTTGTCCGGTTCATCATGGTGCATCAGCTAGCCTTGGTTCATATAGTGCTCGTCCGGGTCAGTCATCTTTCAGTGACCTCCCAGCTCAAAGTTCATCCCGTGCTCCATCAGTTAAGGATTTGTTTATACCAGGTTCTTCTAATGGTTATTCTGGTTCTCGGGGTCTGATTCAGTCCCCACCGCTATTGTCGGATCGCGGTTGCTTTGAGTGTGGAGAATTGGGGCATGTGAGGAGTTATTGTCCCCATCTTATGGGAGGTCCAGTTCAATAGGGGGTCAGGCTATGACTTCCACACCAGTTACTTCACCACCTGCTCAGCCAGCTCGGGGTGGTACTCAGGCAGCTCGAGGTCGCCCTTGAGGGGGAGGTCGATCACGTGGTGGTAAAGATCTATACTATGTTTTTTCCATCAGGCCAGAGGCAGTTCCTTTAGACGTAGTGATCACATGTATTGTTTCAGTGTGCCACATGGATGCTTCCGTATTATTTGACCCTGGTTCCACTTATTCCTATGTATCGTCGCACTTTGCTCGTTATTTGGATATGCCCCATGATTTCTTAGTTACGCCTGTTCATGTATCTACGCTGGTGAGTGATTCTATTATTATGGACTGTGTGTATCGGTCATGTGTGGTGACTATTGGGGGATTAGAGACGAGGGTTGATCTTTTACTGCTTAGTATGGTTTATTTTGATGTGATTCTAGGCATGGATTGGTTGTCACCATGTCATGCTATTCTGGATTGCCACACTAAGACCATGATGTTGGCGATGTCGGGATTGCCTAGGATTGAGTGGAGAGGTACTTTGAACTATGTTCCTAGTAGAGTGATTTTATATGTGAAGGCTCAACAGATAGTTGGGAAGGGACGTCTGGCATATTTAGCCTTTGTGAGGGATGTTGGTGATGGTACCCCTACCATTGAATCTGTTTCCTGTAGACCTTCCGGGAATGCCACCCGACAAGACATTGATTTTGGTATTGACTTGGTGCCGAACACTTAGTCTATCTCTATTCCTCCGTATCGTATGGCGCCATCAGAGTTGAAGGAATATAAAGAACAACTTTAGGAGTTTCTTGATAAGGGATTTATTAGGCTCAGTATGTCACCTTGGGGTGCACCAGTTCTGTTTGTGAAGAAGAAGGATGGTACTATCCGGATGTGCATTGATTATTCAACTTTTTGAACAAAGTTACAATTAAGAACAAGTACCCACTACCGCACATTGATGACTTATTTGACCAGCTTCAGGGTGCGAGCGTGTTCTCTAATATTGATTTGAGGTGTGGGTATCACCAGTTGAAGATTCAGGATTCCCATATTCTGAAGACGACATTCAGGACCTGCTATGGCCGCTACGAGTTCCTTGTGATGTCGTTTGGGCTAAACAATGCCTAACAACATTTATGCATATGATGAATGATGTATTCCATTCATATCTTGATTCTTTTGTCATAGTATTCATTGATGATATACTGGTGTACTCATGCATCCAGGAAGAGCATGCGTAGCATCTTAGGATTGTACTCCTGATGTTGAGGGAGAAGAAATTTTATGCTAAATTCTCCAAGTGTGAGTTTTGGCTTAATTCTGTGGCGTTCTTGGGGCACGTGGTGTCTAGTGAGGGGATCAAGGTGGATTCGAAGAAGATTGAGGTTGTCCAGAGTTGTCTCAGATCGTCTTCAACTACGAAGATCCAGAGTTTCCTTGGTTTGGATGAATATTATCACCGTTTTGTGGAGGGCTTCTCGTCCATTGCTGCACCTTTAACTAGATTGACCCAGAAGGGTGCCCCATTCAGGTGGTATGATGAGTGTGAGGAGAGTTTTCATAAGCTCAAGACTGCCTTGATCACAGCTCCAGTTCTAGTTTTGCCTTCAGCATCGAGTTCATAAACGGTTTATTGTGATGCTTATCGAATTGGTATCGGGTGTGTCTTGATGGTGGAGGTTAGGGTGATTGCTTATGCTTCACGCCAATTGAAGCCCCATGAGAAGAACTACCCCGTTCATGATTTAGAGTTGGCAACCATTTTTCATGCATTGAAGATTTGGAGGCATTATCTCTCCGGCTTGTCCTATGAGGTATATTTTAGATCATCGAAGTCTGCAACACTTGTTTAAGCAAAAGTATCTAAATTTGAGGCAGCGGAGATGGTTAGAGCTGTTAAAAGACTATGATATCACCATTTTGTATCATCCTTGGAAAGCCAAAATAGTGGCTGATGCCTTGAGTAAAAAGGCTATGAGTATGGGTAACATTGCTTGTATTCCAGTTGGTGAGATACCGGTAGCATAAGATGTTAAGACCTTGGCCAATCAGTTCGTGAGTTAGATGTTTCGGAGCCTAGTCGGGTTCTAGCTTATGTGGTTTCTCGGTCTTCTTTATTTGAGCGCATCAAAGGGCGTTAGTATGACGACTCCCGTTTACTTGTCCTTGAGGACACGGTGATGCCAAGGAGGTTTCTATTGGAGATGATGGTGTGTTGCGGATGCAGGGTCAGGTTTGTGTGCCTAATATGGATGGGTTACATGAGTTGATTCCTGAGGAGGCCCACAGTTCATGGTATTCCATTTATCCGGGTGCTGCCAAGATGTATCAGGATTTGAGGCAACACTATTAGTGGAGGAGAATGAAGAAAGATATAGTGGAGTATGTGGCTTGGTGCTTGAGCTATCATCAGGTAAAGTACGAGCATTAGAGGTCGGGTAGCTTGCTTCAGAGGCTTAAGATTCTTGAGTGGAAATGGGAGCGTGTTACCATAGACTTCGTTGTTGGTCTCCCATGGACTTTGAAGAAATTCGATGCTATCTGGGTGATTGTGGACCGGTTGACTAAGTCCGCACATTTCATTCCAGTTGTGACTACTTATTCTTTAGAGCATGTGACTGAGATCTATATTCGTGAGATTGTTCATCTCCACAGTGTGCCGATATCCACTATTTCGGATCGGGGCACACATTTCACATCGTAATTTTGGAGAGCGGTGCAGTAAGAGTTGGGCACACAGGTTGAGTTGAGAATAATATTCCACCCCTAGACGGACGGACAGTCCGAGTGCACCATTCATATTTTGGAGGATATGCTACGCGCTTGTGTTATGGATTTTGGGGATTCTTGGGATCAGTTTCTACCACTTGTAGAGTTTGCGTATAACAACAACTACCAATCGAGTATTCAGATGGCTCCTTATGAGGCCTTATCTGGGAGGCCGTGTCATTCTCCAGTTGGTTGGTTTGAGCCGGGGGAGGCTAGGTTGTTGGGCATAGATCTGGTTTGGAAAGAAGGGGTAGTTGAACCCTTGGTATATTGGCCCTTTTGAGGTGCTTGAGAGGATTGGAGAGATGGCCTACAAGCTGGCATTGCCACCTAGTCTATCGGGTGTTCACCCAGTGTTTCATGTTTCCATGCTCCAGAAGTATTACGGTGATCCGCCTCATGTTTTAGATTTTAGACGATTCAGTTAGATAGAGATTTGACTTATGATGTGAAGCCGGTGGCCATTTTGGATTGGCAGGTTCGAAAGTTGAATCAAAGAATATAACTTCAGTGAACGTTCAGTGGAGAGGCCACTAGTCAAGGAGGCTACTTGGGAGACCGAGCGGGAGATACAGAGCAGATATACACACTTATTTGAGACTCTTAGTATGATTCTAGACCTATTCGAAGATAAACGTTTGTTTAAGAGAGGGAGAATGTAACGATCCGATCGGTCGTTTTGAGTATTGTAGCCTCGTTTCCCCATTTATTGCTTATTCTATGTTCCTTTGTAGTTATGTGACTTTCCGGGGTAGTTGGTTTGGTTCCGGGGATATTTCAGAATGAATTGGGACACTTAGTCCCAAGGTTGGGAGCTTAAGTTGAAAGAGTTGACTGGATGTTAACTTATGTGTAAACGGCTCTGGAATGGAGTGTTGATGGTTTTGATATATTTATATGGTGATTTTGGATTTAGGAGTATGTTTAGCTATTGATTTGGAGGTCCGTAGGTCATTTTGGCTTTAATTGGCGGAAGTTGGAAAGTTGAAAGTTTGGAACGATGAGAAGTTTGATCGAGAGTTGTATTTGTTGATAAAATGCTGGTATTTTTGGTTTCGGGAGTTGGAGTAGGTCCATTGTCTCATATATGACTTGTGTGCAAAATTTGAGGTCAATCGGAGTTGGTTTGATAGGTTTCGACATTGAATTTAAAAGTTGAAAATTCATTAGTTTTGTTAGGCTTGAATTGGGGTGCGATTCGTATTTTTGATGTTGTTTGATGTGATTTGAGGCTTCGATTAAGTTCGTGTTGTGTTGTTATCAAGTCTTGTTCTATCCGCAAAATCTTTACTTGTTAGAGTCAATGAACTGTAATTCATGTTAGAAACATGCTTAGGCTATGTGCTTATTTTTTTGAGGCCTAGTGAGGTTATTTATGTTGTTTTGAGTTATCTGCTTTGACTGCAATTATGTGCTCAGTCATGATACTTCATTTGCATATCATATCTCAGTCTCCGTTATCATTTACTATTACATTACATGTTCTTATTGTTTGGGCTGAGTATTATGAGATTGTGAGCCCTTGAGACTTGAGAGATTGATGACTGAGTTGGGCCTGAGAGCCGAGTTGAGAGTGTTATTGTGGATTGGGCTGCATGCCGCAGTAGGCCTTATTGTCTTATCTATTGTTATGGATCGGTCTGCATACCACAACAGACCTTATAGGCTTTATATTAGCGCTTGGGCGGGATCCGCCCCTCCGGAGTCTGACATACTAGAAGTGAGCGCAACAATTATTTATATACACATGCTTTGGTGAGGGGCACCCGTACAGTGCTGAGTGATTGTGTGTGATGAGTGGGATTTTGAGATAGATAGATTGAGCACTCCGAGAGTGTGAGTACCTGGAAATATCATCGTTATACCTTACTTTTGACATGTATATTTGACATGTAGGCATAAAGTTGTACCATTCCTCATGCTAGCTATACTTGACAGGTTCTTATGAGTGTTAGCCTTAAATTGTGAACTTGAAAGCATGCCTAAATTTCTGTACTGCGAACAAGCTGAATATGGAAGGTTATTTGAGTTATTACTGTCATTCCCTTTGTTATATCTGTGTTGTCATTATTTTGGTTCTGATTGTATCCTTCTAAGCTCGTCACTGCTTTCAGCCCAAAGTTAGTCGTGTTACTTATTGAGTACATTAGGTCGGTTGTACTCATACTACACTCTGCACTTTGTGTGCAGCTTTCAGCCTAAGGTTAGTTCTGTGATTGCTAGATTGGTGCTAGTACCTGCTCGGAGACTTTGAGGTAGCTGCTATGACGCCTGTAGACCTTGATTCTCCTTCCTTTTATTTTCTAATATTCAGACATTTGTACTAGAGTTAGATTTTTATTTATGTTGAGATGTTGTAGTGCTCATGTACTCGTTGACACCAGGTTTTGGGATAGTCGTAGTGGAGTTACAGTTGTTTTATCAGATATTTATGAGATTTTCCGCAGTTGAGTTTATTAAGTCATGTTTTAATTCAAATGCTTAGTTGTTATGTGATTGTTGGCTTGCCCAGTGAATGTGTTAGGCGCCGTCACGACAGGTTAAAGTTTTGGGTCGTGACATTTTATTAGGCCGGGTGTTTCACCTTAGGGTGCACCTGTATTATTTGTGATGAAGAAAGATGATTTTATGAGAATGTGTATTGATTATAAGAAGTTGAAAAGGGTTACCATCATGACCAAGTATCCATGATCATCTTTAGGGTGTTCTCGAAGATTGACTTGAGATCGGTGTATCATCTATTGAAAATTAGGGCTTCATACATTCCTAAGATAGCTTTCAGGACTCGTTATGGACATTATGAGTTCTTGGTGATGTCTTTTAGCTTGACTAATGCCCCAACAACTTTCATGCACTTGATGAATAATGTGTTCCAGCCTTATTTGGATTCTTTTGTTATTGTGTTCATTGATGATATCTTGGTATATTCCCGTAGTAGTTAGGAGCACAAACATCATTTGAGGATTGTGCTTCAGATTTTGAGGGAGAAGAAGTTGTACACTAAGTTCTCCAAGTGTGAGTTTTGGTTGGATTCAGTAGCATTCTTGGTCCACATGGTGCCTAGTGATGGGATCAAGGTGGATCCGAAGAAGATTGAGGTAGTTCAGAGTTAGCCCGGACCTTTTACCGCTATGGAGATTGGGATCTTCTTGGGTTTGGATGGGTACTATCGTCACTTTATGGAGGGGTTCTCGTATATTGCAGCTCTATTGACCAAGTTGACTCAGAAAGGTGCTCCATTCAGATGGTATGACGAGGTTAAGAAGTGCTTTCAGAAGCCCAAGACTGTTTTGACTACAACTCCAGTTTTGGTATTGCCCTTTGGATTGGGGTTGTATATGGTTTATTGTGATGCTTCGCGGGTTTCCTTGGGTGTATGTTGATGCAGGACGGAAGGGTGATTGCCTATGTGTCACGCCATTTGAAGCCTCATGAGAAGAACTATCGGTCCATGATTTGGAGTTAGCAGATATTGTGCATGCACCCAAGATTTGGAGGCATTACTTTATGTAATGTGACATTTACACCGATCATAGTAGTCTTCAGCATTTGTTCAAGCAAAAGAATTTGAATTTAAGGCAACAGAGGTGGTTGGAGTTGTTAAAGAATTATGATATCACTATCTTGTATCTTCCGGGAAAGGCTAATGTGGTAGCATACGCCTTGATGGAAAGGCGGAGAGTATGAGGAGTTTGGCATTTATTCCAGCGATGGAGAGGCCTTTAGCTATGGATGTTCAGACGTTGGCCAATAGATTGGTGAGATTGGATATTTATAAGCCTGTTAGAGTTCTTGCTTGTGTTGTTGTGCAGTCGTCCATGTTTGAGTGAATTAAGGCTCGTCAGTATGATGATCCCCATTTGCTTGTCCTTAAGGACACAATATTGCGAAGGAGGTGGCTATTGGTGATGATGGTGTATTGCGACTTCAGGGTCGGATTTGTGTTCCTATATTGATGGTTTGAGAGAGTTGATTCTTGAGGATGCTCATAGTTTGCGGTATTCTATTCATCCAGGTGCTACGAAGATGTATCATGATTTGAAGCAGCATTATTGATCGAGAAGGATAAAGAAGGATATTGTCGGGTATGTTTCACGGTGTTTGAACTGTCAACAGGTCAAGTATGATCATCAAAAACCGTGTGGTTTTCTTTAGAAGTGTCACGACCCAAAATTCACCTAGTCGTGATGGCACCTAACCCAACCCGCTAGGTAAGCCAAGCAATAGTCAACCCAACTCTAATGAATATAATAAGAAATCAATAAGGGTAATAACTGAATTTCTATACAATAACCCAAGGATTGGTAGTACAAGTCATGAGCCACTGCGACTTAGATTTACAAAGCTGATATGAAAATAAATACAATATCTGTTTGGAATATACATAAACAAAATACGAATCTAAAACTACCAAGTACAAGTGGTAGCTATGTCCGGAAAGCAGGTACACCTTCAATGCCAGCTCTCGCCATACACAACAACATCAACTCCAAGATATGCATGCAAGGTACAGAAGTGTAGTATGAGTACAACCAACCCCATATACTCAATAAGTAAAAAACTTAACCTCAGGCTGAAAGCAGCGACGAGCTCAGAAAAAGGACGGTGTCCAACACCAATAATCAATAACAACACATGATATTATGATGACAGTAAAAAAGAACAACTCAAGAGATATCATGTTCTACTCATGCACAAATACGGAAAATTAGACATGCTTTTCGAGTAGAGCAGTCAAAGCCCCAATCTTACCACCGAAATCACTAAAATATGAATTTATCAAGAAAACTGTGGTTTCCAACTTTCACCAACAGGTAAGACATTTTCTTTACCGTCTAGCATGAGGAAAATACATTTCTATGCCTACATGTCAAACATACATGTCAAGTCAATAACGTCATATTACCATCTAGCATGACAGAAATATATCTCTATGCCTATATGTTAAATATACATGTCAAGTCAATAAAGTCATAGCGAATCCATCAAGTATACTCACACTTAGTACGCTCACGGTGCCTGGCACAAGTATCCCTCACCATCACACACACAACAACACTCAACACTGTACGGGTGCTTGACCAAAGCACATATATGACCCTGTGCATGCGCTCACCGTGAATACTAGACTCCGGAAGGGCGGATCCTTGCCCAAAAGCTGATGAGATATAATCCAACAATCAATATCATATAGCCCAACATTGGGCCGGGTGCACGCATCGCCCCTAGACAGTACCACTTATCCCAATTTGGGGACTGGCATACGTGTCACCTCAATAATAATATCTCTCAGCCCAATGCGGTGTCTCAACACAAGCGTCGCCTAACTATCAATCAACGCAACTCTATGGCCAACATCAGTCATCAATCCGCTCAAGTCTAGAAACATAATCCAATATACAACACAAAATAACAACATGCCAATAATTCAACTCAAGCTCGTGTCACTTACAAGGACACTAATAACATGTGAGATACATATCAAAAGTGCACAGAGACAGACATATAATACACAGATATAATTTTCATGACTGAACAATATGACTACGGCTAAGGAAAATAGCTCAACATAGCAAAATAGTCCTATCATGTCTCAAACAATTAAGCAGATAGCCTAGACATAATTTCTAGTAACTCACGTAGTCATATAAATGGAGAAAACATGGTATCAAAGGAGCATGATAGATAAAGAAGACAATAATAGCCTAAGAGCTACCCGGATCATGAGAAATCATGGTGCACGCATATACGCTCGTCACCTCACACATACGTCACCCTAACACATAACAAATACTATAGCCAGCGAAAAAATACCCTCAAATCCAAGTTTAGATATGTTACTTACCTCAAAAAAGCCAAATCCATACTCTAAAAATGCCTTCCTGCGTGAATCGACCTTCGAGTGGCTTGAATCTAGCCAATAACAACTTAAAAACATAAAATAATGCCATAGGAATCAAATCCAAACGATAAAGGTCAAATCTTTAATCAAAGTCAATTCGAGCCCGCACCTCAGAACATGAAAAAATCTACAAATTCTGACAACGCATTTGAATACGAGTCCAACCATCCTAGTTTTATCTAAATCTGACTTCGAATCAATGTTCAAAATCCAATTATTCACTTTAGAAAAGTTTTGACAAAACCCCCAATTTCTCTTTTAGATTCATCAATCAAATGCCAAAATCAAAAATGGTTTATGTATAATAATCAAATCCGAGTATAAAATACTTACCCCAATCCAAATCGTGAAAATCCCCTCCAATATCGCCCAAATCCGAGCTCCCAAACTCAAAATGTGATAAAATAACTCAACCCTCGAATATAAATGTTCTACCCAGCATTTTTGCATATGCGAACCCAATCCCGCTTCTGCGGTACCACAACTGCTGAAATACCATCGCATATGCGGGAATAACTTAAGCCCCGATCAACCGCATATGCGGACATACCCTACCTTCACATATGCGCACACACCCAGCCTCCGCTAACATCGCATATGCGGACCCCCAAATGCATATGTGCTTCCATTTCTGTGAACCATCTCCGTATTCTATGCACCAAATGCCACAGATGCGCCATCGCATTTGCACACCTCTCTTCATAGGTGCGATTGCACTAGGCCTCCCAACCTTCAGCCAAACTCAACAACCTTCCGGTGGTCCAAAACCTACCCGAGCCCCTCGAGACCCCACCTGAGCATACCAATAAGTCTCAAAGAATAAAATGGACCTACTCGAGGCCTCAAATCAGGCCAAAAAATATCAAAACCACGAATCGCCGATCAAGATCAATCTCTTAAGTTCATAAATTTCAAATTTGAACCAAGCATCCGATTCAAGCCTAACTAACACGCAATCCAACTAAACTTTGCACATAAGTCCCAAATGAAAAAACGATCATATTCCAACTTCCGAAATAATAATCCGAACCTGATATCCTCAAAGTCAACTCTCGATCAAATAGATGAACTTTCCAAACCTTTGAATTGCCAACCTTTGCCAATTCAAGCCAAACATTCTAGAAATATCCAAATACGAATCTGGGCGTACGCCCAAGTACAAAATCACCATCCGGACCTCACAGAACAATCAAAACTCCGATCTGAGGTCAAATTTATAAAAGTCAAACTTGGTCAACACTTCCAACTTAATGCTTCTAACTGGAGAATCATTTTTCTAAATCAATTCAGAACTATTTGAAAACCTAAACCGATCAAAACACGCAAGTCATAGTACATCATATAAAGCTTCTCAAGACCTCAAACCACTGAATGAAATGTAAATGCTCAAAATAACCGGTTAGGTCATTACAAGAATATTGATATACCGGAGTGGAAGTGGAAGCACATTACTGTGAACTTTGCGGTAGGTATGCCACAAACTTTGGGGAAGTTTGTGCCATTTGGGTCATTGTTGATCGGTTGACCAAGTCTGTGCATTTTATTTTATTATTACTTCTTACACTTCGGAGAAGTTGGCTCAGATCTACATTAGAGAGATTGTTCGCTTGCATGGTGTACCTATCTCTATCACCTAAGACCCCAACACTCAATTTACATCACACTTTTGGAGGGCAGTTCAGAGTGAGTTGGGCGCACGGGTAGAGCTCAACACTCTATTTCACCCTTAGATGGATGGGCAGCTCGAGCGGAGCATTTAGATACTTGAGGATATGCTAAGGTCATGAGTTATTGATTTTGGAGGCTAGTGGGATCAGTTTCTACCATCAACGGAGTTTTCTCACAATAACAACTACCATTCTAGTATCGAGATGGCTCCGTATGAGTCCTTATATGGGAGGCAATGTCGTTCTCCAATTGGTTGGTTTGAGCATGGGGAGGCTATGTTGTTGGGGATAGATTCGTTCTGTAATTCTTTGGAAAAAGTGAAGTTGATCCAGGAGAGGCTTCACACAGCTTAGTCCATATAGAAGGGTTATGCAAACTAGAAGGTTTGTGATGTGGCATTTATGGAAGGTGAGAAGTACATTCTTAGAGTTTCACCTATTAAGGCGTGATGAGGTTTGGGAATAAAGAAAAGTTGAGCCTGAGATTTATTGGTCCATTTGAGGTGTTCGAGAGAGTTGGCGAGGTTTCTTATAGACTTGCTTTTCCTCCTAGTCTTTCGAGAGTTCACCCGATGTTTCATGTTTTTATGTTTTAGAAGTATCATGAAGATAAGTCTTATATATTGGACTTTATTATGGTGCAGTTAGATGAGAATCTGGCTTATAAGGAGGAACCCATAGTTATTTTGGATAGACAGTTTCAGAAGCTGAGATCTAAAGATATTGCATCGGTAAAGGTTCAATGAGAGGTCCACCGGTCGAGGAGGCTAATTGGGAGATCGAGTCATATATGTAGAGTAGATATCCACATCTTTTCAGCAGTTCAGGTATATTTCTAAACCCCTTCGAGGATGAATATTTGTTTAAGAGGGAGAGAATATAACAATCCAGCTGGTCGTTTAGTGTATTTGCACCCCGTTCCTCTATTCAATGATTTCCGTATGTATTTGATATTTTTTGACTTGAAGGGATGGGTGGTTTGGCCTTCATGGGGTTCAGGAGTGAGTTGGAATACTTAGTTTTATTTTGGAAACCTGAATTTGGAAGGGTTTATCAAGGTTTGATTTTTGTGTAAATGACCTTGAATTGGTGATTTGATGGTTCCAATAGGTCTGTATTTTGATTTGATACCTAGGAATATGTTCGGATTTAGATTTGGAAGTTTCTAGAAGATTTTTAACTTGTTTGCTGAAAGTTGGTAATTTGAAGGTTTGGAGAGTTCATAAGTTTGATTAGGAGTTGATTTTGATGATATCAAATTCAGATTGTTGTTCCGTAACTTCGAATAGGTTCATTTTGTTGTTTGAAACTTGTGTGCAAAGTTTGGTTGTGATCTGAATTATTTAGTCTTGAATCGAATGCTTTGTTGGAAGATTGGAAGTTCTTGAACTTAAGAAACGCACAACTAGTGATTTGATCCTCGATTCGTAGATGTGATATTATTTTATGTGTTTGGAAGCTTTGGATAGGTCTGAGTAGTATTTATGAACTTGTTGGTTTTTTGTGCGGGGCCCCGGGTGAGGTTTCGGACCATCCGGAGCATTTGTGGTATTGTAGATTTTGCTGGTGTCAGGTTTTTCAGCGCGATCGCGGAGGTAATATCGTGATCACGGAGGTAATATCACGACTGTGGAGTGTATTTTGGTGCTGGGAGTTATTTCCCTTCGCGTTCATAGATGGCAGGGCATGATCGAATAGTTTCGTGAGGATGGCCTTCGCGTTCACATGGGTTAAATAGCGTTCACGAAGAGGCAGAGCTGGCTGGGGGACGCGTTGGCCTTCACATTCGTCAAATGTTCCTCACATTCGTAGAGGTTGGACTTCTTGTACGTCAGTTTCATGTGACTTTTGTCGTGTTCGCATAAGGTAATTGTGGGGCAGTGGCATGCTGTGTTTCGCGATCGCAAAGCTATGGACTGTGATCCCGAAGGCTTTACCTGGGTAGTACATTTAAGTGAGGATTTTGGGATTTTTAGTCATTCTCTAATATTTTGAACACTAGACTTGGAGAAGGGTAATATTGCTTGGAGATTTTCATACAAGACTTTGGGCTAAATGATTTCTACTCATTCATAAAATTATTTTTAGAATATACATAGATTATTAACACCTAAAATATGGAAATTTGAGGTAAATATTTTTTTTGGGGGGGGGGGGGGTTCTTATAACTTAAGAGGGTGAATTTGGGGATTTGATTTTTGTTGACTTTCGAGAATTTGATCAAAGATTGATGCTTTATTGAGTTACTTTTGGCTAGGTTCGAGCCAGTTGAAGGAGTTTCTAAGGGAAAGGCATTCTCGCAGTATTGATTTTGCTTGTTTGCGGTAAGTATCTTGCCTAATAATGTCGTGAGGGAATAAACCTTAGGGCATGACCTTATTTGGCTAATTGGAATATGTGAAAAATAACGTATATGCGAGATGACCAACATATTTGTGGTTGATATGTATGACTTCGACCGAATTAGATTTTAGGCATCTATTATGCATTTTTTGGACTGTATTCTTTCTATGATTCATGTTTAATCATTTGTATGACTATGTGAACTGCTTGAATCATAATAGGCCATGTATAGGCCTTGATATCCTGTTTGAACATAGTACTTGTTATTGTATAGCGTACCCGCCAAATCTGAGTTGTAGTTGTACACTTTTCACATGCATGCACCTTAGCATGTTGTTTTTCTCATTCCTTGAATATGTGACTTTATATCCATTGTTGTATGCATGTGGTTCTCTATATGTTTTCTTGCGGTGGACTGGATTGAGAGCACGTGAGTTGTCCATGCGGATGTTATATTTATGGCACATGAGTTTTCCGTGCAGTGTGTGGATACCCCTAAGGCTGTCCTCTCATGTTTCTCCTTGATAACGTACACACAGATTAAAGAAACTGATCAGTATTTGATCTTTGTGTATTTTCTCTATATACAAGTTCTTTGGACGTATACATGCCTTGTGTGCATATTTCCTCTATATGCTGATTTGAACGATGAAGTGATTCACATTACATATCTTCTCTATATGATTCTTGCATATCATCTCTATATGTCGAACTATTAGCTTGATTGTGATGTTTGAGCATATCTTCTCTATGTTTACAGTTGGTTTAACATATACCTTATGTTTAGATTTCGGTATTGTTGATGTGTACATATATATTCATGAACTGTACAAGTTTGATTAGTGAGTATCATTGACCATTCTCGCCACTACCTCACCGAGATTAGTCATGATAATTACTAAGTACATGGGGTCAGTTGTACTCATACTACACTCTGCACTTATTTGTGCAGATCCATGAGTTGGACTCACCTGAGTATTTGGAGTTATGGTTGTTGCTGTGTAGACCCGAGGTAGAGCTGCATCCTGACCGTAGTCCTTGCATCTCCTTCTATCCTTTCATTACTGTTATTGTATCAGACAATATTTTGTATTAATAAACTTATGTTCTTATGTTAGAGCTCATGACTCAGTGTTAATATTTTCTTGGGATTTGTTGTATTGGTTTGGTATTTATCTATGCTTATTCGACTTTTAGAATCATTCATTCCAGTATTATTATTATTTTTTGCTATTGTTTTATGAATGGCTGGCCTAGCAAGGGGGAATAGGCACCATCATGACCAGTGGTGGTTTTGGGTGGTGACAGAATTGCTGGACCAAATTTTTCAAGTTTGTTTGTGCCTCAAAAGTTGAACTGCAAGTGTGTTGGCTGGAGAACCATGGTTGTACAGTTGATGTTTTGCTATAATTTTATATTTTTAGTGTATTGCTTACCTTAAATTTTGGTGTCTTGATATTAATATGTGCGACGTTTGAGCTTAATCAAGTTATTTTATGTGTAGGATCATTGGAATATAAAGATGAGTGAAGGTTGCAAAAAAGGGTAACAAAAATATAAGAAAAGAGTACTAAAAGGTTAAAAATGCAAGACCAGGTGCCAGGCAAGGTGACGCCTGGCTTAAGGCCACTAGAAGCTTGCGACATGCCTGGCCTCACAAGGTTCCAAGAGTGCCCCAGACCTAGCCTCGCGAGGTCAGGCACCTAGTACCCCCCAGTCTGCAAATTAAATGTTTCCTACTCAATTTTGGACTTGGAGACTCCGACCCTAGCCTATAAATACATCTTAAATGTGAGTAGTGAAGGGTTGGACAATATTTGGAGACAAATGCACCATATGGAACAAATTTTGAGGGGAAAATCATTAAGTTCTTCATCCCTTCATCCTTTCTTTGAAATTTGTTTATGCAAAATACTTGGATAATTGTTACCACGAACATGAGTGGCTAAGCACTCTATTTTTAGGGTTGTGGTTGACATGAATATTGATGTTTATTAAGTACATCTTTGTTTGTTCGAATTATCATCTCGTGATTATTTCTTTAATTGTAGTTTTAACTTTTGAATTGTTGTAGCTACCGATTCACCCTACTATCTATGCTATGCTTGGAAAAAACATGTTTTGATTAGAGTAGAATTAAAGAGGGCTTGTTTCTGAACCTGTACCTCGGGGTATGATTTCGCAGTTAGGATAGGAATATACCTAAAAGTCTTGCTTGGTTGAGTGCCGTATTTTATTCGTTCATGATAGATTCACTACCATAGGAATATAACATTGATATATTATGGATAGACAAATAGTATTGTTACAACATGCTATTTATATAAACAATTCGATCAACTAGCAACCATAGATAATTAAGATTAACAAGGTGTAATTATGAACTCAATAGGATTGATAAACCGACCACAACCCTAAAATCTTCATATCCTCTGAGTAAAATCCAACAACAAACTTTTGCATTCTTGTTAATTTAGTTGATTACTTGTTTAGTTTTTGCAATAGTAGATTAATAAAAAAACCATTGCGTTTGATTACTTTGTAGTAAATTGACTTTAGTTAGCTTAGTTAACAATTATTCTAAGTTTCTGTGGGTTCAACATGCGACTTCGAGTCACTTAATTACTTGTCGGCCACATATACTTGCATGTACTTGGGGAACCAACAAGTTCTTGGTGTCGTTGCCAGGGACTTAGCAATTAATTGTTTAATTGAGTTAATTTTTATAATTTTTCTGTTCAAGTTCTTTATTTGTTTGATTTACCTAATCTATCTCAAGTACTTGTGAAGTGAATGTCAGGGAAGAACGACGAGGGTATAGATAAGCTCGATCCCTTTGAGAACGAACCTGAGAGACTCTTCCACAAAAATAAAAAGCAACAAAATTAGCCAAAGATGCTTATGAAGCAGCAAAGGTGGCAGTACAAGTAAAGGAAATCAAAAATCAACAAGCAATTGTTGAACTTTCACACCCTGTAAGGATGGCAGACAATCATGAACTACCAGTGGTCGCAATTGCAAGGCCTAGCCTTGCAAATATGACACAAGCCATCAACAAACTAGCCATCACCGGCCATTTTGAGCTAAAACAATACATGGTGCAGCTGATACAATCCCAAAGTCAATATGTGGGGTTGCCACATAAGGATCCACAGAGGCCTATCCAAAATTTTTGGAGATCATAGATACATACAACTTTCTAAATCTCTCTTCGGATTACGTTAGACTGGCATTATTTTCCTTTTCACTATTGGGGGAAGCAAATGAGTGGTTACAAAAGAATCCTATAAATTCAATTAGAACCCGGGATGATCTAGCACGAAAATTCTTGATAGAATTCTTTCCCTCTCGAAAGACAAATCACTAAGGAGCCAGATTTGTGGATTCCAACAAAATAAAGGTAAAACTCTTTGCCAAGATTCGAGAATGTTTTAAGAAACTACCAGAGATTGCCCATACCATGGTCAGTCAGATGAAGTTTTGGGTCAAAATTTTGTGGAGGGTTTAGATGAAGCATCCAAGATGTACATGGACTCCACTTGTGGAGGTATGTGCACAGAAAAACCATATGGTAAAATCCTAGCCGCTGAACAACTTTACTTTAAATGATTAGAACTGGCAAGGATAAGGAGAATCAATAGAGCAATCAGGCCTAAAACTTGTAATATGATAGAAATAGATGCCTTCACAGCATTTAGAAACGATGTAGCCAAGATAGCCAATCAGGTTGCAAAGTGCTCTCAAGCACAAGTGCAATCAGTGCAGCATACGCAACAAATGCTAATTTATTGTGAGTTTTGTGGGGAAGGCCACACAGGTGACCAATGTCCCACTACCCCGAATCTATCTACTATGTGGGGCAACAAACTAGAGGTCCGATGAATCAAAACGGTCAATATGGTAACACATACAATCCAAATTGGTGGAACCATCCTAACTTCTCATGGGGTGAAAATCAGAACAACATGCCTCAAGGTAATTATAATCAAGCCAGCTAAACCAATACAACAAGCAAAGAAAAGTTGACCGATATGATGAAAATGCTCTTGCTTGATAACCAGAAGATAATGACTGACAATTAGCAGCTGCGTACATAGTTCAAAAATATAGAGAGAAAATTTAGGCAGATGGCAAATAATCAAAACACTAGACCTGTTGGAGCTCTCCCAAGCGATATAGAGAAAAATCCTCAAGTCATTGCAGTTACTTTGAGAAATGGGAGAGGATTGGTAGAACTACCTAAGAATAAGAAGGATCCATCTGGGCTCGAAAAGGAAAGAGTTCTAAAACCCGCGGAGGTGGATGAGAAAAACATAGCCAAATCTGAGCATGTAGCAAAAAGGGAACCACCCCCTTTTCCTCAAAGATTGAGAAAGAAGAATAATGACCACATGTTTCACAAATTTCTAGATATGCTGAAGCAGATACATTTGAAAATCCCTTTGGTGGACATGATTCATGATGACCCAAAATATTGTAAATATATCAAGGACATAGTGGCAAATAAAAGGAGGTTAACTAAGTTTGAAACTGTCCCACTCACTGAGAAGTGCACTTTCAGGATTCAACACAAGCTTCAACAAAAGCTTAAGGATCCGGGTAGTTTTACCATCCCCGTGAGGATTTGTGAGATTGATGTGGATAGATATTTGTGTTATTTGGGTGCAAGTATAAATTTGATGACATTATTAGTGTTCAAACAATTAGGTTTTGGAGCTTTGCGACTCACCACCGTGATGCTATAGTTGGCTGATAGATATTATGTTTATCTCGAGGGGGTAATTGAGGATGTATTGCCACAGATTGGAAAGTTTATCTTCCCATCAAACTTTATAATCTTGGACTATGAGGCTAATGAGCGAGTTCCTATCATATTGGGAAGACCTTGTTTGACCACTCGAGATGCAATTATCAAAGTTCGAGAGGGTAAAATGATCATGAGGGTGGACAACGAATAAGAAGTCTTCAATGTGTACTGAGCCATTTAGTTGCTTCATCATTACAAGGACCTATCCATGATTTCTATAGTGGAGGTAAATGAAACAACCTTGGGGATAAGTGTATTTAAATAGGATGTGCTAGAAAAGGCATTGATGTTGTTCAACCACATGGAATTTGAAGAAAAGGTTGAGGAGATGATGCACATTCTGGATGCATCATGTGAATACATTAGAGAAACACCCCAGTTTGAGCCTCTGGATAGGCCGAGTGGTCTGCCACCTAAACCTTATATTGAGTAGGCCCCAATAAAGGAACTTAAATTCTTACCCTCTCATCTTCATTATGCATATTTGGAAAGTTCTAGCACTTTACCTGTGATTGTTTCTTCTCATTTGTGTAACTTGCTGGAAGAAAAGGTGTTGAGAGTGCTAATGGAGCACAATCGTGCCATTGGTTGGAAAATGTCTGATATAAAGGGTATTGGCTCCACATTCTATATGCACAAAATACTAATGGAGTAAGGACATAAGCCTAACGTGGAACATCAACGCTGCCTAAACCAAATCATGAAAGAAGTGGTAAGAAAAAAAGTGATTAAGTGGTTCGATGCAGGTGTTGTATTTCCTATCTTTGATAGTAAGTGGGTAAGCATTGTTCGATATTGTCACGCCCCAAACCCGGGGAGGAGTGGCCGGCACCCGGTGCCATACTCGGCCCGAGCATACCACTTTGTAACTATGAACTTTGGAGGGGTAGCCGTCAACTTAGGCCGACGAGGCCTACCTGCAAGCTGACAATACCAATCAAGGCCGACGAGGTCATATTCTGAATCATCTGAAAATAACGTCTATCTCATCCGAGGGGTAGGCATACCCAAAATATCATATATATTACTGTGTAGGCTGATGAGGCTGCCATGAACGTCTACAACCAGCAATACCAAACTGAACATACACACAGGGCTGGAAAGGCCAAAATACCAACATACAAAATATACAAGACTCGTCTACAAGCCTCTAGAGATGACAAAACTATATCATGGTCGGACAGGGCCTCGACCTACCCATCAAACCTGTATATACAAAGTAGACTCCAAAGTCTAGACCTGGTAACCCTAGGGGAGTGGAGCTTACTATTCAAGATGATGTTTGGCTTTGTCTACTGGGAAGGTCTATCCGGTTGTCTATCGGGACCTGCATGCATGAAATGAAGCATCCCTAGCAAAAGGGATGTCAGTACAAAATAATGTACCGAGTATGTAAGGAAATAAAATAACTGAAAGTTAAAACTGAACTGATAATATAATAACTGAAAGTTACTGGGAGTCAAAGATGATCTAAAGATATGCTTACCTACTGATACTGACTCAACTCTCTCAATATAATAATTAAAATAGGTGTCCGGCCCTATAAGGCTCAGTACGTGTAACTCTCGGCCGTAGTAGGCTCGCTCATAAGCACTCGGCCATATTAAGCTCAGTAACTCGACCATTCTAGGCTCGCTCATAGGCACTCGGCCACAATAGGCCCGGTTTATAACTTACCATCTGATCACATGTTACCCAATAAGGGCCTGCCCATCGATTATAGCTCGGTGGTGGTGAAAATACTATAATGCTGTATGTATATAGACCCTCTGCTCTCTTAACTAAAGAAGATTATACTTAACTGAATATAAAGTCCCGATAAGGGAGAATATTGTAACTTATGAGACTAGGATAATGTACATAAGTTTAGGAATACAAACTTCTCTTTATATCTCGTTATCAAACGCATGTTGTTACGGGATCATGCCAAAATAAAGGAAATGCTTAGCCTTAACATACCTCAATCTCCTTCTCTCTTCAATACTTTCCAAGCAATCCACAATACAACTCAATCTACACTATACAACAAGGTCAATGATTAATGCTAAGAAGGAACTTAATTTGAATCTTCTGAGTTAGTAACTTGTCTATATAAATTTTGGCAGCATCTCCCCTATAACACTGAGTTTCTCCAAATCCACACATCAACCCCAACAACTAAAGAGATACAATAATAACAACATTAACAATAGGGTACAAAATATCTCACTAACAAGTCATCAACATATCACGACGAGCGACAAGATCAAATTGAATCACTTTAGCGCCCTTCAATCCCATTATCATTCACTAGTTAACTTAACAACATGTCGAGCATGATACTAAGTGCAATTAGAGGACTTCCAAACTCCTATTAATCACCTAATTCACGCTCAAACAACCCAACAATCGAACAACAAGTTTGACATGTAGATAATATATTCATAATAACAACAAAATAAACAAGTCATTTTCCAAGGTTTCCAACCATTTAAATTTCATGGAAATAACCTTTCCAAAACAGTCCATTAACAACAATATCATCTCAAACTATTTCAAGTCTCCTCTTGTAGTATCTTGCTCAAATAATGCACCCAACCTACAAAAAACTTCAAGCACATATAGTAGAGTATTATAAATACCTAAACCAATAGCAACCACTTGAAATTTCATCCAAACACAACTCACAACAATCCTCAATGACAACACAACCTCAAAGAGGTGTTGTTCTTTACCAGAACTAACGTTTGATGTTGAAATATGGTGTAATCACTTTGGAATCACCCTTGAACCTTTGGAATCTGTTTAGGAGGGTTAGAAGGAGTTTGGGGATTACGTTGGGTCTAAAAAAAAGCGAGAATGGTGGTCCAAATCGTTTATAAAGCGATGTATGTCGACCACCGCCTAAGCGGGCCCCATAGGGGCTACCTGTGTAGTCTTGAAAAATGTGAATATATCTCTACTCCAATATCATATCGATGAACAGTTTAACGTGTTAGAAACTAAACTCGTAGATATTCAATTTGATGGGTTGATAACCCCGTAAGTCCAAGTATATTGGGAGAAAAATTCAGTGATATTAGACCCAAATTTCAGTAAAACTTATGAATGTAACTTGTGCCGACTTTCATCAACTTTTGTTCCACAACTCATTTGATTTCAAAACTTAACACACGACAATCATACAACTAAAATAACTCAAAACATAACCTTCATATCATGTTAATCACCCTAGTCTCACCCCAAAAAATATGGGTTATAACATTCCCAACTTGTCAACTTTTGACGAAACTTATTTTCTTCAATTCGTTTAGCTTCTAAACCTTCCAACCCTCTTGGTACTTGTTGTTCATGATCTTAAATATTTGTAATCTCCAATATAACGTGATTAACTTTATATTCTTTCAAAGATGATCTCATTTCCGAGTTTATATTTGTTGACTTATGACGTACTTTTACGTACGAAAATATGGGGTGTAATATCATTTCCCCCTTTGGAACATTCATCCTCGAATGTTGACTAATGCTCTTATCCATCTCCAACCCTTACGATACTTCCTTAACACATGGTTTAAGTCATCATTATCTTGGTAAAGGTCCTTAAACTCTTTGACTTATATTGATTCACTTAAGATGCATTCCAAGATGAAAGTACGAGGTGTAACAGATGTGTACCTAAAAGGGGGTTTGACTGTTGTAGTGAACGAAAAAATGAATTAATACCAACTAGGACGGTGACTATTTGGTGAATATGCATAGACTAGAGGAAGTTGAATAACGCTGCATGAAAAGATTATGTCCCCCTCCCCTTCGTTGATCAAATACTTGATAGGTTGGCTGGAAAGGAATACTATTGTTTCCTTGATGGCTATTCAGGGTATAATCAAATTGCTATTACCTCGGAAGATCAAGAAAAGACCATGTATACATGCTTTTATGGCATGTATGCATTTAAGAGAATGCCATTCGGCTTATGTAATGCACCAACGACTTTTCAAAGGTGTATGATGGCTATATTCACCAATATGGCGGAACAATTTGTGAAGGTCTTTATGGATGTTTTTTCTGTGTTTGATCCCTCTTTTGATGAATGCTTAACCAATCTTGCTAAAGTGCTTTCTAGATGTGATGAGACTAATCTTGTGCTAAACTGGAAAAAGTGCCATTTTATGGTACGCGAAGGCATAATGTTAGGGCATAAGGTATCCAAAGACGGGCTAGAAGTTGACAAAGCTAAGGTGGAAGTAATTGAAAAGTTGCCACCACTAATTTTTGTTAAGGGAGTTTGAAGTTTTCTGGTACATGCAGGTTTCTATCACTGATTCATTAAGGATTTCTCAAAAATTTTCTCTCCATTATGTAGGTTGTTAAAAAAGGATGTGGCGTTCAAGTTTGATGATGCTTGTCTGAAGGCATTCGAGGAGCTAAAACAGAAGCTAGTGAGTGCACCAATTATAGTGTCTCTAGACTGGAGCGAGCCATTTGAGCTGATGCGTGATGCCATTGATGGTGAAATTAGGGTCGTGTTGAGCCAAATGAGGAACAAAGTGTTTCACTCCATTTACTAGGCAAGCAAGACTCTTACTCCTGATCAAATAAATTATACTATGACAGAAAAAGGAGTTGCTTTCGTAGTTTGGACGTTTGATAAATTTCGGGCTTACTTGGTTGGCACCAAAGTCATTGCCTACACAGACCATTCAGTCATTAGGTATTTGTAAGAAAAGAAATATGCTAAACCAAGGCTAATCTGTTGGCTTTTACTTTTGCAGGAATTTGACTTGGAGAGCTGAGACCGTAAAGGAACAGAGAATCAAGTTGTTGATCACTTGTCTAGTTTGGAAACTCGAAATCATGTAGCTGAGGGAGATGTAATCAAGGAAACCTTTCCAGATGAGAAATTGTGGGTTATTACTGGTGGGTAGATGTCCTGTTATGAAGATTGTGTGAATTACATAGCAAGTGGAGACATGCTGCCTAACCTTGAACCTCATGCTAAAAAGAAGCTCTTACGATGTGTTAGATCACATGCGTGGAATGAGCCTTTTCTATTCAAATCGTGTACTAATTAGTTGATGAGGAGATGTGTGCCCAATTATGAGATAAATGACATTCTATATGACTGTCATGCATCACCCTATGATGGTCACCATATAGGTGACAAAACGGCAGCAAAGGTGCTGCAATCGGGTTTCTATTGGCCTAGGTTGTTCAAGGAAGCCCATGAGTTCGTGAATAAGTGTGATAGGTGTCAGAGAACGGGAACGTTTGCAAAACGGCATGAGATGCCATTGCATGTCATTATGGAGGTTGGAATTTTTGATATGTGGGTAATTGACTTCATGGGTCCATTTCCCTCTTCCAATGGGTATAAGTACATTTTAATGGCTATTGACTATGCGTCGAAGTGGGTGGAGGCCATTTCTCTTCCTCCAATGAAGCTAAGGTTGTGGTGAAATTCGTGAAAAAGCATATTTTACAAGGTTTGGCACCCCGATAGTGTTGATAAGTGATGGATGCACCCATTTCTATAATAGGCCGTTGGATAATCTCTTAATGAAATATGGGGTCGAACATAAGGTTGTGACCTCCTATCATCCTCAGACGAGTGGTAAAGTTGAGGTGTCAAATAGAGAGATAAAGCAAATTCTTGAGAAAACTGTTAGTGCGAGTAGAAAATATTGGGATGCAAAGCTTGATGATGCTATATGGGCATACCAGAGTGCTTATAAATTTCCAATCGGAGCCTCTCCTTACAAGCTGGTTTATGGGAAGACATGCCATTTGCCGGTAGAACTTGAGTACAAGGCCTATTGGGCGATAAAGAGGTTGAACTTTTATGTATAATTGGCGGGTGAAAAACGAATGTTGCAATTGAACGAGCTTGATGAGTTTCGTTTGCATGCGTATGAGAATACCAAGTTGTATAAAGAAATGACCAAGCATTGGCATGATAAGCATATTCACAATCGTGAGTTTGTACCAGGATAGTTGGTTCTCTTGTTCAATTCGAGGTTGAGACTCTTTCTAGGGAAGCTCAAATCGAGATGGTCGGGACGTTTGAAGTAGTGAGAGTCACTCACATGCTGCAATTAAGTTACGAGTCTTAGATGGCGAGGGAATATTCTTAGTAAAAGGACAAAGAGTAAAGCACTACTATGGAGGTGACTGTGATCGTCAAAAGTCGAAGGTGATACTCGCCAATGATTAGAGCGAGAGTATGCATCGTGACGCAACGTTAAATCAGGCATTTTGTGTGAGGTAACCCATGGTGATGTTGTAATCATCATGCCATGACATTAACTAAGGCGCTTGTTGGGAGGCAACCCAGTTCTTAGAGTAGTTTATCTTAGTTCTATTTTTATTTTTGATTTTGGGGAACTAATGAGTTGATCTTACGTGAATTCAAGTTGTTTTTATAGGTACAAGTGCGATAATATTGAAAGGATGTGATTGGGAGGTCAAAACGCATAAAGGAGTCGAAAAGGCTGATTGAAAATCACTTGTGTGCACCCCGGACCCTGCCTAGCGAGGTCCCTGCTCGCCATAGGCCTGCCAGGATCGAGCCCTTACTCGCATGAAGCTTCGCCCCTGTCCCCTTGTGTGAAGCCTTGTGTTGCACATCCAGGCGCGAGCTTGTGCTCGCGATAAGCCCTACCCTGCGACTGCCCAGCCTCGCCTCATATCCTGCGCCGCGAGGCCTGGTGCAGCTCGCGTCCCAGCTCGCGGTGCTCAAGTAAGTTTTCTCCTTTTTTCCTTTAATTCAAACCCAAACCCAATTAAAATCCCACCTTCTACCCAAAACACTCTGCCAACTATTCCCTAATCCTTTTGCCTCCAAACACACACCCAAATTCCTCTTATCTGCACTACAACACACACACACACACACACACACATACACACACACACTCTAAATCACAAACATCTCACACACCCCATCCACAAATCACTCAAAATCACGCACGTTTACACCGCCTATCATCACCCATTCTTCAAAATCAAAGGTATGTCTCTCTTCTCCCTGTCTTTTATTGGGTATAGTGGAAGATTAAAGAAAGCTTGCTAGTTTGTGCATATTGTTCATGGTGTGTTATGCTAACACAACCCCTTGTATCCCATAGGATTGGTATTGTTGTTTCTTGAAAGAGTGTTTATACTCAATTCCCAAGCCGATTTTTGAGGGTGATGCAATCCCTCACCCACACAAGAACTTCTGCAGCACTAATGCGCACCAAGTGTTCAATAAAATGTCTCAATGGTAATCTTTGTCCCAATTGGAGCTCGAGACTCTGGGATTGATATACCAGTGCTATGTGAGCTTATGTATCGTCGAATTTTAAGTGTGGGGTGGCTCAACGGAGCCGGGATATGTGGTTAAAGTGTGGTGATTACATTGTACTTCCATGTGAAACTTGAGTAACCTTGACTTAATTGGAAAACCATGGGCTAAAATCTTAAGTGTGGGGTTGTTAAGACTATTTTTTCCGTTGATTCATAGCCCTCCAAGTTGACTAATAGTGATATTTGTAGGACAAATAGTGCGTCTGAATCCAAGTGCTCAACCTCCCGCCAAGGGCAAGGCCACAACCCCCATAAAAGGGAAGACATCTTCTTCCACACCGCCACCAAAGAAGCAGAATCGAGGAAAGGCTACGTCTAGTAGCCAAGCTGCAGGGAGGCAAGTGTTTGTAGCTATAACAGTGTCATAACCTAGGGATAATGAGTGATCCTCCATCGCCTAAAAAGTGGTATAAGAATTGTCGTCCAAAGAACATGCATCTGGACTTGGCGGTGGAGGAGCACCGGTTGAAATCTAAGCATATCGATATTTGGAAGTCTATCCATGATTTGGGTTTGAGCTATGTATTCAAGAATCTGGGAGACATCAATGTAAGCTTAGTCCTAGAGTTCTATGCTGGATGGGATCCAGAAGATGAGGAGTAGTTAGTACTGATCGGGGGGAGACTCATTGATATCTCTGGCTTCCCTTTGTAATCACTTGGGGGCACCTGATGTCCCACATGCTCCGTTGGGAAACTTTATCGCCATACCAGCTTATAGAGAGATTCGACACACCTTGTGTGATGTCAGTTCTATTGCTTCTTGGGTCCATGATAAGAAGACTCACCGCCATCTAAACTTCCCAAAGAAGAGTTGAAGTTGGCAGCTAAAGTGTGGTTGCGGTTGATTAATGCTCGATTGTTGCCGTGTGAGCACGACACCCACATTGGCGAGAGAGGGTGTGTTTGTTATATTTTCTAATGATGGGCC